>NW_022103899.1:38177026-38203746 GCF_000313985.2 Echinops telfairi | reverse complement strand
GGAATGCAAATATTTTTCAATGGATCCTCTGAAGTTGTTTACAGTTGGAAGGATTCTAGAACTGGGTGCCTTTCTGTGGAAATCTCAACATTATGATGGCTGTGACCAATTCACTTTAAGTTCTAAGCACCTAATGACTAGCTCAGAGAACATGCTAGGCTTTGAAAGCAGAGGAAGTTCTGCAGAACAGGAGCCTGCCCTCCAGGTCTTAGTGCTTAGTTATAGAAACAAGCTGTAGCTACTCATGGGTCCATGAAATGGTCTGACAATTACACGGCATATAAAAATTGATTAAAATCCCTGTTACTGTACTGAAATCCAACTGAGAGACAGAAAGTAGAGGGAAATAATTACTTAAAATATAAAAGGAGAGTTAGAGAGGTGCTTTTGGTAAGCAGTTATTATTTTTATTATTCTCCCCTCTCTGTGGAGAAGTAGTAGTGAGCAGGGTGGTTAAACTTTGTTTATTTTGGAAAGAATGGACACAAGAGCAGACAAGCATATTACTAGAAAAGGCTTTCGTGAAATTTCTCATAGAAAATAAAATTTTTGATTTGTGAGCTTTTCAAAAAAAAATCCGTTGTTGAAATCATCGTTTTTATATTCCAGTTGCTTGAACTTGAACCGTCATTGTTATGGGAACTCAGAGACCATCTGGGGCATGGCGATCCTCATAGCTGCTCCCTGAGAGAGGAACAGCTTGGCTCCTTGGGTGCTCAACAACACATCCGATTACATAATCATATATTTACAGTTCCTGTCAGGCGAGCACTTTTGGAGGCATTTCTCTGCTGAGATGGTAATTGGAAATATGTATGATTATACTGGTAGATTCTTGGATTACTCATGTATGTCTTGTTTGATGAGACTATGCAACCTTGTCAATATCTTTAGGTATAGGAAATGGCTTACCTGGCCTCTGTTTTGCTATTCTGTGTATCACATAGTTACATAAAGGACTCAAACTCCCTGCCATCGAGTCTAGGTTGACGCAGAGTGCCTCCTTGTACGGGTTTCTGAGACTGTAAATGTTTTCAGGAGTAGAACGCCCAGGCTTTCTCCCTTGGACCTGCTGGCTGAAATATAGGAGCCTATGGGTTCGACTTCGCCTGAAGTACTTCAGATAAGTTATCAGGAGAGATCACTCCCTAGAAAAGGGCATCATGTTTGGTAAAGTAGAGAGGCAGGAAAAAAAGATGAAGGCCCTTGGCACAGAGGCTGCACCACTGCACTCAAGCATAACCCTCGTGCGGATGGGCAAGCCCCGATGTCATTTCCTTATGTTGTCCGTCGGGCCCTCTGAGCTGGAACTGACTGCTGATCCCTAACAACAGCAGCAGCATTGCCTGTATGTACCGACCCTTAAAACCACTGTAGACTCTCTCTTACGTGGTTCTCAGATGAACATTTAAAATTATTTTTAACCACCTCCTATGCATATAAAGCCTAGATCATAAATACGGCATATGAAAACATAATGAGTACATTTGCATTATGGCCTGAGTGAAGAAAATTGATTATACCAGGAATTTGCAGATGAATGATTAAACCTGCCTAGTCTTGGGAAAAGTATGGCTTTAGAAGCAGGGATGGCCAAACTTTGTCTCACGTACTTTGGACTTGTTATTAGGAGGGACAAGTCTCTGGAAAGGGGCATCTTGCTTGCCGAAGCAGAGGGCCAGCCAAATTGAGAAAGACCCTCGGTATGATGCATTGACACCATGGCTGCAACAATGGGCTCCAATCTAGGGATGTTTGTGTGGATGGCAAGGACCAGGCAGCGTTTGTCTAACACTTCTTTCTTAATACAAAAGTACATGATCCAAGGCTGTGTCCAGTACAAAGCTTGTGGAACTTTGTTGGGGTGGGGGGTCCTCAACACTCAAATGGGTCCTCAGGGGCGGCTTTTGTGATTGTGGAAAATATTAAAGACAGACAGACAGACAGTGGGACACAGGGGCTCCTCATCCCATGTCAGAACTGAGAGCAAGAATGTATGTTCCAAGGGGTAGATATAGTGTAGCTTACAGATCTTTCCATAAGGCACGCACGGCATACAGCTAACATCAGATAAAATCAATAGGTAATATCATAAACAGGTAACATAATAAATAAGCAAAGAGATGAGTCAGTGTCTTGACCTAGCACTATTTGACTCACCCCACCCCCCCATGCCTCCCTAGGGGTAGTAATTAGTAATCTCTGATCGGTATCAGCAAGAGATGTCACGTCACGAGTTTGCTACATTTTGCGGTAGGTTGGCTATGGACCCTGATGGTTCTTATCTACACCAAACCTTTAAGCATTGGAAAGTAGCCAGACACAGAAATGATTCATCTTATATGGTAGTTGCTTTATGGTAGTTCCTTTATGGGGGGTTGTTGGAGGGACTGTGTCCAGTCATGAAAATGTTCATTAAGATTTATTTATATCTCATAACCATGAGAGTCTTCCCCACTGGAGCTGGCTTTCCTGGCCCGCAGTAACGTAGTAACGAGCATGGGTGATTTAACTGTATTACATTTTCATCCAGTCCCTCGCTTTACCAGAGGAATTTCTTCTGATTCTATAGTTCATATAGGCAACTCGGAGCTTCCCTCACTTTCATAGCGTTTCCAAATATTTAAATGGCCATACTAATAACTGGTTGTAAATTACAAGGAAAGTTATATACTATCTAAATGAGAGAGGAATATCTAAATCCCCTTTTTATTCTTTCTAATGAAAATAATTCTGTGACAGCTTTATCATATGAAGAGGTGATCAGAGTATGTGGCCCCCAAGGTAGGGACACACATTTTAGGGGTGTAATAGTAAGCACATCAATTAAGATAATATGCTTATCTTTGAAATACATGATTTGGGGAGTATTTGTTTAATTTACATAAGTAAACAATTTGTGCGATTTACTGTTTCATAGAAGATACAAGTTTCAATTTCTATTTCTCTAAACTACTTTTGAATTTCTCCCCATAAAGAGGCCCCTTTACATTGTATAAACTTCAAATCCCGTGAAATCAAAAATCTACCTCCACTTTTATCTGTTTCTTTGTCAAACAAAACAAAAACCTAACTTACATAGTAAAGGACATTCCTGATAGCGTGGCCTCTTGAAAAATAAGTTTAAAAGACATAGCTCTTATGAAGCTGTACTTTTTTTTAATAATCTCCTTTACCTTTCAAGGTCATTAAAACATCTGAACGTGGAATAGTTTTTCTTCACTCAGATACTCAGCCATCGTAGGTAGATTGCCTGTGCCGTTCTCACAGCGCCTTCCCTTTGGATTCTCCTACACCGGAATGATTACACAGTAATTTCACCAAAACGTGTTAGTTTGGATTCTATTTTGAGATTTCCCAGCATCACAGTCAATAGCTACTTCTTCTGTGAATTCTCATGTTTCTGTCAATTGATTGATTATATGTACAGATATGACACACATGCTAACCTTTCTCTAACCTTGACCTTTATGTTCACACTTCCTTTATTCTATCTACCTAAGAATGCTATTAATGAATCTCTCATTATGGACTAGATTTTAACACACTGAAGACACCCCACTTCCTTTTCATTCAATCCCTTCTTCATGTTCACTTATTTTCATTTATTCTTTACCAAATGAAATATATCCATTAATGCAATCAAACGAGCACCTCAGGCATACATTAAAAGGACTCCAGGTGCTTTTGTGCTGTGTAAACACATTTGTTTACATGTAGCAAAGCTCTTCGTTCATAATCAAAATAAGCCATTGTGCAGAATTAGAAGTAGCTGTAAAGAGGTGTGCTTTGTACAAAGAAAAATCCCAGGTTTTATTATGCAGTCTTCAAATGGAGTCCCTTTTCATTTTTTATTATATATAACCCACCCACTCCGATCAACTTGATTCTAACTCATAGAGACCCTGTACAGGGTTCCTAAGGACGAAAATCTTTACAGGAGCAAGACAGCCTCGTCTGTCTCCTGAGGAGTACTGGAGGGGCTGGCTTTGAATCACTGGCCTGTGGCGCACAGTGCAAGGCTTCCCCAGGACTGTTGCCTGGGCGGTGGGCTTTAATCTTATTCACTTCTCTGCTGCAGCTGCTTGCTTTTCTTCCAATTTTCGCTGCCTGCAAAATCGTAATGTCCCATTGAGCTGTCATTCTTTTCTATTTCTAATCTCTTAAAGCCGTTAGATAAATATTATAGTAGAGAGCCTACTTTCTTAATCACCATTACTTACCAAACTGCCCATGGCATTATGAACATGTTGAAGCAAGCAAAAAATGCAAACCAAGTATTTGTCCTCTGTGAATTTGTAGAAAACTTTGGTCAAATTCTGCCAATCATTTTCCTTGAATTCTATTAGTTTCTACTCCTTCATATAAAACCTTTCTAATTTCAAATATTGGGACCTAATTAAAAAGCTCTTAGTTTTGCTATCTGTCCTTCTATTTCTCATTAATCTGCAAATAGCCATAGATCTCTTAATTTCATAGTTTTATCCTTATCTCACCAAATTTCCTTTCTCCATTTGACAGACAGTTCCTTTTAAAGATAATTTTATTTTTATTTTAAAACTTTCTCCTTTCAGGTGGACATCCCAGAGATCATATATTTTTCATACATCTGCACAGGCAGTAGGTTTCTCACTCTACTTAATTATTTTTCCATGTATTTAAATGAAAACATTAAAAAATACTTGAAATAGATCATTGTTAATTATTAATTTTAGGAAATTATTATGTTATGCTTACATTAAAAGCCCTGTAAAACATGCACTGTTTTAGTAATATTTTAAAATTGCAACTCGATCACCATTCTGATTTTTATACAATGAAAATATTTTAAAATATTCTTTTTTACTTGTGTCATATCATAAACATTGTATTTTCAAAACTACATTCTTGTATATGTGGCTTTGTTTCTTCTTTCCACATACTTTCCCCAACATGTTCAGGAATGAGAGCAGCAATCATGGTTTAAACAAGTGTTTCTTTCTTAGTTTGGGGTCAGAGCATTTAATGGGCTTTATCTGGAATTTCTCAGCTAACAGAATTCATGTGTCCATGTGGCTGTGTTGGAAGGTGATCTGTTGGCTTCGGAACAATTGTCATAGAATTGTTAAAGTATAGCTTATGAATTAAAGAGAAGTGTTGGTTAAGAGACTTCTTAAAAGCCTTTTTCAGTATCTGACAGTCAAGAAAAATGATAAACAGCATACATTCATATATTACATGTAACCCCATGTGTTGGAGTAGAATTTCTCCATAGGGTTTTCATGGTTGAATTTTTTAAAAAGCATATGGCCAGGCCTTTCCTCCAGGGCACTGCTGGGTGTGCCTGAACCACCAACCTTTATGCTAGTAGCTGAGAAAAACCTGAGCTCTCCAGGGACCTTAATTCCATCTGTCTGTATGTCTATAATTAATGAGTCCACAAATCCACATGTATGTACAAATGCATTTACAAAGGCACTTCATAAAGTTCATGAGCAGATGAAATTTAAAGATAATAGAATTTTTCCATGAACTATTGAATCCCCTTGATCTATTAATCAATGATATGCATGTAGGAGTTAACGGTCCCTAATAAGTTTAATTTTATTATAGTAATTTATAAATATACAGAGAAAATGAAAGAATTTTAATGTTGACACCCATATACATACCTCAGATGCTAAATCATATTTTATTATCAACCATACCTTAAATCTTTGTTTGCTTTTGGGTCACTTCACATGAAGTTGAAGCTATTGGCAGCCTCATGTGCAATTCTGCGTCTTGATGCTCTTGGTGACTTTCCTCTCTGATCGTCAAGCTTTGACGTTTAGGAAAATATTTAATAAATCGAAATGGAAGATGCAAACCATTTTATTATTCACTGAAATCATACTTGTGGAGTTTTGAGTTTTATATGCATTTAAACAGTGGTAGAAATGTAAGTTGCATCATTATTTGTGCTCCAGCTGAATAATTTTTAGAAATGCATTAGGTGATACTAACTAGAGCGTCTCTATGTTTTAGTCAAACCCATTTACTTCTAAAGAGCAAGTGTTTCCTCTACTTTTTCCAGTTGATGTCGCTATTTAGGGATCGGTTTCTTCTGATAACATATCCCAAGTATGTGAGACAGTGTCTCCTCTTCCTCGTTTTTTCAGTCTCCCTTATTCATCGTTCAGGTTCCATCGGCAGAGACGGCAATTGGACACACCATTGTGTGCCAGGCACATCTTAGTGCTCAGAGGGACGTCTGTGCTCTTCAGCACGTCACGAGGCCCTTTGCACAGGTTTCCCAAACGCAGTACGTCGTTTGGTTTTTGCTGCTTCCATAGGCTTGATAGAGGATCCAGGTAACATGGCCTCATTGACAGCGACGGTCTTCTCTTTTTAGCATGCTGCTAAGCATTAGTTCGGTTGAGAGTATTTTTGTTTTCTTCGGGTTGCGATGTAATTTGTACTGAAGGCTCTACTTTTAAAAAAAATCTTTATCTGTAAATGTTTTAAGTCGAGTTCACATTTAGCAAGCAAGTTGTGTCCTCTATGATAGGTTTTTAATAAGACTTCCTCAAATTCTGATGTTGTGTTAGTCATTTTTTAAATTAAATTTTTATTGTTAATTAGGTGGACAGGTTCACATTTAGACCACCAATTCTGCATTCAAAAGTTCAAAGCACTTCTCAATCCTCTACCCACCTACCCCCACCATATTGTTAACCTTGGATTATTTGCTTAGTATGTGGCTTGAATAGGTATGGTAAAAGTATATGAACTTTTCTGGTTTTAAAGTACCCATTGGGCATTTGTTTTATTTGAACAACCACCACTTAGTCTGTGTACAGGTTCTCTATAAGCACAATTAAGTGTCCTGAAACTCCTATTCATTGCAATGTTATGCATAACATTTTGTGATCCAGGAAACATCTTTGCATAGTCAGTTAAACATAGGTAAATATGATTGTGATATTCCTTACTTTCAGCCAAATCCATATAACATCACCAGGGATATCACTGTTTCCAAGTCTTATTCTGAATCAGTGTTGAATTTATAGAAATTCCCTGTCAATGCACTGCTGAAACTCTTGGATTGTGTTCAGCAAAACCACACTTGCTTGTGATATTATTGATATTGTTGGATAAATCTCATAATTTGTTGTACTACCTTTTTTGCATTTGGATTGAGCAAAAATATAAATCTCTTCTAGTTGGTTGGCCAAATAGCTCTCATATAAATTTCTTGGCGCAGATAGATGATCACTTCCAGCATTGCATCCATTTGCTGAAACATCACAATTGGCATTCTGTCAACTCCTGGGACGTAATTGTTACTGATGCCTTCATTGCAGCATAGACTTCTTTCTTTAATACTATTGCTTGTTGTTTCTAAGCTGCCATCTAGAATGGATGAATGCCGACTCTTTTGGGGACAGTGACTGTGTATTTTCTCCCCACCTACCTCCTTTGATTTTCTTTCTTTTTGTTTGTTTGTTTTGCTTGTGGCATCCTTCAGTATTTAAACTAGAAGCTTGAGTTTTTTCTTCAGTTATTTCAGCTTGATAAGTACCAGACATGTTCTTTCCACTGAGTTTTTAAACTTCAAGTCTTGTGCAATTATTATTATGATAATAGTACTCTTAAGCTGCCCTTTGGGGTCTTCTGTTCATCTCTTTTACTTAATATATTTTTCATTTACTTTTGCTATTCTTTTTTTTTTTTTTGGTTAGTGGTTTCCATATCCTCTTTTTTTTTTTTAATCAATTTATTGGGGCTCATACAATTCATCACAATACATAGATCAATTGTGTAAAGCACATCTATACATTTGTTGCCCTCATCATTCCCAAAATTCGCTAGCCTCTAATTTTCCTTTTTTCCCCCCTCCCCTTCCCTTCCTCCTCCCCTCTCCCCCATGCACCCCTAATAATTTATAAATTATTATTGTATCTTATATTACACTGTCCAGCGTCTCCCTTCACCCACCCTTCTGCTGCCCGTCCCCCAGAGAGGAGGCCACACGTAGCTCCCTGTGATCCATTCCCCCCTACTACATCCCCTTTCCCTCCTGGTATCGCCACTGTCACCCCTGGTCCCGAGAGGTTCCTCTGTTCTAGATTCCCTGCGTTTCCAATTCCCATCTGTACTGCTGTGCATCATCTAGTCCAACCAGGTCTGCAAGGCAAAATTGGGGTCCTGGTAGTTGGGGGGAGGAAGCATTCAAGAACCAGAGGAAAGTCGTGGGCTTCATTATTGCTATACTGGACCCTAAGTGACTCGTCTCCCCACTACCCCTCTGCAAGGTATGTCCAGTTTTCTAGAGATGGGCATTGGGTCTCCATCACATGGCCCCCTCATTGACGAGGATATGATTCCCCCTCCCCACTTTGGTGTTTAAAGCCTGGTCCCTTTGGCCCTTCATGATCACACATGTTGGTGTGCTGCTTCCATGTGGGCTTTGTTGCTTCTGGGCTAGATGGCCGCTTGTTTACTTTCAAGCCTTTAAGTCCCCAGACGCTATAGGTCTCGATAGCCGGGCACCATCAGCCTTCTTCACCACATTACTTATGCACACATTTGTCTTCAGCGTTTATGTGTGGAAGGTGGTCACACAATGATGGTTTTTGTTCTTTGGTGTCTGCTGCCTGTGTCCTTCAACACTTTGTGTTCGCACAGGCTCGTGTGCTTCTTCTCTGTGGACTTTGTTGTTTCTGAGCTAGATGGCCGCTTGTTTGCCTACAAGCCTTTAAGACCCCAGACGCTATATCTTTTGATAGCCGGGCATTCTTTCAGAGCAAATTGCCAACCATCCACATCCAATGCAAAGATCTTATGTACACAGATGAAAACATTTCATAGGTCATCTTATGATGATTGTTATATTTGAATGCATTAGTTCAACCACTGTGGCAGTCTATGTCAGCAAGAGCCTCTCTCCACTTTACCAAGGTGGATGTTCTTTTTTGCAACTGGTATTTTTTGATGACATGTTCAAAATAAATGAGTCCCATTTGCTGACCCATCCTGCTACACTGGAGCATGTGGTTATATATTTACTGACTGGTCTGTTAAGATGGGTTTCTTTTTAATTCCATGACATAGTTAATCATTTTTATCAATACCACAATTCAAATGCATCAGTTCTTCTTCTGTCTTCCATTGTCATTGCTCAGCCATGGGGTGCATCTGAGGTGAGTGAAGACATCATTCTCATGGTCAGGCACAGTTTAGTTACCACAGGGACACAATCACATCTTTATGTTTTAACACTGTACTTTTTAATCCTTTGCACCAGGTTTTCACAATACTTTATATCATTGATTAATATATCAAGGGGCTTCACAAGTTCATGGAAAAATTCTATTATCTTTAAATTTCATCTGCTCATGAACTTTCTGGAGTGCCTTTGTAAATGCATTTAGTTATGCATGCAGATTTATGAACTCATTAATCATAGACATACAGATAGACAAAATTAAGGTCCCTGGATGGCTCAGTTTTTTCTCAGCAATTAGCATAAAATTTGGCAGTTCAGACACACCCAGCAGTACCCTGGAAGAAAGTCCTGGCTCTCTGCTTTTGAAAAAACTTCAACCAGGAAAACCCCGTGGAGAAATTTTACTTCGTTCAGATCCATGTCAATGGATAAAGTGTAACTCGAACGTACTGCCGTCAGGTATTTTCTAAATCATAGTGATGCTATAGATCAAGGTTGAACTTCCCCTGTGGGTTCTGAGACTGTACGGGGGTAGAAAGCCTCATCTTTCTTGTGTGCTGTGGCTGGTGGCTTGGGACTTCTGACCTTTTGATTTGCAGACCAACATGTAACCCACTACACCTGCGGGGCTTTGTAGAGAAAGTATAAGAGTAAGGAAGTAGTCCTGAAACCATAAAATGGTGGAAGGTAGCACAAATTATACCTTCTCTTCGTTTATCAGCTATCTCCCTATCCGACATTTTATATGAGCAGAAATAGTAAACTAATCTACTATCCAATTATTTTGCATATTAACGATATAGGCTTAGCAGTAAAGTCTACGGAGCTTTGAGGTGAAGGTTAACACTGGTTATGACAATTAAATCTTTGTGTGTGTCAACTTGACATGGCCATGATTCTTAGTGGTCTGGTAGTTATGTAATGATGTGCTCATCCTCCATTTTTTAATCTGATGTGGTCATACCCCATTTTATATAATGCCAATGTTTATAGCAATATAGTCTTTGGAAGTGAACCACATCAATATGAGAGGATAGGTGTATTACTTTCTATGCTTCTTAAAAAGTATCTCAAGATGCCCTAATAAAGTTTAAAAACTTTCTCAGAGATGATCTCTTTCACGTACAAAACATATAGCTATATAAAGATTTACTGCACATTCTGTTGATTTTAAACTCTGGGTTGGTTTTCAGGAAGTAGGCCGCTGGAATGACAGTAGACCTCTTTTGAAATCGACCCTTCGTGGCAGGACTTTTCTACTTTTTTCAGGACGAAAACACTGCCAGCCCCAAGTTTCACAGCACTTAGGGAGCTATGAGGAGCGTTGTGAAAAGGTTAGTAAGAGGCACACTCTCTTTTGCCTACCCTGTGCTTTTAATATACACAAACAAAATTACAAATTCATGGGGAGTCTTGTCAAGAGCTCTTCAGAGACAACACTGGCGGCCTGGAAATTGCTGCCCGGAGGGGGTTTGCTCAGAATGAGGCGCTGCCACAGCGGAGCAGACTGAGCCCGTGGAACCTGGCGCTGGGAGCAGGTGTGGGGAAAACAGCCCAGCAGAGCCATAGCACCATGGTGATGGCCCCTTACAGCATGGCAATTTTAAGTCACGCTCTGTGTTTTATTTTGGTTTTTGTTCCCTTTGTGATGTGATCTCTGTGTCAGATCCACCATAGATGTCTGAATCTGATTCTCTAATTCTTTGATTTTGTTTCTTAATGAATGGGTAGGAGTGAAATTAGACTGTGGGCTGCAGGCAGTCATTTGGTAGCTAAAGCACAGAGTGAATCCTTTGGCGTTGAGGAATCCTTGTGAATTTTGTTTGTTTGTATTCACAGATGGTAATGCATGGAGAATAAACCTTTAAAAACATAGGTCTACATTTATATACTGTTCTGGAATAGGCATATCAAGTAAAGTTTTTTTGTAAATATTCTACTTCATTTTAATATTTCTTGGGAAAGTCTAAATGATTAGACATGCAGGAACTAACGTATTAGCTTGATTTCTACTCAAATTGACAGCAGATCCAAAGGTTTAGACCTTGGTACTTCAAGTCTGTTCTGGTCACCAGCAGCATACTGGATATTGAATTGATTCTAACTCGAAATGATCAACAGAGCAAAATGCCGGCTTGTCCTGAGCCATTCTCATCATCATCATTGCTGTTTGACCCTTTGTGGCAGTCCCTGTGCCAATCCACCTCATGAAGGATCTTTCTCGTTTTCACGGTCTACTGTCTCAAGCATGCGTCTTTTCCCCGGTCTGATTTTTCTTGTCAACATGTCCTGAGTTAGGAAAATCTTCCATCCTCTCTTCCAAGCAGCATTTTGGCTATACTTCTTTGATACAGACTCATTTCTTCTTCTGGCAGTCTATGTACATGGAATGTTCTTTGCCAATGCCATCCGTCTCATTTCTTAGTTCTCCTTAGCTCTTTCTTATTCTTGTTAAATTCAGGATAATGAATAATAAGGAGACATTGCTAGAAATGCAGACTTTTAGGCCCCATGCTAAATGTATTGAGTCATTATCTGGATATTTATAAAATGACAAGAGATACATACTGTGCTAGGTAGGTTTATTGTGCCAACCTGGCCAATAGAAACATGTGGGATTAATCAGAGTGAAGTTTGATTGGAGGACAAAGAGATAAATGGCTCAACAAAGCCTGCCCCTCCCTCTCTTGCTCTCTGGTGATGGAACCAGCAGCCTGCTGCTTTAGCTAGTTCTCTGCTTCAACTTGTGAGCTACACCACCTGTGGGACAATCCAACCTGTAGATTGTGTTGCTAGTGCTTGAGGTTCCTTTGAGACCTGCTTCGCCAAGCTGCTAGTGTGTACATCGCTTGAGCTTGAGGTTGGTGGAGCCTGTCATCTTGCATTGCTTGAGTTGGATATCCCATCCAGGCCTGCTTTGCTGAGCTCCCAAGCTGCTGGCTGTTGGTGACCTGTCCTGCTGTCTGCTGCCTGTGGGCAAACTCTGCCTACATCGTCCAAGGGAAGGCTCAGCTGTCTGCTTCCTTGACCTTGGACCTGGCAGCCCTCTTGAGTTAAAGGACTTCTAGTATATTAACTGTCATGGAAGTGGGTTGAACTGCTGTGTGGACTGGCTTGCTGTTATTGTCCTTCATGTTGTATAAATCTATCATATACACATACGTAAGTTTCCTAGTTGTATTTCTCTAGAGAACCCTGCCTAACACAGAGACCTATATGAAAATTTGAGAAGTATTAGTGTCAATGGAGAAGGGGAGCACGTTTACTATTTAATTAGTATATTTTTAAATACATAAAAAGGATGGATGAGGTGATGAAGAATATATTTGCAATCATGAACAATGACCTGAGTAATTTATGGAGATATTTATTCAACTTTTGTTGATTTGAACATTGTTAATGACTTAATTTTTCTTTGACATTGCAGTTCCAATTCTGCATCACTTTTGCATTGTTGTTATTTTTTATTAAGATACAAGATAGGTAGATTTCTGAGAAATTATATACATGTTTAGTTTTAAACCCGTTTAGAAACTGTGCCAATTCATATGATGTCACTTTGGTAACTCTTAGTACATGATTATTGCCATTAAGTAAAATAAATCTGCACACATTTTGATTTTAAGAAAAATAAGCCAGTGAAGCATGTAATACATAACTGAAGATGTGTCTCAACAAAAACTAGAACCTGAATGTTAAACTGTCAAGGGTATTTGAAGAAATGCAAATGATATTTTGCCAACGATCTCAGTGTAGTATTCTCACATTTGTTGCGTACATGAATGTCTAGTGTATAGATGATATCCTTAGAAAATGTGTCTGGTCGCTTTCTTGAGGGTCTTCCTCTGTCTCACTGACCCTCAACTTTACCAAGCGTGATGTCCTTCTCAAGAGACTGGTGCGCCTGATAACGTGACTAAAATTTGTCATTGCCATCTAGCTTCTAAAGAGCATATTTTTGAGATGCACCTCATTCATAAAAGTGACATCTTTTCTCTCTAGCAACATAATCAAGATGCAATTATAATCACTAGTTATTAGAATATGACAGTTGGAAACCAAGAAACAGGCTCTGTAGTTTGGGCAAATAGTAGTGTGTATCTGGAAAATAGGGCCTTGGTGATAGAAACAATGCTGGAGATTGCATCATAGAATTTCCTCAGACTAGTCATCTACCTATTCACTGGAAATGCCCTTTTTTCAGCACTGTAAACAACTATACATATGATGGATTGCACAGAAATAGAAGTGATTAAATCTATATAAGTGGATGAAGGAGAAGCTCAATATCATCTTCCAGAGCAAGACTAGGGGCTAACTGTAAAACATACCCTCATTAGCTCGTATGGAAATTCAAATGGAAGCTAAAGAAAGTTAAAAGAAGTCTATGAGAGCTCAAGTTAAGTCTTGAATATATCTTTTTTATGTAAGAGATTTATTCTCATATTATTGATCATGGAATACATGGCTAATACATTTATCTTACCTGAATTTAAAGACCATATCAAGACTAGATTTGATTCACTGACCACTAATGACATAAGACCAGGCAAGGTGTGGATGACAATAAGGACATCATATAGGAAAGCAAAAGATAATTAAAAATACAGAAAAGAAATGAACAAAATATATGTCAGAGGAGATTCTGAAACTTGCTCTAGAATATTGAGTAGCAAAAATGAATGGAAAAATGACCAACAAAAATGATTGAACAGGAGATTTCAAAGGAGAGTTCTACAAGACAAACTGGAGTATCATGATAAAATGTTAGAAAACCCCAAAAGAAGAACATACTCAACATTTTAACATTGAAAGAGCTAAAGAAAAAAATTCAAACTTTAATAGCAAATGATTTTCTGAGCAAGATAGGAGCCCTGGTAGCATAGTAAATTCTACCATTCAAAACCACCTGCTGCTTTGTGGGAGAACGACGATGCTTTCAGCTCCTGTAAAGATTTACAGCCTTGGAAACCTACCAAGGCAGTTCCATCCTGCCTTGTAGGGTGGCTATGAGCCAGGGCTGAATTGATGGTTTAGATGTGCAAGATAGTAAATGATGCAGGAAGCATCAGGGGGAGACAGAAAGAGTGCACATTACCAACCCAAAAAGGACTGATCTTCAATTATTTCAGGAGGTACTATATGACCTAGAACTGATGGTACTGAAGGAAGCCAAGCTGCCTTAATGGCATTGGCAAAAGCAAAGCAAAACAAAGCAAAACAAAAAGGCCACATGGTTTGACAGACAACAATTTTTGCTGTCAACAAATGGGTACAATGCTGGAAGCACTCATTTGTTTGTGTTACACCTTTGTGCCCCTTCCAAAGAAAGGTGATCCATGAGTCCAGTTTGATTTATTTCTACTCACATCCACCCTTGGATTATATCTCTCATCCAAGTATTTGGCTGTCCAAGCTTCCCAAAGAAACTCTTGAAGTAAGGTTCTACTTCTTGCAGTCATCCATGACTTGATTCTTTATCAAACAGCCCACATCCCAGTGTCAGAACATTCTCAGACCAATCTCAACATTTTCATTGTCACCATCCTTATGAATGCACTGTCTTTTTCTACTTTTGCCTCCCTTCAATGTTTTTTAAAAAAATGGTTTAAAGAGCTTCATCAAGACACTGCTTTGCTCAAATTTTTCCACATTTTAGAGTTGGATGATTTCTAAGGACGGGAAGTGACTAATGGAAAGAGAAAATCTAGGCTGGAAGATAGACGTGTGCTATTTGGCTCAAAGGGAATGCAATATATGATGGGGAATGGGAGTAAGGGGAGATGATGGAGACAGGGCAGGACGAAGGGAGGCTTGGTGAATTCTTGAATGTAAAACCGATGACTAACTATGTGAACTTTCACCTAATGCATACCAAAACATTTATAAATAAATAACTTGTTCAATAAATGTTCCCATATTTTCCCACATCTCTCTGCTAAAAAACTACAATTAATGTACCAAAAAACCTACTATATTTTCTCTAAAAATCTGCTTATATAAATAATGTTCTCATCCATACAGCACATAGCATTACATATTTAATAAAATAGATTATGATGAAGCGCAATTGTTTTAAAAAGAAACCATTTGTTTAAAATAAGGTCCATGATCTGAAAGCCTCCCACCTTTCAAAACCTATCTTTTCCCATCACCTTCCCCTCTTAGGTTGCTTCTCTTTAGCAAGATTGAGCATTTAGATAGACCTAGAATTTATCAGGGGCCCCTTTGACCTCAAGCCCCCTGCATTGGCTGTTAGTCCCTCTGTTTATTTATTCTTCTGCTAGAGATGGAATTCTCTCTCTCTCTCTCTCTCTCTCTCTCTCTCACTTTCTTCTTCTCACAATCCATCCAAAACTTTATCTTGATGATGCCTCAAACATTGTACCTTCCTTACCTCTGTTTGCATGATATGATTTTCTGATTGCTCACGACTGTCAAAAATATTTTGTACTTTACTTACACGTTTACTTTCTCTCCTCAAGGTATGAGTCAAGGAACATGATTTGTTTCGTTCCTTGTGGGTTTTTTTTTTTAGTGCCTAGAATAATGACAAGGTTATAGTAAGTAAATATATATCCAATGAATAAATGATAGAATGAACAAATGAATGGATCGTTCCTGAGTCATGCTTTTATCTGCATGGGCAAGCTTCAGTTTTCAATGAACTTCAACACAAAGCATTTTTGAAAATACAAAAGCAGGGCTGTAGCAGTAATCCACCCCCTTTCTGGAACTGAATATGTGAAGATATTTTCAATTGGGTCACAAAACACTGTGTAGAAGAACAAGTTTTGACTTCAGAAAATTTGAGGAACATTTTGTGCCCATCAACTTGACACTGAGCTAGTACTGCCAGTCACAGTCTAGATTTGAGACATAAACTATTTAATCAAATAGTTAAATAATTTATCACAATGGTCAGTTAGATTTTTAAAAAATTCTTTGGGTTCTTGATTTCTCAATCAGTATCTGAAAATTTCGGATGACTTATTTGCCAAAAGCTTAAAAATAATAAGTTTGTATTAGTACCACTTAACTTCTAGAGAAAACAAGGAAACTAGGCCCTTTTACTAGGTCCTTTCTGTAGTGATAGTTTTCACTTTTAAACATCTTCAGCAATGTCTCTGGGACATAAACTAATTTCAAGCTCCTCGGGAGCTGAGCTGCGTTGACTAGAACATGACTGACAGATGACTGCAGTTATTCACTCAGATGTTCATTGTCTATAAAAAATACCAATGGGCACGGATTTAAGGTTAATGTTATTTGTATATTATCAATGCATTGGGTATCTGTTTAGATTTGTCTGATATCTCCTGATACTAATCAGGTTGCACCAAATTCATTTTTTACTCACTAGGCTGGTATTTTCATCTCTGGCAATTTTATCCATTGTAGCAGAGTGAATGTCAGGGGGTTCCCGGGCAGTAAAAGTTGGTATGTCCCTGAGAAAACACTTCATTCCGTTCCAGCAACAACTTCCAAGCTAATTCACACCTTTTTTCCCACAATTTCCCAAGGTTTCAAACTTCATGCCCAGTTGCAAATTGAAATTAATAAACATATAATAAGTTTATGTTCTCTATGAGTAGAGTTAGTGATAATTTAACAAATATCTGCTGGTAGCAATGACAACATAGAAAACATATAACAAGTGTACTTGACACATTTTTTAACAGAAATTCCATGAACAGCCTAGAGTTATTTATAGTGGGGAGAAAACCACATATACTTGTACTTGGAGGACATTAGTCCCTGAATCAGGATACGGTTATTTCTTTTTTTATTTTTTTGATCACAACTCATTCTTCAAGGAAATTTTGGATTGTCTGATGCATGGTGTTTAACGTGGCAAGGGAGCATCTATAATATTTTTCTTAAAAGAAAAAAGAAATAAAACAAAGATATGGCATTAGTAAAATAATTCCACCTCTATCAATTAGAGTATTATATGTCATTATCAAGTAAGGTTTAGATCTGATGATTTAAAAGGATATTAGCATGGAAATTTTTCTTTAACTATGTATCCAATTAGAAGAACATATACAACAAAATCTAAAGAAATATGACTTTAGAGTTAATATCATTGCAGTATTATGTCTATGTGCACAACATGGTTTCAGGAGCATTACTGATTTGGGTTAACCCTTGAATTTCAGGGAAACTCTTTGAAATTACCAGATGTCTTTGTTATATATATATTGGACAGTCACTTCTCACATTGTGAACAATTAAAAAAATATGTGTTAGAAAATGGATTTATTTTCATATGCCAGCAGTCCTTGTCGCCATATCAGACCTTGGGTATAAGAAGATATTTCATCTCTTTACTTTGCGGAATAGGGCTTCAGATTCTTGACCTTTTCAAATATAGACAGATCTATGAGTCATGAATTTTCAAAGCTGTCTGCTGCCAGGTAAGGGCAGCAGCTCCCAGTGTCTTAATAACTTTCCCTTGATTAAAACATTCTTGTGACACCTAAGATTGTAGTGTAATTATTCAGTTTGGTTTTAATAACATCTTTTATTTACTCTCCTATTGTCCTCTGACTAAAATGACATGGAGCTAAAAAAAAAAAAAAGAAACAAAAATGCTTGCTTTTCCTGTCAACCTTTATTCTCTTTCTATGTCATGAGTTATATATTCCATTTGGATACTCAGAATGTCTTCCAAATGATAAATTTACTTATTTAAAGCCATCCTATTACTTAAGTCCCCCCCATTTCCCATTATTGTACTTTTGCATGCACGTATCTTGTATATATATTCATATATCTATGTATATAATTTATCTTACAGAATTATTTAGTAATATGTGAGAGATGAGCTTTTCTGAGCAGAGAGTAAAAATGTGCAAATATCCTCATGGTTGGCAGGAGAGCACATGATTTAACGAGAAACAAGTCAGTAGGGTGATTGTTACCAAAGTTGAGTGAAGGCCAATTGCTAGTTTCGTCTCTGTACAAGAGCATATACTACAATCCGTTATTGTAATAACCTGCTGTGGAAAGCAGATAGGAGATAGTGCTATGGTCGACCCCACTTCCAAATTTCATGCATAGTCCATATAATTTTGAAGAATACATCTGAAAGATTTTGGAGAAACATAGAACTCTTCAGTAGGGGGCTGCAGAGACCAAGTCTCCTGTAGGTCCGTGCCTTCGCTATCTAGTGCAGCCATAACAGAAAGACCACAAGTGGATGCCATGAACACACGGAAATTGATTTCTTCCCCGTTTTAGAGGCTGGAAACCTGGATTCAGAGTGCTGGTTCGAGGGGAAGGCTTCCCTCTTGGTGTCTTGTGACTGTGGGGCCTGCAAGAGTCCTGGGTCCGGAGGACATGCTTGGCTTTTGGCTCCTCTTTCTTGGTCCTCCTATGCCCCTGGGCTCCCTGCTCACCAAGGGACTCTCTCTCTGTCTTCACTACCTCTCTCTCTGTTTTTATATCACTCTTATGATTGTGCTTCTGGCATTTATTTCACCATTTTTAGACTTTATGGCCATACTAACTTGTAAGCTACTTGAGGACCGTAATTATATCTCGTTTTTCTTTTTGTCTCAAGCAAGCTCAACTCAGTCTTCCTCTTAATCGCATTCAGCACCTATTTGCTGAGTAAATGAGCAGAAAGCAATGCTGATTTCTGTTGTTAAAATGTAGATAACAACTGCTATCTGCTTCCTTCCCCCTCGGGAGGAATAGGGCACTCAGTGAATATATTTTACCTCATGCACATTTATTAGTCATGTAGCCACATTCAAGCTGCTTAAAATGAAATATTAATCCAATTAATTTTATCTTTTAAACAAAGCAATTTTTAGCTCTCCTCTTTGCTGAACTGGTTTTATTAGCATAAATTAGCCGTGTTACATTAAAGATTTTTCTGGAGTATCACATTACAAATACATATTGTGGAAGCTGTTGCTGCCACATTCCGAGCATGGGGTTTGGAAAAGGACCGAGAAAGTTCAGTTCATGTACATTTACAGAGCTCTATGTGGCAGCTCATATACAGATGGATTCAACTGGACCCATATTTTACAATGTTATTGGCATACATAGAGCCTCGGTGGTACAGTGGTTCCATGTTTGGCTGTGATCTGCATGGTTGGCAGTTCAAAACCACCAGCAGCTCTGTAGGAGAAAGACTGGCCTTTCTACTCCAGTAAACAGTTGTCTCAGAAACCCACAGGGGGTCTCTATGAATCACCATTGATTCAATGGCAGTGAGTTTGGTTGAGTTTAGAGTTTATTGGCAGATAAGGAACTCTGGTGGCATAGTGGTTACATGTTGGGCTGCTAAGAAGCCCTTTCTCCATGGGAGAAAGACTAGGCTTTCTGCTCTTGAAAAGGGGTACTGTCTCGGAAGTCTTCAGGGCTAGTTCCACTCTGTCCTCTCGGATCCCTGTACGTTGGAGAATACCGTCTCCTCCTTTTCTATCTTCATATTGTTGTAATTGTCCAGTTCCTTGTGGTAACCCTGGTGTCAGTCCAGAGCTTTCTGCTTCTCACTGCCCCTCTACTTCACGAAGCATGGTGTATGTCTCTAGGGACTGGTCTCTCCTGGCACCATGTCTAAAGCACATGAGACAAAATCTCATCATCCTTGTCACTAAGGAACTTTCTGGTTGCATGTCTTCTTAGACACATTTTAGGTTCCTTTGGCAGTTTTTCATACTTTTAGTCTTCAGTAGTACTAGAACTATCATTAAAATATATCATTCCTTATGTGGCTTTCTTATTCAATATTCAACTTTCACATGCATATGAGGCAATTAAAAATACCATGGCTTGGGTCAAGGGCACCCTAGCAAAGTAACCTGCTTGTTTTTCAACACTTTATAGTGGTTTTCTGCTTTTAATAACATTCTAAGTTATTTTAATTTAATTCATATTCTTTAATTATCTTCTTTTCTTTCTGTATTGAGAAGTTTGCTGCTTTTGCAATGCTAATGACTCATATCCTCGTCTTCATTTTGTTAACCTTCCTTTTTCAAGTAGTATCACTTTTATTATGTTTTCTAGTTTAACAAAATAGTGAAAAAGAAGTCTGACTTACGATAGAGTTCAGTTCTGACAATTCCAATGTAAGTTGGATATGATATAAGCAGAACGCCTATTTTTTTGTTTAAGCTTTCATTATTAATGCATTTTATGATCAGTATATGTATTTGATCCTGTTTTTGTCTCTGAGTGTTAGAAACACTCCATGTGAACATACAAGCATTTAAAAATGTCCATCACATTATGGCAATGCATGTTACACTAGTTTACTCTGACAATGAAAGCAATTTGAATGACACTGGTGTTTTGTCAGTTGTGGTAATAACTTCTCCTGTGGAACGTTTTGGATTCTCTGGATTATCATTGGAACTGGGGATGGTGATTCTTGTTAGACAATTAGTTACCGTTTTCTGTGCAGCACTTTTCTATTTTTTTAATAGGGTTTGTGCTTACATGTGATTGCTTCCCAAATCTACCAATAGACTTTAGCAAAACCATGCACAGTTGAGACCATGTTTTCAAGCAATTGAAGCCCCTGATTTAGTTTAAAATGCAAAGCAAAACATTATGTCTGCTAATTCTTTCATTATAATTTTTTGGACAATTTATCCTCTTCCTCATTCTCACTGAAAATCAGATAAAATCAAGGTTGTTAGTGTGGTTTGTTGGCACTCAAATATATCGTAAGTAAGCAGTTGCCTCTGGCACATTGCCCCATTGCTCCATAAAGAACTATACATATTCGAATGTGCTTACACATGGATGTATATACACATTTTGATAAGAGCGGTAAGAACTCCCAATAAAATGATTTTAAAAAAAGAAATGTACATATATTTTTAATTTCTAAAACTCAGTTATTTATAGGCAGGCATTAACTTCACCTGGATAGTTCCAAATGCTAGCTTCCCAAATGATTTAAGAAAGTGAACTTCAGATTATGCGAGTGGTGAGCGGTGTTAATGTAAAAAGCACTAAAGAACATAATGAATAAAAGTTGAATATATGAAAGTACAATACTGCCTTAATGTCATGATGTGGGTTTTGTCTAATAAGGTAGAAACATTATTATTAATGTAGCTTAAGTTTCTTGAATTATCATCTCTTTGAAGATGACGGTAATAGAAGCTATCCTAGTTTAACAAACTGTAGTTTCTTGACTGCTTCTGGGGATCGAACGTGGAAACCTTTATTACCTTTGCTTAATAATAATAAAACACTTAAATTTCTTCTTAAAGTATTTAGTCAGTTGTAAACAATTGGGAGATGTCCATTTTGGTGGATAGATATAAATCTAGTGTAGTGGAAGATGTATGATGGGTCAGTTGACCTCACTTCAATCCTTTCTTAACTTCTATGAAATAGAAAAGTAATGGGAATTATTTGGGTCATTCTGAGAATTATATAAGAGAGTACATATATATATATATATATATTTCTTTTAAGAATGAGCCTCTGGCATATTTTAAATTATAAATAATTAATGGTAGGTAAGAGTGATGTAGTGGTTCACTTTGGGCCATGATTCCCTTCGGCGGCAGTTTGAAACCACCAGCAGGTCTGTTAGAAACAGACTGGGATTTCTACTTCCATAAAGAGTTACAGTCTCAGAACCCACAGGGTGTTTCTCTGAGTCATCATTGACTGCATGAACATGAGTGAGTGAGTGAATATGATTATATTAGGAGGGAAAAGCAGAGATTTTGTACTCCCATGAAGATTTACAGCTTTGGAACCCACAGGGGCAGTTCTACTGGGTCCAATAGGGTCACTATGAATCAGAATGCACTCAATGGCAGTGAGTAAGGGTGAGTGAGTGATAAGGATGTTTTAGAGACTTTGGCTGTTCAAAGGAGAATTCTTGCCTTCATGGAGGAGATTCAAGTTCGATTCCTGGGCAATATACCTAGTTCATGTGCACACCATCTGTCAGTGGAAGCTTGTATCTTAAACGGACGTCAGTGTAACTTTCAGGTTGAGTTGGACTAAGAAGAAAGATCGGGTGATCGACTTCCTCAAATCAACCAATGCTAGCCTTATGGATCACCACAGTAATCCCACAACATGGGAAAGGGGCACGGCCAGGCACTGTTTCATTCAGTTTGACATGTAATTACCGTGACTCAGGGGCAGATCAAATGATACTTAACAGAAACAGAACATATTAAGTGTTGGAATATTAACATCTAGGAATAGAAAGACAAAACTCAGGCCTTGAAAGATCTCTTATAACAATCCAAGCTTGCAAGTGTGGAACTGGTACGGATACAAACTACTCGTGCAGCACAGGCTGTAGGAAGGCAATGGGAGCAACAGCATGAGGGTGCTTTGAGAAAGTTTTCAAAGCGTGAAAACTTCAACAACATTGCAAAGTGATAAAACTGTAAAATAATAAAGAGGAAGAAAAAAGATTTCTGGAGAGAGAAAAGGTGAACAATCTCGTGGAGACAGAAATGAACATAAAGCTGTTTGTCAGAAACTAGATTGTCTTGCATGGAATAGAGTGCATGCCTTCCTAACATTTCAGTAAATGTTCTTTGCCGGAGGCTGCCAAATGTGTCTCCTGTTAGGTTAAAAGCTGGTGATGAGGAAGAGAGGACCAGAATACACAGCGGGGAACCTCACTTAACAAGTAATTGTTATTGATATATTTAAGGCACCAGGCACTAGGAGACTTAGAAGTAGATGAAATATGATTTTTTTTGGTCCTGAAGAGTCTACAATTTAGACAAAGAATCAAGTCTTAAGTGAACTAAATGCGTGCAAGGCACACAATGTAACACATGCCTATAATGATATATCAAAATAAATAAATGTGAGAATAAAATGAAATCTTCCATTAGAGCTTAGCACAGTGTGTGGCACATTTAATAATGTATTCAATAAAAACAGTGTAAATGGATAATAAAGGAGAGAAATTTGTAGACTAGGCTGAGTGAACAGAAGGAAGTGAGGAGTATTTAGAAATAAAAGAATGCAATGTGAAAGAAATTGAGATTATAAAGAACATTATCCTTTTAAAATAATGGTTTAATTTACTACTGAGTACTTCAAGGGGCCTTTAAAAAGTTTATGGAAAAATGAAATTAAAAGAAAGATAATTCCACTTTTATTTTCACAAATTTGAATTTGCCTACATTTCACGGGAAGCTGTAAAAACACTTGCTGGAAGGGTGTCATGAACAACACTGAGTTTTTGGAAGATCACATTATCGGTACTAACTTGTAAAGAAAGCATGGACGTTTGAGACAGAACAAAAGCAAACAAACTCATTCTATTTCTTTAGTTCTTTTCCTTTACATATGTCTTAAATTTCTAGTGTATAATGTAATACAGTTTTTATTAATATGCTTGATCTTCACCCATTACATTATGCCAATCCCTTTATTATTATACATTATATTACGGCAAATCAATTTCTCTTTTTTCACTCCAAATTATTTTCATCTTATTGTTTCTATCATATTTTCTTCACATTACAAATATCTCCATCTGACAGTATACGTGAACAATATTGAGTCGGTAGTGAAAATATTAACAGGAAATGTGTCATATTTCATTCTAATGTTGAGAACAACCTTATTTATACATGATTTTTGCTGATTGTGATTAGATTGATAAAGAAACTACTTGAAGAGACTAGAGATCATTAAGGTCATTTTTATAATTGTTTATTGGATCCCAATTACTGATAAGTGCTAGGCTTTTCAGAGCCCAGAGAGTGAGTGATTGGGGCATAACTACCCGCTCTCCAGAATTTAAATCCACAGAATGACTATCAACATACTTTTAGATTGCCTTGAAATTGACATCAATCCATATCATCAAAAGAATTTAATCTAAGAAATATATTCATTCAGGTGGTATGTAAAAATACCTGGAGTTCTTCGAATTCAACCTTTGAATTTGTTTTAATTTAATCTATTTCAGGCTTTCTCCATGCATCTTAGCCATCACTTTATTATGCTTTTTTATAATAAAAATATTCATACATTTTATGTATGTTTTTTGCTCAATTATGACATTATGGTTGTCACTTAACCTAGTTCTGTAAATATCAGTCATAAAGTGAGCGATAGATTACTTATTGAATTTGATGTTACTAATAAAAGGCTAATATTTCACAAATAAGCGCTATTTTATTCCTTCCATAAGGATATAAGGGCCTTAAGTTAGCCATGAGTTTTTAATGACAAGAGTTTTTCCTCTTATCACAAAATCATCCTCACTCTTATGCCAAGAGTAATAAGATCAAAATATGGCTCTTAATCAGATTTTGAAATGAGCACTTTCGCCTTTACATCACTTGTATGCCTCCTAAGTGCCTACAATCTGCCAGATGGGGCGGGGTCACAGCTATTAAAAAAAAGAAGTATATTAAAAAAAAGAAAGAAGCGAGAAACTGAAGGTACATTAGGAGCTATGAAGCAGAGATCGTTCTGTGCCATTGATTAATTGGCATTGGTAAATAAGCCACACTAGTATTACAAGAAAAGGCGTAGCAGATTGATGTCGACTGGCGCTCTCCAGGAATCAAGCTGAAGAGGACGCGCACACCATCTGGAAGAGACAATGAGGAGCGGCAAATGTCGTGCCATGGGGAAAAAGGAGGGTGTTTTTCAGATGCCGCATATCTGAACTGACACTTTGATGTGTTCAAGTGCAATCTTCCCTGTCAAAATAGTTCTTTCTTTCGCCATACTCCGTCTAATGTAATCAGACCGCACGGTGGAAGGCTGCCATCTCCTCTGGGGTGAAATCTGTCTTGGACTCACAAGTGTTACTGTTTCCAAATTGTAGTGCCACCACTTAAGTGATAGCAAGAATAAACAAACAAACACGCAATACTCGTTTCTGTTGAAACCGGTTGTGCTGCCTTTAATAAGCAGACATTGGAGGGTTCAATGTAAAATACTTTCGTTTTGTATTTTGTTTACTAGTAGCATTTGCCTCTATAATAGCATGGGGATTTCCTGTTTATTTTAAATAGAGAAAGCGTATAAGTGTATTCTTTCATATTGCCCATTGTCCTCCCCATGTAATATTGATTCATCTTCCCACCTCCCTTTGAAATCTTATTATTAACGCATTTATGTGTTATTGTTCTTGATTGAATTAAGGGAATTAATTTTTTTTTAAAGGAAATGAACTTTTTGCTATGAATATTTTTTCATGATCATTGTAACTACTATTAACTTTGTTCCTCCAAAGTTCTTTTCATTAGGATTAAATAACTTTCTAGTTATGTTAATAAAATAGTATCAATACTTTCATGTGCTGTATTCACGGAGGTTGCCACGGGATTAGGCAGCAAGTTGTTTGGTTGTACATGGGGTCACTATCGGAGTTGGGATTGACAAAACAGCACGAACAACAACATGCAAAACGGTGCTAGAGTTAAAAGTTACTGAAGATGAGATCTTTTATGTATTAGTATATGCTATTCTATATTAATATATTGTAACAAAAGAAATATTTTATGAAGTATAGCTAAAGAAATGAGTCTGTTGTGAATACAATCCACTTCCTATTTGCCATTGATTCAGTTGTGCCCCAGGGCAGACCTGTAGGGAGGAGAACTGTCCCAGATGCAAACAGGCGACCACTGGTTTCTCCCACACAGCCACTGGCGGGTCCACACCCCTCCCTCGCCTTTCTGTAACAGCCGCGTACTTAGCGCCTGTGCTGCAGGTGTTCCCAATTTAGGTCTCTGAAATTTTAAGGATTTGGTCAAAATAGTTCATTGTTCCATTGAGATAAGAGTTTGTTTAATTTAGAAATGCAAAATCAATATTATGGCTTATACACATACTAAGTTGAGGCATACAAAATTTGGCATAAAAATGTTAGTGGCTTAGTAACTTTAGTTTTTCCCTATTAATTCTCTTCATTAGGGCCTCCATTGTGGTAGACGTATTCAGGTTACTAAATATGGTCTTCAACTACAGTTTTCAGGTTAGCTTGTGTTTTGAAAAGTGTGTTGAGGCCATTCACATACAACACATAAGAATATTTCCATTTGGAATAATTTTTCACAAATGGGAAATTGAAATAAGAGGACTCAGTAATGCAATGCAGTTCACTTACTGACTTGTTTTATGAAACATACACAATACAGTAAACATGGAAATTTAAAAATTAATTACTAAAATAAAAATAAATTATGTAGGTTATCACATATCAAATAAAAATGGGTTTAATTTAGAGTGGTAGCTTCTTCATCATTGAAAGTGGTTATGCAAAGGTGGGATGAATTTATTAGGCTATCTGTGGTCTCGATAGTTAATTTCTAACTTCTAACTTCTAAAGGAGATCACAACTTTTACTATTGGTTTATTTCCAGGCAATAACTGAAAGTATTTTCCTAGACAATTAATAAAATTGGAGCATTCAAATAATAAAAGTATATAACCATGGGATTTACAAGATGTGTGAACACAGTTTTTTTTTTTTTTTAAACATTTTATTAGGGGCTCATACAACTGTTATCCCAATCCATACACACATCAATTGTGTAAAGCG
>NW_022103899.1:38173346-38175493 GCF_000313985.2 Echinops telfairi | reverse complement strand
GTCTCCAATGTCCACCCTCATCATTCCCTGGGGATCTTTCTACTGCCCTCCCCTGCTGTTCCGCTGCACCCCCACCCCCCCACCCCAGTGCATTGCCTAGGCATGGTGGGGTCGGATCAGGCGCAATTCCCACACTGGAACACAGTTTTTAAATGCATATTTTCCTTTAAAAAAACACATTGCTATGACAATTTTAGGAAAAAAATATTTTCTAAATTTGGAAGTGAGAATAATTTATTTAACCCACAAATGCCTAATGAGGTCATCCCATCTTCACGTAACCTGGAAGTAAATGATCATTTATTGATATGCTCTCTAAAAATATTCAAATCCCCATTCTCTTAAGTATTACATAATAATGCAAAGAGTAATCCTGTCCATTCCTTAATTATTTTTACGACACTTCCATGGGTAATTAGATAAGACTTGTTTAATTTGGCAGAAGCATTAATTCAAAAGTTTAGAATAAACACTGCAGATGAAAGGGTATGATTCTAGGGTGGCTATGGGTCAGAATCAACTCAGTGATGATAAATTTAGAGTTGACCAGGGTCTCAGATTTACAAGAAGCATATTTGTATCTATAATTTGGATTTGAGACCCTCTAGTTGGGAGATTTTGTTATGTTTCCCATTTTACTTCCTTGTATCTTACTTTGTCTCTAAATGTGTAACTCTGCTTCCATTTAATGTGATTTTCCTCCTCTGAAAAGCTTGTTATTCAATCCTTTCAGGATTAGTGTTTTGGCAGATAAAAACATTTTCGTCTTTCACTTGTGTTTTTGTACTTGTATATTAGCATAATTTTCTATTTCATACCTCCTTATGTCTGAAGGAAAGTATCGCATTATCATTACAAAAACCTCCCAGTAAAGTTGAATTGTATCTTCAACTGGAGAGAAACCAGGATGAATAAAAGCAGGCCTCCCCAGGGGGCGGGGGAATCCTTTGAATCAGGTCTAGCTCAGTAGGAGCCTTGGAAACAGCATGCAGCAGAGAGAGGGGAAGAGAAATTTCCACTGGCTCACCGGTTAAGGAGATGATGATAAAAATCACTTGCAGAAGTCTCCTCAGGCTCCTGATTGAGGTGGAAATCACATTATCCTGGCAAGTGTTTGCGATTGTGATTTCCACCTTATAAAGCACTTTGATACATATTGTATTGTGTAGCTCACAAAGCCGTCATAAATCTAAGAACTGTATCATTATTCATATTTACATATGGAAAAAATAAATTTTAAGGAGGCTAAGTGATTTCATTAAGACCAGTACTGAGTAACTGTTTGGATTGAGCCAGCATTCTAAATTAAGTTTTCATTTCATTATCTTTTTTGAAAAAACATATTTTGAGTGAGCCCATTTTCTCTCAGGACCTCTGGTCCAATACAGTGGATTAAGCTTTAGACTGTTCACGACAGAGTCAGCACTGGGAATGGGCCAGTGCCTGTGGAAGAGAGATGGGGCCAAGGGCGTTGGTCACCGTAACGCTTGGGGCAATGCTACTCTGCTCTGCGGCGTGCCTGGGGTTGGAGGGACTCCATGCTTGAGTTCGGTTTAGGTAGGTACTTAGCAATCTATACAGACTTTTAAGCCAGTTTATTTCACAAGGGGTTTAGAAGGAGCAGAAAAGAAAACAAAAATATCTGCCAATGTAACTGCATTACTGATAATTGTCTGGAGTTAACATTAAAATGATTAAAATCTCAAGTAAACATGGCAGCCTCTTTTAGGACTATTACTAATATCCATGAGACACATCTGTCTATGTAAAGTACATCTTCAGGTGTCCGTTGGAATAACGAACTTTAAATTTATTTAGTTTTTATGTAGCATGTGGTTTTCAATCAGGTTCTTTTCCTTATAAAACTGTTAACAATTTATTTTAAAACGTGTATATTTCTGCAAAGAAACACACATGTAGGCATTTTGTGCAATGTTGTCAAATACATGATAATGGTAGATAATTCTATATTAACATCCATACATCCATCCATTGTGTCAAGCACATTTGTACATTTGTTGCCATCATCATTCTCAAAACATTTGCTTTCTGCTTGAGCCCTTGGTATCAGCTCCTCATTTTCCCCCTCCCTCCCCAACCCTCCTACCTCACAAACCCTTGATAATTTATAAATTATTATTTTTTCA
>NW_022103899.1:38165948-38172337 GCF_000313985.2 Echinops telfairi | reverse complement strand
AACACCACTTCCTTCCCCCACCCCCCACCCCCGACCTCCTCCTCTCCCACATCCCCCCTGGAACCACAGGTCCCACACTGTTTTCTCCTTGCCATGCAGATCTTTTCGCTTTCTATCAAGAACTTTCAAAACTGTTTCATATTTTTAAAATTGTATACTATTTTTTAGTCTTGTAATCATTGTAGTAAAAGTCTTGAGAGGTCAAGGGACAAATAATTTTATCCAGTGAAGAGTCTTACTTTGTTTTCTTCTTATCCATCCAAGGATGGGGGTACTTTCCAAAGGAAGTGTAACTCTTTCTTATGTACCATACAGTATGCATTGAAGAGAAAGAAAGATTTCATCCATTTCCACTTACAATAACTGTACTCACTATTGATAAGTCTACCATTTACTTTGGTGAATTAATTTTTTCTCTTGGAGGCTTTCATACGAGAACACTATAAGAAAATGGAATCAGAGAGAAAAGCCTTGAATTTTTCAGTAAGTTTAGAATATTGTTAAAGGGATACAACATAATAATGCAACTAAGTACTCTTTGAGCCCTTAAAATTGACACATATGAAATAAACATTCGATACACTTTAATTCTAATAAAACTCTTAAGGAAGTTCTTTTTTTGTTAAACCCATTTGAAAGATAAGGGAACAGATGCGGAGTTTAACAACTTTGTCAACATTTATGTAGATAATCAAAGGGATGTGACCTTAAAGACACGATATTGCTTCTGCAAATATACATGGAGGCAAAATTATAGATGACCTAGAGCAGTTAAGATGCATAAAACTATTTCCACCAAAAAAACCTTGGGTATATAAAGATGGGAACTATTTTACTTATATGGTTGGTTTATTCTCTTAAAAAGATTGAGGATGAACTTCACTTAAAAAGAAGAAAGGGTTATAGAAAAGAAAGGGTGAACCGAAGAATCTTTCGATAACATAATCTGTTATCAACTACATATGTAAGCAAACCAACCCGTACTGATATTGGTATAGACAAAAATAAATACATAAGTCAGTAAAATAAACGTACTGCCATCGAGTTGATTCTGACCATAGCAACTGTTTAAGACAGAGTAGCATTGCCTCTGTGGGTTTCCCAGTCTGTAAATCTTAATGTGAGCAGAAAGCCGCATGGTGCTCCTTCCATGGGGCACCTTGTGCTTTGAATCTGTTGACTTTAAGGTTAGCCTTCCAGTGTGCAATGCAGGGCTCCTGGCCCTGGTCGAGAACAGACAAAACTGTACAGAGAGGAAACTAATCTATAGGGCTTGGGGTCGTATCTACTAAATTTTTTTATAGTCTGTTTCTGTGAGAACTGATCTGTAAGGAATATTAATATGCATCAAGAAAATATTCATAGTCTATAGGCTGTTGTCCTTCTCCAGAATAAACCTTGGCAGGCCATATTACCCATGTAATAGCCATTTCCTGACAAAAACAGAAGTTTCTTCGAAGGCATTTAACAAGAGCCAAATTTTTAATGTGGCTTCTGGCGCTCCCCTCCACGGCAGCTGGGCATGATGCCATTGCGGTGAGACATAATGAAGAAGGACGGAAGGAAAAAGGTCTTCGTTCTTAAAGCTCCAAGCTCATCCGGAGTCCAAACAAATGACTGAAAGCTGGTCGAAGATTAAAGTGCAATGACAGCCATATTTTCCGCCCTTCTTTCTGGGACATCCGAAGGTCTTACCTATTTGGGAATGGCTGATCCTTCTATTGTTCTGATTTTTTCCTCGTGTGAAATGATTCCATCCAAACCGGCCCACATTCTGAAGCTGTGTGCACTCTGACCTTTCACAGCACTAAAGGGAAACGGTTTGAGAAGCCACAAAGCAGCTTCTCTTAAACTCAGATCACGAAAAGCAGGCACCTCAGTACACTGTCCAAGTACTGCGGATTTCCACAACCCCATGGCCGCCGCAAGTACAGAAAGAAAACCAGTCCATTTCTAAACTTTCTATAAATAATAATTTATATAAAATTAACCTAAAACATACACGCAAATAATTAATATAAGGACGTATTTTGTGACTTTCTTATGTGAAAATTAACTCTAGTCATGAACTTATTTAATGTCAATTTTATCCATAATCTCATGTAAAGATTCCATAATAAGTATATCAGTGTCCTATGAATCCTGGACTGCCACTGTCTACTGGCTATTTGAGATGCTAGTCATCTCTATTATGCTTATGTATAGTTTAAAATTTTTATGCCTGGATTCTTGATTTTACATAGGTACTTTGTTAAATAGACAGTTGGACAGATGATATGTATATATAAAAATATGTAATATTATTTAGAATAAATTATGCTCCATAAACCATATGCATTACAGTCTACTGCATATAACGTGTTTTATGTATGTTCTGTTTTTGTGTGTTTGCAAACAATAATTATTCTGAATTAAATGCTCTAGATGATTTTTGATGATGTTCAGTATTGAGCATGGCAGTTTAAATAAAAATCTATTTTACTTTAATTGTCCTTGAAAAGTATAATGCCAAATTCTGAACTTAAAATATTCTCATCAGAAAACATAAAATCTATTCAAAATCAAATAATGTTGCAGAACGAGTATGATTTAATTTAAATAGAGCAAAATTTAGGGCTACATTTCTCTACCTGAGCATCTCCCTTTCTGTGCTTTCAGCCATTTTCTGAGTTTTGTTTCTTCTGAGTATTTCCATCGTTTTTTGTTCAGGCGCTGGCCGAACATCATCAGTATCCACTCCCTAATTTCTCCCTCCCTCTACGTTCCATCCATCCCTTTAAAGAAACCACCATTGCCTTGAGGCAGGAAGCCAGGAGTTGTTCTTAGCTCTTCCTCTCTCACCTCAATGACACCAAATCCATTCCCTTTATCTGATCCGTGGAGCAGGTACGTCCCTCCTCTCCTGTTCATTTCTGGAACCACTCGGTCTTTCTTGTTGCTTGGTTGGTGTTGACTCGCTTCTGATGCATGGCGACATTCAGCAGAGTAGGCTGAGATGATGTCAGGTTCTGCACCATTGTCATGGTTGATGTATCTTAGACCCCAGTAATTTTTCACCTGGGAGGTGTAATAAGACCTAAGGCGTCCTTTTACTTTCAGTTTACCTCTTTCAAGCCATCTACTACCTGAGAAAAATTGCCTTTGCTACAGTGTGCTCATGACACCTTTTGTCGTCACTGTAAAATCCAGTTTGTTTTCGTTTCCCTGAGTGAGGCTCCGTGAGGCTTCTCTGGTTTCTGTCCCGGTAGCACTGTGACCCCCTCTGCAGGGGCCGGGCTCCCTTCTCCTGTGGACCTTTTCAGGTGGCTCTTCCTGCCACAGCGTCTTGGGCAGTACCAGGGTGCTCCAACAGCCTCTTGTCGGTGCGGACTTTCACTTCATTCAGACTGCACTGTGCCTTCATTTCTTCTTTCAATGTATTCTGGTCTCTCTTTCCCTTTTTGGGTAAATTGCCCTTATCATCTGCTTGTATAAAACTTTATGGTTTCCCCTCCATGGCTACCATCTTATATTATTATTGAAGCTTTTAATATTTCTACTAAACTACATTTTCCTTAATTAAAACACGGATTGTTATTTACCTTGGTGTTACATATACTTACATGCACCACCCAGATTGCCCTCTCTTTATTTCCTCACCTTCCGTCTGTATTAATAACCATGAATGCAATTTCAACCCAATCTACAAAGTTCAGTAAGCCTTTGTTCATATTGCTCCAAGTTTCCCAAGAGAGACATTATGAATTGTCCAGCATACCTTGCTTATAATTTTTGTACCCAGTAATACAATTAGTTAAAATGTATTGCCTACACTATACAGGAAAACATTTTTTAACGTTGTCATGTATGAGGTACTTTGCATTTCATATATCATATCAGCATTTGATTGGTTTTTCAGAATTATTGTTTATTTTTCTAGCTGTTTGGTACTGCATAAATACGTTGTCATCTACCATTTATTTCTCTCTGTAGCACCTAAAAATACCCCAAGAAACTCACTGCCATCAAGTGAACCTCACGTTTAGCAGATCTGTGTAGAGTTTCCAACCCTGTACATCTTGGATGGAGCAGGTAGCCTCACCTTTCTTCCTCGGAGCTGCCGCAGGGTTACTGTCAGCGTTCCTTGTGGCACCTGGATGGAATTTATTCGTGTTTTGCTTAAATTGCTCTTTATTTTTTCTCTAATAGTAGCCTCATTGTGTTTTCTCATATAGATGGAAGCTCGGGAGACGGAACATTTTATTTTCTGTTTCTTTTTCCTCCCCTTGTCCCCCAACAAACATAGTGTATTACATTTTGGCAGGGCTTTGGCTTCCATCCCACCGCCATGGGGTTGATTTTGACTCATAGCAACCCTATAGGACAGAGTCGAACTGCACCAGACTGTAACATCTTCCTCCCATGGAGTGCTTGGTGGATTCGTGGGCTTGGACCACCAACACTTAGATCGGCAGGGGAGTGCTTTAACCCTGTACCATCACGACACCTATGACTACCATATTCCCATGAGCACATTTTTGGCTGAATGAATATTTGAATTAAAGTATTCATTGAAGGTCTCAAGGGCTCCTTGGTGTATTGGAAGCAGGTGGTTTTCAATAGTAATCGTTTAGAGTTAACCGCTTGGCTATGAACTGCCAGGTCTGAACTTTAAAACCCACCCATGTCTCCACAGGAGAAAGCTATGGCAGTCCGCCTCAGTAGAGATTTCTAGCTTTGGGTGTCCGTGGGCCTGCTCTGCTCTGGCCTCCAGGGTCTCCGAGTCATAACTTACTCAGTGGCAGGGGGGGTGTTTTGGTCTCCTTTGCTATCTCATAGTAATCTGAAATCTTACATGCATCATAATGAACCAGGCAGTTTTCTGGTTAAAATCATGTAAACTATAGTCTTCCTCTTTGGCACCCTGCCATCCATGCGTTCACCTTTTGGTTTGCCATCTCCTACCTTGGCATGACCTGAATTGTTAGATGGTGGTCTAACAATTTTATCCCCCACCTTCTTATATTTTAATTACATAAGATTCATTACAAAACTTTTAAACCCTCGTGGGGAATTTCTGGTTTTACGTTAAGAAGTCAACCGAAGGAAGATCTTACAGATCGAAGAGGTAAGATTGAATAGGATGGTTTCATACTGTTTGATAGTGCACTGAAGCCGTTTAGGAATATCAGCTTCTATTTTGTGTAATCCTTTCATTAATGTAACATGATTCCACCATTGTGACATGCCCTTTAAGCTCGGCTTGATTGGCAGAAAGCCATGAACTCTCTCTGTCTCTGACAGCACAAGGCCAAAGCATACTGTCTCATCACTATAAATCTCATTATTATTTATGCTATGTGAAGGTGCATTGATTTTCAGTCAGAGAAAGTTCCCATAAGAATTTTTTTTTTCATACTGGCCAGTAATCCTCCAGGTTTTACTTAAACACTTACACTTGTCCACAGGTTTCAATTAAATAAGAGTCTAAACTGGTAAAAGGCAATTCAGTATTTTATACCTAACACTGAGGAGATAGTTATTCACATATTTATTATATAATTCAAAGATTTGAAAAGTTATGGTGCATTATTTTGTACAAACTCCTGTTTTATGGTTTTACGCGGCCTGTGGACATTCAAATGCTACTCATTGTTTATGAGGCAAAAAATAGTAATAAACAAAATTTCTTCGAAGGAATTGACACTCAATATGTGAAATTACTTAAAAATGAATCATTGTCTACAAGCTGAGATACTGATGTGGATATTATTTACTAAAGCTTCACACAAGAGAGATAAACCGCCAATGGTTAGTCTGTAGTGACAGAAGAGATCAGAGTCCCTATTCTGAAAGAAAATTATATATAGTAAGCTATAGAATACAAAGCTATTTTCTATATATAATACAGAATAATTAAATATATACAATTATATATATAATATAAAAATATATATATGTATATAAAAGCAAGTGCCATTGCGCCATTTTGACTCATCACGACCTTGTCAGACAAGGTAGAGCTGCTCCTGTGGTTATGGGAGGTGAAAGCCTCATCTTTCTTCTGGGGAGCAGCTGAAGGTATCAAACTGCTGACGTGGGGTCAGCAGCCCAATGCTTACCCACCCTGGTGGCCCAGTGGTTAGGTTGCTAACCACAAAGTCAAGCAGCTCCGCAGGAGAAAGACAAAGCTTTCTACTCCTGTCAAAAACGGATAGGAGTCTCTAATGTCAAGATGAGGCAGAACCAACTGACGGCAGTGAGTTTTGTTTTGTTTTCAGGAAAAAAAAAAGAAAGAAACAGGTTTCCCAGGGGTGTGGACATCTGCATTTTCTCAGGTTGTGAGCCCAATTCCACTGTGTATCTTAATTCCATATTGAAGTAAATATTGCTATTTTTGTTACTGTAAT
>NW_022103899.1:38140759-38165477 GCF_000313985.2 Echinops telfairi | reverse complement strand
ATAGACTGATACAAAGCATAGTATAAAATAATAGCTACAATTCACCAAATAACATTACAAAGAAGGTTCATAAGCAATTATATTTTTCATTCAATAGAACTAGTTTAAATTTAGTTAAAATTTCCCCAAACTCGAAACTTAATAATTATGTTTTCTTTACCCAAGAAAAATATATCATAAAGGCACTAATATTGTTTTCCTCTTTTATTATTGTGTAGCAAATTGCCAAACGTGTATTGACTTAATATATGTGCAAAAGAAACATACATTTATTGATACTTCCAGTGTTTCCATGTCAGAGATTCAGGCATCGGAAACATGGTGGGATTCTCTCTAGGGAGCATTACCAAGGTGGACATCAAGGGCTTAGCTAAGATGGAATTTCAGGAACTAGAGACCCCTTCCCAGCTTATCCAGATGGTTGACAAAATGCAGCTCCTTGCCACTGTCAGGGCTCCTCTGATGGGTCCTCCTTTCCTTGCTGGCCATCAGGTGTGCTGCTTTCAGAGTCTAGCATTTTAGCCTGCTGGCTTCCTTCACAACCATGTTCAAACCAGGCCGACTCTTTCCTACCAGGTCAGCAAAGCAGCAACTTTGCTGCTTTGAACCTCTAATTCTCTTAGGTCTCACCTGATTGGGTAAGTCCCAACGATCTCTCTTTTTACTTAATGAAAGTGAAGTTATTAAGAACATTGATCTTATCTGAAAAACCTCTGTATACAGAGGGAAAAATAGCCAGCATAATCATGGGAGTGAAATCCTGTCATATTTATATGTCCCGCTCACATGCAAGGGAGGGGATGATCAATAGAAAGCCTGTTCACCAGAAAGCAGAATTCTTAGGACTCAGAATTCCCCCCATGACAATGACCATGTAACTTTATGAATAGTTTGAAGTTAAGAATAAAGAAAAGGGGAAGGAGGAGCAGAAGGAAGAATAGTAGAAAGAAATGTACTGTGTAAGATCATGTAGAGACCCCTTTATTGAAAAATACATACAAATTCATTAATTCAGACCCCTAATGTGCGTATTAAGTGCCCTGTTTTCAGTCACACAATAGGCAGGGTGGGTATTTCGGATCTGTGTCATTAAATACTGCAGTGACCTTTGTTTGCTTCCCTTTTCACAATGAAACCATTTACATTTATTTGTCTCTGACGTACATAATGTCATATTTCAGCAAATAAAGTATTGTGATAATAAGGTGAATCTCTTGGATTTTAGGTTTATGGTTTATTTGAATCTCATTTAAATGTTAGTAATGGGATAAATTCCCTCACCAAATTTTGAGAAAATTATTGTTTTATCTTAATTTACCACACACTTATTTTATGGCCTCTTAGATTCAACACATTTTAAAAATAACTAGTAACTAACATTTTTTTCAAATCATTTTATGGGGGGCTCATACAACTCTTATCACAATCCATCCATACATCCATTGTGTCAAGCACATTTGTACTTTTGTTGCCATCATCATTCTCAAAACATTTGCTTTCTACTTGAACTCTTGGTACCAGCTCCTCATTTTATCCCCCAACTCCCTGTTGCCCCCTCCCTCATGAATCCTTGATAATTTATAAATTATTACTTTGTCATATCTTACACTGTCCAATGTCTCCCTTCACCCACTTTTCTGTTGCCCATCCCCCAAGGAGGAGGTTATATGTAGATCCTTGTAATCAGCTCCGCCTTTCTACCCCATCTTCCATTCACTCTCCTGGTATTGCCACTCTCAGCACTAGTCCTGAAGGGATCATCTGTCCTGGATTCCCTGTGTTTCCAGTTCCTATCTGTACCAGTGTACATCCTCTGGTATATTCACATTTGTAAGGCAGAATTGGGATCATGATATTGGAATGGGAGGAAACATTTTTGAGCTAGAGGGAAGTTGTATGTTTCATCGTTGCTACACTGCTGCCTGACTGGCTCATCTTCTCCCTGCAACCTTTGTGGATGTCTAGTTGTCTCCACATGGGTCTTGGGTCCCCAATCTGCACTCCCCCTTATTCACAATGATTTGATTTTTTGTTCTTTGATGTCTGATACCTGATCCCTTTGACACCTTGTGATCACACAGGCTGGTGTGCTTCTTCCATGTGGACTTTGTTGCTTCTGATCTAGATGGCCGCTTGTTTACCTTCAAGTCTTTAAGACCCCAGATGCTATACTTTTTGATAGCCGGGCACCATCAGCTTTCTTCACCACCTTTGCTTATGCACCTGCTTTTGTCTTCAGTGATCGTGTCAGGAAGGTGATTATTATGGAATGCCAATTTAATAGAACACAGTGTTCTTGTATTGAAGGAGTACTTGAGTGGAAGCCCAATGTCCATCTGCTACCTTAATACTAAACCTACAACTATATGCACATAGATCTATTTTCCCATCCTCATATTAAATATATTTACATATGTACATGCCTTTATTTAGACCTCTATAAATGCCTTTGCCTCCTAGTTCTTTCCTCTATTTTCTTAGTAACTAACATTTCAATTGGTTAAATTTGTCACTTCATATATTAATTATCTGTTACTAGAATAATTACACTATTTCCAAATATAGAATCTATTAAAAAATCTTAGAGTAAAAGAAAATGACATAATAAAATGTGTCAAAATCCATTAGGAAAAAGGGCCCACAAAAACTTTCACCTGACTTCAAAATTAGACTGAACTTTTTAAACCTAAAATATAAGTAGATTAACATATAATACATTTATAATTTAATTGCATAAATTTATTCAGAAATTAAGAGCATTGACATATTGACTAGTGAGCTCATTAGAAGTGCTACTCAAAATTACAAAGAACAAGGACATGACCACCTAAAATCTTGAAATTTAAAATGCAAATTCAACGCATAATTTCTAAATATCAGATTTGTTCTTCAAGTGAATTTTCAGTTATCCCATTTGGTACCCATTCCTTCCATTTTACCCAACTGTTTATGAAGCAAGTAATATTAAATTTACTAGAATTCCTTTTCTTTATGCATTTTAAGTTGTTTGCTTCCTTCATTGAACAGGACATTGAATTGTTCTAACAGAGCTGTTTCCAGGATGAGAGCCTGACAGTAAGTCTTACTAGAGCCTCCTGAGCCCTCCTCCTTAGTCAGAGGTCAATGGACAAGCAGACGAGTTATGCATTGGCCCCTCCCCATTTATGGTTTTGTTCAACTGGCAACAGAAGTTAATGGGATTTCAGTTTTATTTATAAAAGCAGAATTGGCCTCATCATCTTCACCCTTCACACAAAATCAATACAACATCCCTCTGTTGAGCACACCCAAGTTATTTCTAGATGTCAAACACCTGACTCAGATGAAAATATCTTTAAGGACTATGTATTCTAAAAACAGTAAGATCCTAATTCATTTACTTCTCTTCAGGTACTAGCAGCAGTATGGATAGATGTGTATCCAGCAATCAATGAGTACAGCTTTTGAATTGTATGCTAGCCCCTCCTGAACAAAATAGACAATGGGTCTTTTTTCTTGGCCATTATGATCCCGTGGCATTCCCAAGCCCACTGTCATAGAGCTGATTCTGACTCAGAGACACCATAGACTGGGGTTCTAAGATTGTAAATATTAGGGGAACAGACCGTCTCAACTGTGTTCTGCAGGATGGTAGGTGGGTTTGACGTAATGGTTAGCGGTCTGATGCTTATTTCACAGCACCACCTGGGCTTCTTGTGGGAGGAAGACTGGAGGCATCAAATACATAACTACTCAAGAAAATGTATGTTAGCAAATACAAGGTGGCTTCAAAAGGTTTGGGGAAATTTGGAATGAAAAGATAATGGCATGTTGTCTGCAAACGTTTGGATGTTTTGTATTGACAGCTGTGAAGGTCAACTGCAGAATTTTACTAAAAAGGAAGATGTAAACTAGATATTGGAGCTTAGTGGAGATTTAGGAGTAGCGTTCAAAATGAGACTTGAATGAGAAAGTGTTGGTGACAATGTCAGGATAAGACAAAGCCAAGGGGTTAAGGGGTCACAAAAGCCAGGAAATGATCATGTGTCAAGAATGCAGGTAGGTTTTACTGTCTCATGCTGCTGAAAGTAGTTCAATGGACGTTGAAAAATAACCATTGAATTTAGCAAAAGACATCAATAATAACATGACTAAGAGCTGTTTTGGACTTAAAACCAGCTTACAATTTATGTACTTGTTTTATTTTTTAAAACTAATTCATGTGTTATGTAATTAATATTCATTGAAATGTATATACTATATAATTTTTTAAATGTGAAAAGAATTTTAGGATGGAGAATACATATAAAACAATTCTTAATATATTTAAAGATATTCTGGTCATTCTTGCAATTACTAGTTTTTAAAATCATTTTATTGGGGACTTGTACAATGCTTATCACAATCCATCCATACATACATCCATTGTGTCAAGCACATTTGCACATTTGTTGCCATCATCATTCTCAAAACATTTGCTTTCTACTTGAGCCCTTGGTATCAGCTCCTCATTTTTTCCCTTCCCTTCCTGCTACTCCCTACGTCATAAACCCTTTATAATTTATAAATTATTATTATTTTGTCATATCTTACACTGTTCAACACCTCCCTTCACCCACGTTGTGTTGTCCATCCCCCAGGGAGGAGGTTATATGTAGATCCTTGTGATCGGTTCCCCCTTTCTACCCCACCTTCCCTCCACCCTCCTGGGCAATTACTAGTTTTTATGACTCAATTTTCCTGATGATAAAAATTCGATGACAACAGCAGCAAAATGTTCAGAAATCCAGTATGACTGGAGTATAAATACAGGGTGCCATGACACACATGATATCCACATGAATGTGTCCCATTCAGTCATCTCATACATAGTGCTTTCATATAGGTGTTGCTGTTTTAAAAATCAAGCTATTTTGAGGATTATGTAAATTTTCGATTTAATAAACAAATGTTTATTGAATGCCATATGCTCCTGACGATGTAGCTGTAGAAACGGTGAACGAGAAAGTTAAGAAGCTGTTCATGTGTTTCATATTTGTGCTTAATAAATGATTCTTTCTAGCGATTAACATGGAAAACCCTTTTGTCAGAAGTAGATCAAGCATGCTGTTACCATCTAGTCCGTTCTGATCCATGGCCCCCACCTTGTGTGCCGGGTAAAACAGGTCCCTGAGGCTTGGAGGGCTGTGATCCTTCCCAAAGCATATGTTCAGACCTGTCCTCAAGGGTTTCTCTGACTGGTTTCCAATTTAGTCATAGTCACATGCATAATTCTGCCAGAAATGCAAACTGTATTCAGAAGAGGAGCGTTATCATTGCTGAAGTCAGATGTCTCTTGGCTGAAAACAGAGAATACCAGAAGGATGTTTCTCCGTACTTTATTAATCTTCAAAGGCATTAGACAGTGTGGGTCATAGCAACTGTGGATAACGTCGCAGAGTTAGGAATTCCAGAGCTCTTCATTGTGCTCGGGCCATGTTTGTTTCTCCTCTTGTTTGTTTTGTTGTACATTGTGTCTCTGTGAGTCAGAGCAAACTTGGTGACATTGAACAACATTGTAGGTGCATGACTGTTACCCAGGAAACTGAGATCTAGTATGAAAACAAAGCAAACAAAACAAAAACATTGATTCCATTCTGACTCATAATGACCCTGTAGGAAAGACTAGAATTGCTTCGTAGGGTTTGGAAGACTGGGTCTTTACTAGAACAAATGTCCTCATCTCTCTCTAGTAGTTTTTGAGCCATTGACTGTGCAATTAGCAAGCAGTCCAGTGCTGAAGGCAACACTACCAGAGCCTACCAGTCATTAAAGCAACACCACACTCCCTGCCATCCAGTCAATGCTGACCCTTAGTGACCCCAAATACCACATAGTTTCCCAAACCTGGTAGCATATCATCCCCTTTTTAGAAAAAAAAAAATACTTAGCACTGCCCTTAGCAATTAAAACTATAGCCCATAATCTAGGATACAATGTAGGTGTCTGTTTGTATAGCTCCTTTGGATCATGCCATCGCTGGGGGGAAGGGTTACTCACTTTGGGAAACTGCTATGAAAGGTCTCAGGGAGGAGGTACCCTTTAGCAATTACAGGTAGGGTATAAAAACAGTGCATAGTCAGTGCTGAAAGGAAGACCATAGATTTCTGAGGATTAGTGGGAACAAGAGTCTAATTCAGAAGATGAAAGCTAAGAAAAAAACATGTTTTCCCGATGACTTTACTGAAATATTTTTCGAACCGATTATTTATCTAGGAATATTTTAATATAAGAATTTTTGGCAGCTACAGAAAATTTTCTTTTCTTTGTTCCGCAAATATTAATGGACAGGAGTGAACCTAAGATTAACTGTGAGAACAACTGTGTCTGTGTTTGGGGCATGATTGAAGAAAGCATTTTTACTTTTCTTATGCAATAGAGGTTTATTTCAAAGTCCAACTGCTGACACACCATATAGTGCTTGATTTCTCCTCTTTATATTGGTGTCTAATTTACCCCCCTTTTACTTGTTTCATATTTACATAAGTCAAGAGCAACTTAAAAATAACCAGATTTATTTTACCAACTGCATACTTGTTACAGCAGCACTCTACTATTGTGCCTTGGTTTGCTAACTAATAACAGTGGCTCCACAGGACACAGAGATGATTCTCATGATTATGGGATCTGTTAGGGAAGTTAACAGCTTATAATTCAGGTGAGAATTGCTTAGTATACAGTTGTTTTATCAGGTCAGGTTCTCCTGTGCCATGGTCCCTAGCCACTTTGCCAGGCAGTGTTACAAAGCTCTTTTCAAACACCCAATAAATGCTCAAAGGGCATGGTATTCTCCTGTAAACTCCAACACAGAAGCATTCAGCTCCAATTTCATAAGGCAGCAAGCACAGCTTCCCTAAGTGCTCAGAAACACCATCCCAACTTGACTTACTCTGTCGGCAGGAAGTTCACCGCTCCCTCTGTGCCCTGCCTCCTTGTTCTACTATTGTTTCCCTGCCACTCCCATGTCAAAACCGCCTTGGATTAAGGAGATTCAATGTACAGAGATCTTGGGGTTTAAAGGATATAGTTCACTTGGTTCTTCTCCTTTGCAGGTAGAGAGATACTCCTTTCTGCTTCTGGAATGACTGATTATATACCAGCAGGGTGGCAATCATAATTATCCGTTAGCTGTCACTCACAGCTGAATCACGTAATCCAATCAATATCTTCCCCTGTCTTCTTTCCCAGACCCATTAGGACAACTAAGATCCGTTGGTGGGAGTAATAAAGACTATGGCTGGAAGAACTAGATCAAATCATTTACTACATTGAAAGTGAATTCAACACTGGGCTACTCACCATACATTTAGCGATCAAACCACACCCACCACCTGTTCTGCAGTAGAATGAGGAGGCTTTCTGACCCCATACAGATGCATATTCTCTGAAATGCTACGAAACAGTTCTAGTAGTGGCTTTGGTGGTTTGTTTGTTTGTTTGTTTTGTTCTTTTAAAGTGCCATTCAAAAGCATTCCTTTTTCCAGGTCTGCGGTTTATTCAGAGAGTGTGATTTAATTGTTTCTGTAGTTATCAGCACATTGAGAGTCAGTACTCAAGTCATGCATGAACTGGATTTCACCCAGTAGACATGATGAAATTGGATAATTCATTTTTCCTTCAAAACAGATATAGAGAACACTGTACCATGTCTTCATGGTGAGAAACTACAAAAATCAAAGCCAGCAATTAAACGAGTGGAGGGTATATATTCTATACCTAAATGCATTGCCATGCAGTCAATTCTGATAAAAAGTGGCCCCAGATAGGAGTTTGGTTGGGGGTCGCTTCTGAACAAAGAGACAAGTATTTGCAAAACTTTTTGGTAGCAAGGTTGCTCTTTGTGAACACCTTGTTGTTATAGCAAGGGTGACGTGACGAGAACTAGCAGTCCCAGAAGGAATTCAGAGAGCACTGTTGTTGAGGATCCCTGTGAGAGTCCACCCCAACTCTGAGTGACCCATGGGTGACTGGTGAACTACTCCACAGAAATTTCTGGACTATAATCTTTACAGGAGCAGACTGTGTTGTTTCCAGTGCCAACACTGGGCAGGTTCCGACTGCAAACTTTCCGTTGTACCGTCCACAGTCTTCCAGATAAAGCTCGCCTGGGTTGTGCCAGCGAGTCAATTTAGAGGTACAGTAGATCCCTGCTCATTGCCGATGGAGTTAAGGCTTTGACAGGAAAACAAAGTCAAAATTCTCCTTTTATAATGAGGACAAGACCATGTTGAACATTCAGAATAATGAAAAGTTTTTTTCTGATTGTATATTTTTATATTTAGATTAAAAATAGGTCATAAAATCACGACATTGAAGAATTTGTACCACATATGAGAAATAAATAGCAAGTGGAAGGGACTCAATGTTGGTATAGACTCAAAATATTGATTCCTTTATAAAATGAGAAACAAACTTTCTTGGCCTGAGGAGTTTGTATTGTGATGACTAAATTCTGTACTGATAAGTGATTTCTTCATCCCTGAAATGCTACGAAAGTGATTTATTATCCAAAATCCAAACCATTTCCTTGATCCTTAAGGTTGTGCAACAGTTGAAATAACTTTTTCTACTATTTTCACTGCAAAAAGGTCCCTCACCTTGGGCAATACAGATGAACAATTGGCCTCCCCTCTTTTGCAATTTGGCAAAAAATATATACACATTTTTCATCCTTGAATTAAAGATTCTATAAAAATGAAAACCCACTTTTGGCATTATAAAACTGTCACTTTGCAGTAAAAAGCTCTTTTCATTGACAAAACTGTAGAGTGTGCACAGGCTTTTATTTTGTTTCTAAGACTGTTTTATGTTATCACTTTGGTTGCACACACAATTTACACTACTGGTTTAAGGTATGGGAGAGTGGCACACATAATTTCAGGGATGGATGATCAGGACATAGGAGACGTATAATATAGTTGCCTATTGATTCTTTTTAGCTTCTAGGGAGGCTCAGGAAGCAATAGAAGAATGCTTCAGGCTGAGCATGTATGGATAATTCAATTAAGTTTTTATCTTTTCTCTGAAACATAGCTATCTTGAATCTAACAAACACAAGTGGAAGAAAGCAATCAAACATATGTATTGCATGGAATAATAATAAATCCTCTTTACTGTGGTAATAGTATACGTACTATTGTATTTTGTCAATGGGCAAGAGACTTGCTTTACAATATTTTTGGAGAACCATGTGGAGATTTTGTCTTTTTGATATACTTGTTGAGCAGTTGTAATGTAGTCTGTAGTATGTTGAGCAGTTGTAATGTGTATGTGCATTCAAACCATAAATGGGGCATTGTCAATTGCTCACAAAGTTGGATAGAAACCCTATCGTTTGTTGTATATATACTTTCAGAAGCATGAACTGTTTAGAGAACAAAATAAGAAATATGCATAGAGGCACCACTGACCAGTTGTTGACTGTCTTTTTTCTTTGGGGATCATTCTTTTAATTTTTCACATCGGGAAGTCGGCATGCAATCTCCAAACTCAGACACTTTACGATGTTTATAATTCTACAATGGCTCTCTTCCCTCAACTTGGAAAAGACAATACTATTGTATTTTAAAAAAGCACATGAGCAGGAATCATTCTAGGTAAACTTGTGCTACATTCTCTCTACAATATTTCTTCATGTATGTGTTGGCTTTAACTGGTTCAATGTGAACAGTTTAAAACAGGGGACAAACATTACAGAATAGATGCTTCAGAAAACATTAACATTTAAAAATGTGTGTGTTAAAATATCTTAAACATGAATATATTTTGGAGTTCTGAGCATCCCACCATATAGTAAGTGCTGCTTGAGAGTTTTGCATGGATCTGTTGTTTTTTTGAGGCGCAAAGTTTTGACATATGCCAGAATAAACCACTGGAAGACGCTAAAGGTTATGTAGTACTATAGATTCTCTTTTGGTTGTGTGTACTTCCCTATCTAAAGGGGAATGGCAATACATGGATTTATGATGAGTATTGTTGAAGGAAATTAGCTGGATGACTACCACCAAGTTCATACATTATTACTCCTTAATGTTCTTCCACAAAATTAAATCTCATGGGAACATGTCTGGCTTTTTCCCATTATTTCTCATTAACACATGAGTTAGTTATCCTTAGAAACACCCTATCCCTCCAAAATCCTACTAAAACTTCACATAATCCTACAGAGAGACACCCAGTAGTCAGGAAAACTCATTAAAAAATAGGATTTGGGGATTTGGGAAATAATTACACACACATATGCAAACAGGCAACACATTTTAAAATGTGTTCAGAATGAAAAGATAATGATGTTTTTCCATGAACTTTTTGAACCCCTTTATATGTGTTTGGGAATCAGTAAAACAATATGATTTATCACATCCTCTTCCCAGATGAAGTCCTTATAAGTAAAGCTAGCCTGAGACATGATATACTTATAAAAATCCATGTCACATTTATTAGAAACCAACAGTGACCTATAGAAAGAGAAGGCTATACCATACTCATGGATAAGGAAACAGCATGGTGAAAATGCCAATACTGCGCAACGTGATTAAAAATAGATTCCAATGTCATTCTGTAGTGAAATGGGAAAACTTATCACCGATTTTATTTTGTAATGAAAGAGATCTCAGATAAGCAGAGAAGAACAAAGCGAGAGGTCCCTCACTTCCAGATCTCAAAACCCACTGCACATTCCTCATAGGACTAGCATCTTGGTGCTGGTTAAGTGACAGACACAAAAACCAATGGGGCAGGATTGACAACCTAAAAGTAAATCCCTCTACCTAGGGAGAACTGGTCACTGACAAAGAATAAAAAATCAATACATTAGGAAGAGATTTTTCCTTTAGCAAACGGTACTGGGAAAAATGCGGATCCATTTGTAGAAAATTAATCTGGCTTCATATCTCACTGTATATATACATCACACTCGAAATGGACCAAAGTTGTAATGTAACATCTAAAACTATTGAGACTAATCTATGAGCCCCATTTTATGGCATAGTCATGCTATCAAACATCACTGAAAACCTACAAACAGCAGGAGACAAACTAGGTGACTGGAATCTTCTGAAAATTAGATACTTACGGACATCAAAAGATTTAGCCAAAAGAATATACAAAGAACGTAAAGATGAGAAAACGTTTCATACTGACATAATGGACAAGGAATCCTCTCTAAAATCTATAGAAGACAACTCAACATGAAAAAGTCTATTCACTTGAAACACGTGCAGAGGCCATAAATAGATCCTTCATTAAAGAAGACATCTAGGTGATCAACCAACAGGAAGATTCTCATGATCATTAAATATAAGCAAGATAAACAAAAGTGAGTTATCCTTTCACCTCACCATTCGCAAAGTTAAAAATCAAAAGCAAAAACTGAAAATAAAGAAATGCAAGTGAGAGATTGGAGATTCTGTCACTCTCGTGTATTCTTCATGGGATAATAAAACGGGCAACTACTGTAGAAAATGGCATGTTGCTTCATTAAAAATTAAGGAAAAAACCAAACTAACGAGTAGATATGCCATATATTCCAGCCAGCCAAATATTTGGTACATATTCGAGATAAATAAGAACTGGATTCATAGCCATGTCCGTCACAGCACTATTCTCCATGGCAGAAATCTAGAAACAACCTAATTGTCCTTCAAAAATATAAACTATTGAACAGCAGATAAACTATGGAGTTTTATGCAAAATTAAAAGATAATTTTAGGTGACATATAACATAGGTGATCCTGGATAACATTATGCGGAGTAAAATAAGTCATTCACAAAAGGATAAATATTGTATGAGATCACAATTATTTTTTTAAAAATCAATAAAAGGTTTCACAACAGAAGAAACATTTTTGCTGGCCTTTAGTGGTGGGAGACGGAAAAGAAGGGTGAATCATAACAAGAGGATCCTCACTCTCACCACAATGGCTCATAGTTATCCCATAGGATAAGCTAAAACTCCCCTGTGGGTTTCCAAGGTGGTAACTCTCTATGGGAATTAAAAAGCCTCATCTTTCTTCCATGAGGAAGTGGCTGGTGGTTTTGAACTGCTGACCCTGAGGTTAGCAGCCTAACCACTGGGCCACCAGGGGGCATACTGGTCATGCGTTGGGCTGGGAACCCCAAGGTCATCCATAGAAACCAGGAGCTGCTCCACAGAAGGATGAGGCATTTTACTCTCAGATAGTCACGGTACCCGAAACCAAAAGGGCAGCTCTACCCAGTCCTGTAGGGTCCGACTCGGTGCAGTGAGGACTATGGTGGATGGAGAGATAAGTGGAATAGTGTCCGCTGTTTTCTTTGGGGGAGTGTATACTCACTGATCTGTTTTCTGCAGAACTTTCCTCTGGCTACCCTTTGTTGACCTGTATCACAGTACTGACGTTCTCCCAAACCTGAACTAAGTTATATTGTCTATTGTTTTATTTGGGGAGAGAGTTCTGTGTCTTATTTCTCCTCTTTATATCTTTAATATAAAACACATAGATTCTGAACTCTTTGCTGAGTCATTGAGTACCTTTCACCTGAATTTTAAAGATTAGGTAACATTTAGATTTGGCATGCCAACAAGAAAATTTGGTGGGTAGTGAAAAATAATCACTTGACAGAAAAATAATTTGATAATTATATTTTGAATTTCGATCAAAATCCACAAGAGAGATGACCCCTCTCTGTCTAGATTTGTTCACATCTGGCTTGTCCAGGTAAGCTACTGCTTTTAAGAATCAAGTCAATGCAAATTATATTCTGTTATTAAAGCTAATAAAATAATCATTCTTTAATTTTCCTCAAACCATAGATTGCAAATTGTCTGATGTCATATCTCTTTATTGTATATTCAGTGTGTTATGGCCCATTTGCCTGTATCTCAAGGCATCCCTATGAGCAGAGTTGTAGGACATTTAAAAAAAAAGAACAGGAAAATCTCTGTAAATTTTCCTTTATAAAATGTAGACTGAATGTAAATTTGTTGTGAACTCATAATCACTTGGATTCAGATATACTTCCTTGAGGGAAGGACGAAGGGTTTTATGGATGCTGTGCACCGTATCTGACTGAGGCTGCAGAATCATGGAGATAATATAATCTGCAGGGTGGGGGGGGGGATGTGAACTGTTATGATAAACACCGATTTGTAGGTCATATAATAAATAGAAATTCCATTTGCATATTTAAGTTGATGCTTTCTCCCTTTTTTTACACTTCAGTTACATCAGTTTTGATGAAGGTGCTCATTTTCTTGATGAGATAGATCATTCTTAAGAAACTGATTAATAATGTCAAAAACAAGTTAAATTAATTGATTTCTATACCTAGTTGACTGAAATTCAAGACCAAAAATCATCCAAATCTTCACATAGGACTGGTGATCTTACACAAAGAAATAACACATAGCATTCTAAGAAAAATGATCACATTTTTATTTTTTAAATTAAATATTCCATGTTATACATAAAATGAATAATTTAAATAAATTCACTGTTTATACATTTCATAGCAACTGTTAACATCTTTGATTTGTATGTGTATGTGCGTGTACACGCACTTTGTGCATGCACCTGTGTGTACCTTTGCATTCACATAAATAGAGAGATGATGGAAAATAACAATTTATTGAAAATAACAATTTACTATCATGATAAGAATGAGCTGAAGAATACATCAATAAAGTGGGAGGGAAGGTATTATATATAAAATTATCATAAAATAATCTCACTGCTTTATCTATCTAAGATCCATATATGATACAACTGTAGCAGTCTACCATAAATGAAGTGGAAATTTACAACACAAGAATTTTGCCCATAACACTAGAGCAAATCTTTTTTTATTAACTGAGTTGAACTTTAAAATTATGTTATGACCAAAAATCAATAAAGAGAAACTGATTTAAGTTCATCCAAGTGTGAAGGGGTTTATTACCAGTGCTACATCACTCTAATGATGTTCTCTTAAAAATTTGTTTTTGTGATATATTGCATCTATTATTGCTAAAAGGATAAAACTGCAAGGCAACCTTGGACCTTAATAAATCAATTTTAAAAAATAGGCATATTGCCAAAGGAAAAGCCAAATTCGGTTTAGAAGTGTTAAATGTTAGGTAATTGTAATATATGTAAACTATACCCAAATCAAATTGCTGGTGGGCATTTTCTTTCCATGCCCTTTATTTTGTTTTATTCTTACTAGTGAACTATTGTCCTTGTTAGTAACCTTATAGCATGTTAGTGAGTAATATTTCTGAGGCTTGTTTTGCTTTTAACCTTCAAGGTAGAAAACTACAATAAACCCCAAATCTAATGTTTCATGAAATGAATTTCTGAAATTATTCCTAGTATGTTCTTCTTCTATTCCATACAATGCAGTCTATACCGCACTTGCATTTTAAATATTTAGATATCATAAATTATGTAATAAAGCCCACTGATTAAACTGTGAACCATACATACCCCAAGATGCGTTTTATGCTTTGAGCCCTTGATGAATTAACCCCATGCTTTCTGTCCTTCAGCACCGCGCCTTCCTTGGTTTGGTCTACGTATGAAGTAAGTCATTGAGATCTTTCCCCAGGAATATTGGATGTGACACATACATATGTGGTATGGTGACACTTTTAAGATTGACTTTATTAGGTGTCACATAAAAATGAATGTTTAAATACTAAAGGTGCATCTCTATAAATTTCCATAAAGGTGGTATACCGATGTATCTGTGACCTAAGTCGGATAACATGAATTCACCATCCAAATGTCTCCCTGGCTAGCACTCACGATGTCTCTGTTCTCTAACAATAGCCACATTTCTTACACATCTATAAAATCTGTATTCTTTTCTTCTTGGCTTCATTCACTAAACATTATGTTTATGAGAGATTCAGTACCAGTCATTCAGTCATTTTCTCTTTAGTATCATTTTTAATGAGCTGACAATAAGTTAGCTATTAATTACATCCTGGTCGCACTTGTGGAGGGCTGTTATTTGGTGGGCTCAGTACTAAGTGCACAGCTGTCAGCAATATACATTCTTATAAGCCAGAGATTGATATTAAGTATACCAGTAAGTGTTTTGCAGTACAGCTGCTGTTTAGGCTCTTATCAGGATATCTACTCCAGGAAAAGATGTTTACCAAAGGGAGGGAGGTCATCGAGCAGTGTCTAAATAGATACATGCGGGATCAGTTGAAGTTAGGTAAAGACCAATTAGTGTGGATGCAATTGGGAGCTCTGGTAGTACAGGCATGAGATGGCCGTGGCCTGGGCTGGTGTAGCAACACTGGGATGATGAAGAGGTTAGGTTCATAGGTGTTGAAACTGTATGGAGTTCTTAGACTTGGCGAGGAAGGGACGAGTCAAAGCTGACGATCTACATCATAGTGTGGAAGCCTGGTGGATGTGGAGATAAGCTTTCATTGAGGTCAGGCACAAAGGTGGAGAGAAAACAGCAAATCTAAGGACAAAAGTAACACAAAACAAAAAAGGTTTAGAAACAAACCAACAAAAAAAGTAGTCATGGTGGTTTGCATATGATGAGCTAGAGATGCCAACTGGCAAAGCCCGGGAGGCTGGGAGTTAAGAATTAAAAAATGTGGCCTCGGTCGGAGAGTGTATATTAGGAATTATTCAGCATGTATAACAATAATTAAAACAATGGATGCAGATGACATCACATAAGGAATGCTTATAGAATAATAGAAAACATATTTAAGAGTTGAATACTGATAAATAGACGATGCATTTTATATGGTTATAACCCGACTCTCATCATCTGACTCTTCTTAGTTTTTCTTTCATAGAAGTAAGCAATGTAATAGTAGTTTCACTAACCAATAATGATTCATAACAATTGTGTTTTTTATAAATTGTGCTCTTGTTAACCCTATTGTTCATCCCTATCCGTTGAAAGAGCCTTGGGTCAATGTATTTCTGATTAGTAGACAATGCAATATATATCAAGTTGCTGTAATGAAACTGAACATCTTGTACAAAATACAGCATTTCTTTAAGACAATGAATATAATGTTTAAAAATTTCAAGCGTTAGAGGCGAAGCCTCTGATAAAATAAGGATCTGGTGGTTATAGTTCGTAATCTATAAAGAGATTCTGACACCTTTTGCACATTCGCTCCTGTGACTGCTGCTTTCTTCATGGTCCTTCCTTGCTTTTTTTAGCTTCTTCCACATCCCATTGCTTTCTGAATATTTGTGGCTACAAAGGTGTCCCTTGATGGTAGTAGGTCTCTGACCTCTGAGAGTACCTAAGTGTATTATGCTGCATGACCTCAGAATACAAATACCATATATACTCGTGTATAAGCTGTTTTCCAGCACATTTTTAAATGCAGTTTTTGTGGTAAAATTAGGTGCCTCGGCTGAGTTTCAGGTCGACTTGTACTCGAGTATATATGGTAGTTCCTTTTCCTCGTCGATCTTGCCCAATATTTTCATATTCATAATCTACTCCTGAAAAGCAATTTTGATCAATTAAGTGAGAGATGTGGAAATCATCAGTCTAAAAACGAGGACTCCAGGATACAATCATATTTAATATTTAGGAGTTGCAATGACACAAATGCCTCCTGATTTTAAAATTCTCCATTTTAATTTGCTGACATGTCACTGTTTATAGTCTGTCTATCCAGAAATACAGAATTTACATAGGCATTATAGGTACAATTAAAAAAGCTTTGATATTGAACTTTACATGAGTAGAAAGGGAATAAATATGTATATGACGCACTCCTTGAGCACATTTTTTAAATAACTTATCTCATATAAACTTAATAATAAGTAGTAATACATAAATGCCATTGTTATAGCCACAAAGCTGTAGATACTGATACCAAAATATTAAGGCAACTTGTTGAAAGACATACCATTAATAAATGAGAGAATCCATATTTTCATTCAAAAGATTACAATACAAGATTTCTAATCTTCTAAACTCACACATCACTGAAAGTAGATTGGCAAAACATAAATATTGTGGAATGCTAGGAAAATATCCTCAGATAATTGTTATCTCAGAGATACGGAGAACAAACCATAGCAGTACTGACTTTTGGGGGGTGGGTAACCTACCATATATACTTGTGCATAAACCGAGTTTTTCAGCACATTTTTAATGCAGTTTTGTGGTAAAATTAGGTGCCTCAGCTGATATTCGGGTCAGCTTATACTAGACTATATACGGTATAAAGAAATACCCAGCTTCAAAATGACTTTGTAACTTAGCTTATCTGCATAAAAATGAAAAGAGTAATGTGCATGTTAAAATGGTTATGATTAATGTCTTACTGTGTAGTTCTGTATTGCTATTAAATAAAGAGAATGTTCCATATACAGAAAACCTGGTTACTGACAGCTCATCAAAGTTGGCCATCGGCTGTGTCTGTGACATAAATTTTATTTCACAGAAAAGATTAGATGATTATTCTTGTAAAGAGATTATGGAATCAGAAAGTCTCCACTGTAGCTCCGAGGATAACAATGTTTTATAAATGGACAGATCTGGAATCGTTCACTGGAAGGAGCCATTGTGACGGAGTGGGTTACACATCGGCCGGCTAATGCAAAGGCATTTTGAACCCACCAGCCACTCTGCTGGAGAAAGGTGAAACTTTCTCCTCCCATAAAGATGACGATCTTGGGAACCCACAAGGGAAGCTCTACCCTGTCCTTTAAGTCGCCATGAGTTGGAATTGGGCTCAATGGCGTGAGTTTTCTGAGCTCCATGGGGATCTAAAATACAGCCCAATGAAACACATTGTAGGTATATAAGAAAAATGCTTTGTCTGAGTTAATAATATTTGTTTGAAACTATTTTCATGGTTTCCTCAAAGGATGATAAAAAGTTTTTTCATCTACATACTTAATTACTTGTATAAAGGTATCTTTTGTTTATATTAAAAGAACAAGAAACAGAGACTAGATACAGCACTGCCTCCTTTAGGTGAGGATGTATCTATTTAAGTCCCAACAGGTTAAAGGATTGTTTAAAGTGATAACAATTGTTATTGGCATATTTTGTCAGGTTCTCTTTTCAGATGGCTTGCTCCTTCTCTGATAATCCAGCAAGCAGAAAATATGTAAAGTCTTCAGCATTAAAGCTCTTTGCAATCACCCATTAACTTTCTAAGGTTTACCATTGTATCCATCTTTCTTCCCTTGAATCTCAAGATCTGGGGAAGTTTTTCCCCTTATCATAAGTCTTCCTTATTCTAAATCTAAATCGTATTCTATTCTGACAAAGGCTCTTGCCATTACCTCCCCCCCACCCTTTTTCATTGTTCTCATGCTGGTTTGTCTGGTTTGGGCAGTTATTTTCTTTTCTGGAACTTTTCTCCAAGTTTTGGATGATTACTAACAGAAAGTAGTTGTAGCACAATCCTTAAGAAAGGAAATTTTGGAGCCAGACTCTGGATTTAAATCTCCCATTCTGGGCTTCAATTTGGCCTGCTAACAATAAAGTCAGCAGTTCAAATCCACCAGCCATTCGGCAGTGGGAGGTGTGACTTTCTACATTCAGGAAGACATAAATTCTCTTAGAACTTTGGACTGGAGCCCTGGTGGAGGAATAGTTATTTCAGGCTGCTAACTGCAAGGTCAGCATATAGAAATGGCTCTCTTCTCCCATAGAGTTACAGTGTCAGAAACCCACAGGGACAATTCTATGCTGTCCTGTAAGGTTGCTATGCGTTGGCATCCATTCAAGGGTACTGAGTTTTTGTGTGGGTCTAGTTTTGGTGGCACAGCTATTACGTATTGGGCTAGTAACTGCAAGAGCAGTAGTTTGAAAGCACTCGCCACGCTGCTCCAGGAAGATGAAGCTTTTTCATTACCCTGGCAGTTCTGCTCTGCTCTAGGGGGGTTGCTGTTAGTTTGAGTCACCTCACTGGCAGTGAGGTTGAGTGTTTGGTGACTTGGGCAGGTCTAGTATGCTCTATAGGGTTTCGAGGAGTCAGAATTGACTCAGCAAATTTAAGTAATTTGCAGGCAGTTGCTTGACTTCTGTGGGGTAGAAGACAGGAATATATTTGGGGAAAATCACTTAGGTTAAATGAGGTGATGGATATACAACTCTAAAAGAAAGAGGTCCCGGAGTAGCCGTTAATATTATCATTGAGGAAAAAACCTTATATATATGACATTGAAGGTCAATCATGAATCATTTTTTTCTGTTTCCATGCTTTATAAAATATTTTTAAATAAAGAGGTTAAATTATGAAATAAAGAGACTATAGCGACACAAAATAAGCAGATACTTAAATTCTCTTAAGTAGCTGTTTGTTATAGATATTTTTTGACACTGGAGCTCATTTTAAAAGGAGTGTGAGATCTGATTTAGCTATTTTTCTATGCTATACCTAATTGTGCACCAAATTATTTAAATATCATTAAAATAAGGAAAATATTCAGAACCATATAGTTTTAGAACAGAGTGGCACGATGTGAGAAGGGAGCTAATGTTAAGATCATCTCTAATATAAACTATTTTAATAGATGATAATCTACATAATAAAACAGGCAACATTATCTCCATTTTATAGATATGAAGATTACATAAAGAGTATTCAAATAGCTTGACAAAGCAATATATTGAAACCCTAACTCTGTCCATATTACCAAGTTTATGTCATTTGATAACTATGGAATGCATTTATGGCCCTGTCTGTAAGCAATTCTGTCCCATATAATTTCCAAAATCTTCTTCTATTATTATAATTGCTTTTATAGCCTGTACTTAATGTAGCATTGAATTAATAGATTTAAACCTCATTCTACTTCAAATGAATTAAAACTTGGCTATTCTTTGAATTAACTATGAACATGTTTTATAGCAGATACTTAAAAACAAATTAAATTCCTCTCAATCATATATTATTATATAAGATCAAACACTATTGCTTATAACTGCTTAAGCTTGTTCATAGGCAAATAAACATAATTTCATTAGTTGATAGGATGTTTTGATAAATATCATGATATACTAGTAATGTTTACATTGATGCCATGTTTTCTCTTTCTCCGTTGTGCCTGAATTGGCTACATTTCTCTTACTGAGCAGTAACCAAAGGGTTTTTATGAGAATCATTAATGCTTGGCCAAAATAATTCCATAATTCCATCACTGATTATTTATGGTTGCCTTTTACAGGAAACAGATGAAATGATTTAAGATTACTTTCCCAGAATATGTTTATATCCATTTCTAGTTTAGAAATTCATTCAGAAAAGACTTCTGTAAGGAGTCCGTGCACTGGGTACCACAAATGGCTAACCAGTGGATTAGTCCAAAGCGAGCAGTTGGAACCTTCCTGAAAGTCCAAGGGAAAGCAGCCTCGTGGCCGGATTTGGAAGTCTGGCACCTTGAAACCATGACGGAGCAGTGATAGTCTGTAAACACAGAGTCTCTGTGAGTTGACGTCAATTTGAAGGCAACTTATGACAGCAACTACTATGTGGTTGTTTGGGGCAGTCACGTCGGTTCTGAGGTATCATGGCCCTACGTATGATGGGAGGAAACACTGCGTGGCCCGTGCCATCCACACAATTGTTATGGTCGAACCCATTGTTGCAGTTACTGTGCCAGTCCATTTCCGTGAGGATTTTCCTCTCTGTTGCCACCCTTGTCCTTTACCAAGCAATATATCCTTTTGCAGGGCTGGTCTCTCCTGAGAGCATGTCCAAATTACATGTTGCAGTGTCATCATCCTTGCTTCTAAGGAGCATTCTGCCCGTACTTCTTCCAAGACAGATCTGTTCATTCTTTAGCAGTCCGTGGTACTTTCAGCATTCATTGTCAGCACCGTCATTCAAATGCATTGATCCTGCCTCACTCTTCTTCAGTTAGTGCCCAGATATTGAACAACACACACAGATGTTTACTTATTATTTATAATCTATAGAAGGGGGCACCCCCTAGAATGGATTATTTTTCAAAACTATGTATGTATTGTATATACTCGAGTATAAGCTGACCCGACTATCAGCCGAGGGACCTAATTTTACCACAAAAACTGCATAAAAATGTGCTGAAAAACCCGGCTTATACACGAGTATATATAATTTTTTTTAATCAAACCACCTTATCCCCTTCAAATTACTATCCATTTCACTTAATACATTTGTCAAATCTGCGATTCCATTCTTGGAAACATTTTTCAAACTCATCTTTTTGGATGGCTGACAGCACCTCCCTTGTTTTTTCTTCACCTCTGTCATCATATCACAGTCTTTTCATGCCCCTCTGCGTTCTTGGAAACAAAAAGAAGTCACAGGGAGTGGGGTCATGTGAGTAAGGTGCATGGGGCATTTCACCTTTGAGAAAACCACTCATACACTTGTTTGTCCCATAGTGCTGTCCTTATAAGCTGTGTTCAGCATCATAGCAATATCTGCGGCATCACCAAAAAATGAGGTTTAAGCAAAACTGCTTTTATGAAAAAATTCACTGTGACCAGAGAGCTTTCCCAGGCAACACCACTGGGTGCACTAACTCAGAGCAAGTTCTTTGATGCTCGCCTATGGGAAAAATGAGTGCTCTGAAGGGACTGCCCAGAGGAGCTTTTCACTGTATTTGTGGGTACCCCTCGGATCCTTAGTATTTATATATGTATAGGTTTTGTTTTATGTATATAGGTCCTGTTATATATATATATACATGTTTTGTTTCTTTGGCTTAGTAAAGGCAGCCTTGTTAATATTACTCAACTTTATTGATCTTCCTTGTATAGTTCAGATGAACTTAATATATACATTGGAAAATTTCAGCATAAGCATATCCTGAGTGCCCATCATGATATAGCAAATGCTCCATCTAAATTTACTGAATAAATGACTGAGTGCACATAGAAATAATAAGCATACAATGTAGTATTTGTAAAACCAATTATAATGAACATTGCTAGTGTTAATAGAAATTAACAATTATTTTAAAGAAAAGTAAATGCCCATTAAAGTGAAAGGAGATAAGGTGAATTATTTTTTTTTGTTGGTTTATTACATTCCAAATGTAATTTCTACTATAATTATCGCTGTGTAACCAAACTAGTTTTCATTAAACAAACATTACTTGAGTGTTACTATGCTGTTCAGAATATAGGATGATTTAGACAAAGTACTTTAGACCAGATCTTTGAATTTGTTCCTTCTGATTTGAGCTTTGCTAAAAATTTGAATTTCTACCCGAGATATTATGAGTCAGAATCTACATTTCAATGGGATTTTATAAGTATAGAAGAATCTGGGACATTTTATTAAAATACACATAACATAAAGTTAACTCTAGATATTGAGTGTACAGTTCAGTACATAGATTTTGAAATACAGGATGTGCATCATTATTTTCAGTGCCCTTTTAAATGGAGAAAATATTTCAACATAATTATCTTGTAAGTCCAGGAATGTTATGTTATGATCATTAGGGATAAAAAAAATCTAAGGTTAGGCAGTTAAATAATGTCTCTTAAAAATATAATCTATGAGAGCATTTATTGATTATATTGAGAATGGGAGGAAAATCCACTTCTACATCTGGATATACCTTGTTAAAAACAACTCAGAATACCATACTGAGAACCACAGGCTCCACTTAACAGATTCAATCAGCCCAGCCGTGTTAAAATCAGGGCTAAAGTAAATACTCCTGAACTCTGCTTAAATAGTCTGATATATTTAGAGAGGATTTCATCATGTTGTGTAAAGAAGAAAACTGCATGCTCCACTGATTTTATGTTTTTTGAGGTAATTTAACATAGTTATGGTTGCACGTTTATGTTCTCATAGGAAAAGAGAAAATAATAAACAAGCATAGGATGATTAAACATCAGGGCAAAGTGTAAAAGAAGGGAAACTTGGAGAGGTAAATTTTACCTTGGTTTCTGCATTGTCCAATGCACTAACTCTGAGAGAAGGGAAATGCAACGTGTATCTCGGCCAAACTTTGTTGGGTTTACTTCCAAATTGAATTCAGAGGAATTGACATTCTTTTGGATATTTCCTGGGAAAAGACTTTACCAGTGCTGCTTTCAAATTCAGAAAGAAATATCAACCTACTGTCTAATTGATACTTTCAGGACAGGGTAATCAGATCAATCTGTTGGAGTCCATATTTAAAAATCACTCTGAGGCAGACTATACTTCACACTCTATAATTGTGGGTATTTAGAATGCTAATTAATTTAGTTGCGTGATCCTAATTAGTTAGCACCCTACCACCACCATTATTTGTCTTTTTAAAAAAAATCATTTTATTGGGAGCTCGTACAACTCATCACAATCCATACGTGCATCCATTGTGTGAAGCACATTTGTACATTGGTTGCCATCATCATTCTCAAAACATCTGCTTTCTACTTGAGTCCTTGGTATCAGCTCCTCATTTTCCCCCTTCCTCTCCACTCCCCCCTCCCTCATGAACCCTTGGTAATTTATAAATTATTATTTTGTTGTGTCTTACACTGTCCAAGGTCTCCCTTCCTTCACCCACTTTTCTGTTATCCGTCCCCCAGGGAGGAAGTTATATGTAGATCCTCATAATCGGTTCCACCTTTCCACCCTCCCTTCCCTCCACCCACCATTTGTCTTAAGTAAAAATGTTTCTTTCTGGATCTTCTTAGACAAAATATGGCCTTTTAAAAGAAATGAATATTCATGATGTACAATCAGTATTTCCTTGCTAGTAGTTCGAATTATTTTTAATTCAAACACTCACAACTTCTTGGATGGATAATTATTGCAGATGCTATTCAGTGGTCCTCATTTTATTTTGATATTCTTATATTTATGTAGCAGACTCTTTAATGTAAGGCATCATTTAAACTCTTTATAACTATTAGCTTATATAATTCACATTAGTAGTTCTATGATATCGGAACCACTAACACTCATTTCAAATATTGAAACTTTCTTATTCACACTGTAAACACAAACAATATTTATTGATAGTTTTTCCCCCCATTTTAACTTTCTGACATACCTCACAAATTTCTCTGGTGATGCATCTGGCACCAAATGTAAAGACTTTATTACTGAGATAGGAATCACCTGTAGATTTAGTCTTTCTCCTTTATGCTCCGTAATATGATGACATGGCTTACCATTGCGTTTATCTCGGTAGGTTAATACCCGCACGGTGACATGAATTACATAGATCTTTCCCATTTTATGTTGTTGGGAAAGGGCTTACAAAGGTCATATACTTGTTAAACGTTGCCCTCCTGGTGTTGTGGTATAAGTGTTGGGCTGCTAACCTCAGTTCTGTGGTCGAAGACCACTAACCTTAGGAGAAAAACCTTAGGAGAAAGATGAGGCTGGTGTCTCCTCCAGTTAAGATTTAAAGACTTATGACCTCTTTATAGAGTCACTTTGAGTGCGAATCTACTTGATGGCAAGGAGGTGATTTTTGTTTTTCTTTTCAATTTATTCAGATGAAAATTAAGTGTTGTTTCAAAATTCATTTAACAAACCTATAGACTTTTAATTTTCTATTGCCCCCACTTTTGAATTTGAGGACACAGCTAGTGATACCAGGGTTAAAAGTGCTTGGATGCAAATTGACAGATTATCTCTTCCACCACCTCCCCTGCAGCAGAAACACTGGAATGTGCTCCATGGGTGGGTGGGGAGAAACAAATCCACAGCAACTCATGTATAAGAGAGAGTTTTATGCAAAGAAAATGTGCATCACGAAAACATCCCAACCCAATG
>NW_022103899.1:38137208-38140457 GCF_000313985.2 Echinops telfairi | reverse complement strand
AGAACTAGAAAGGCGAGGCTTCACCATCCATTTATCCCTCCGCCTTTCAACCAGCACCACATGTGATTATCGGCCAGGCTGGCACAATTAACTAACTCAAGGGGAATAAAGGTAGACTTCCGATTTTGGAACTATGTTCGGCAGTTCTACTCTGTGACTCAGAATCGACTTGAATTCAAATGACTTATGGGGAATTTTCATAGCTTATTCTGCAGAATTATTCAAGTGAGCAAATATGAAGTATTGCCCAACCAGGTGATAGCATATATTTCACGTGGACTAAATACCTAAGTAAAATCTCGAAAGTTCTGAGTTTTTAATGTATGTGTCCAATCAGGTGATATATTTCATGAGGAATAAATACTTACTAAAAACCTCCAAATTCTGAATTCTTAATATATCTGGTTCCAAGGTTTTGGAAAAGATGAATCTATTAAAACAGCACTTAATAAAAAGTAAAGCTCCAAAGCAAACACACTAACATCAAGTTGTTTCCTATTCAGAGCAACCCTGTAGGACAGAGTAGAACTGCTCTGGAGGGTGTCAAGGTGAAGGTTTTGTGAGGACAACTTCTCTCTCCCAAGGAGAAGCTTTTGCATTAGGACCTTTGACCTTCAAGTTAGCAGCTTAACCCGCGTTGCGCTGAGGGCTTCTTAATAAAAGGCTTACTACATATTCAACACTTAACAATATTTTATTATTGATTTGGGTATTAACAAGTAGTTGAAATCAAAAAGAAATCACATTGTAACACTTAATTTGTAATCAAAGGAGCTAATCGAGTTGATAGAAATTTAAACAGATCAATAAACCAACTGTGTTAATCTGGGTACTTTAGAGAAACAAATCCACAGAAACTCATGTATAAGAGAGAGTTTTATATAAAGGTTAAGTGCACATCAAGAAAACATCCCAACCCAGTGCTGCCCAAGCCCACAAGTCCAACATTAACTCATTATAACCCATATGTCCAACGCCAGTTCACAAAGTCCTCCTCCATCTCACAAAACAGACACAATGATGCCGACTGTAGGAGGAAAGCCAAGTCAGTGAACGTGTAAACATCTCAGCGCTGGCAGGGGTCTCCACACAGCTGCTCCAGCACCCAGGACTGCATCAGGATAGATCCATGTGGCTTCTCCTTGGGGGTGTCTTGCAGCAAGTGAGTCTTGCCAGCTGAAGTAGGGAACTGACTAAGGCAGCTGCACCCTGGTCCGACCATCAGGAACAAGAGGCCGGAGAACTCGAAAGGTGAGGCTCACTGAGCCAATTATCCCTCTGCCCTTCAATTAACCCCACATGTGTTTATCAGACAGTTTGGCACAATAACTTAACTACCACACCAACCAAACCAAATTCACTGCCATTTAGTTGATTCTGACTCTTAGCAAACCTACAAAATGGTGTAAAACTTCCCAGTGGATTTGCAAGCCTGTCAATCTTGACAGGATTAGAAAGCTTCCACCTTCTCCCTCTGAGTGGCCGGTGGTTTCCAGCTGCTGACTGAGAGGTTTTCAGGCCACACGCGTTTAACCCACTAGCTATGCTGGGCTAACACTTTTTTGCTATTTCTCCTCTTATTTTCAGTACAATGTAAAATTGCACTATATGATCTAAAGTTCCAGGTACTTTTTAAACTATTACATTAAAAGGTGTTTGCGGAATTCTCACAAGATGTTTAGCTGGTTCAAAAATCATGTTATGTTTAGATAGGTGATAAATAAGAAAAAAGGCTCTTTCTAGTCTCCTGGGCTCCTTTGCCCTCAATTGTGGCCTAAAGGGAAAAGTAAACCCCAAACGAAAACTATTATGACTGGAGGGGTGAGGCAGTTCATGCATTCCCATAGTCAGATCACAGCTGAAGTAAGTTCTTGACGCATCCTTCTTAATCTGATCTGTATGGGTACGATTTGGAAAATAGGTTAACCCATGTTTGTGGTGTTCATTTTTATTTTACAGAGACAGTGTTCATGAAAACAATGAGTTATGAATTATGCTTCTATGCTTGGTCAATCAAAATGGATGCCTTCGGGAACTTTTAAAATGGAAATACATTATGTAATTGAAATTATATTATTTACTGTGACCACCAATGTTTTTGATAAGCTAGAAACCCCACACTGAAGTGCATAATTTATGAGGATTGACATATTTTTAAAAAGGAGAATATTTTATTTAAATATTAATTTAAAATTAAAATAGCCTTGTTAAAAGATTGATTTATAAGAGAAGTAGAACTTTGAATATCTGACTGCTTATGAGATACATTATTAATAGATTTTAAAAATATGTAAATGTTTTATAAATCTTGTTCCATTATGAATCCAAGGATATTTATTTTGTTTTCTTAGAAAATAGTAACTTGCATGTGAGCTGTCCAATGCAACTTATAATTTGATGGCTACTGTTATTCTGAATCTCGTCTGACAAAGCAAGCTGGTGCTTAAAGGGGATATGAAAAAAGGTTGTCTTAAAAATTTATAATTTTTACTGGCAAGTGAGAGCTCTAATAATAACTAAAATGGAGGAATACTTGTCATAATGGTAAATATACCCAAATATTTTATATATGCTAACATTTTTAGGATTTTATTCAGACTTTATTATAACTTAATGCACTATAATTTTTTATCTTCACAAAACAGTGCATGGTCAGTTTCTGAAATTCTCCATTAAACTTCTACTACATTTTGGTTTGTATAAACATGCGAATATGAGCTCTCTAGGTGATAAATAAACATTGTGTATTTATTTCATCTTACAAATTTAGAGTCTGCATAAGCCTGAAATACTAACAATTTTCTCTTCCAAATAGATCAGTAGATGGAAGTATATTGTTTTATTATTTTTGGAAATCATCACTTTTCTCTCATATGAATGAGAGGCCTTTATAACTTCAAATCTGCCTAAAGGATATTACTTTTAATTATTTAAATTTTTCTCTAATAAGTATGCATTTTTAATTAGAACGGACTTTCTCTATGGATCATCTTAATTTCCCAGTCCCATGTAACTACTTTGACTTAAGCAATGAACATTTGACAAAGGTTACTGAATTATTAGGTTCTAGTTAGCAGGTTTTATGATTCTGATGAACATACCTGGCTGTATTTCCAGCAGAAATTTGAGCAAAAGGTGGGGGGTATTATTAGGATAGCGAGAAAGTGACTCATCTCCCCACTACCCCTCTTCAAGGTATGTACAGTTGTCTAGAGATGGGAATTGGGTCCCCATCACGCGCCACCCTCA
>NW_022103899.1:38102337-38135508 GCF_000313985.2 Echinops telfairi | reverse complement strand
GGGTGGCGGTTGTGGAAGAATCAGAAAGTTAAGGGGAGAAAGATTGAGAAAACACAGACCCCCAGATTATTCTGCTCTCCTGAGCAGCCCGCTCCCCCCAACTCCACACACTCAGGCCTCCACAGGCCACGGCACTAAGCCTGGGGTCCCAAGTCTAGAGGTAGGTCCTCTGTTTCTGGTCCTCATCCCATCCTCCAGGCACAGAGCTACAAGTGCCTGAGTGTGGGGTCTTTAAAACTATCCGGGGAAAGTAATAAACAAAGAGATAGTTGCTTACCTTTACAATACAAACGAAACAACAAAATGCGCATTATGGCACCACGGACATATATGCTGCTGTACATGGTCTGGCTGGATGTTAAGTGATGCATGTCACACACCTGCTCCTCCCATGATGGGTATCTCGTGCTCTAGCATTCTGCGTTTAGGACAAAAGTGAAAAATCTACTGTAGGACCCTTTTGTGTATTCATAGCATATTCCTGACAATAATGAATGCCAAGGTTGAAATTAGAGTATTGCTAACCATGATGCTTAAGGCTATTTTTCAACCCGAGGTGGCTTTTGTTCTTAGTGGTTTGGCAGACTTGTAGCAATGTAATTATCGGTTGTGTAACAATGTAGTCATCTTCCATATTGTGATCTCCATTATCCCCTGATACTGATTTTCCAATACTGACCTGTGTGTGTAAACCTGACAGTCTATGAGGACCGGAGGAGGAGATATAATATTTTATAAGTAGATACCCTCATACATGCATACACATACATGTATATGGATCTGTGTACACGTGTAATATGCACACACAGAATTGACTTGATGGCAATTATTTTTCCCCTGCCTGTCTCTGCTGTAAAGGGAAATTATTTATCTCCACATCTCTTGTGAAAACGCATTTCTTTCTTCTTTTTCCTACTACTTTTGCTTCACTACCGAGCTCTGTTCTATTCTGTCTGTCTTAGAGTGTGGGCCAGTAAATCAACAGTTTTAAGCTTCTATCAGATTGCATAGCTATAAAAAAGTTATTAACAGATATGTATTTTTATTAGCATTTATGCTAAACATGTAGGAGACATCTTCAATAATAATTTAGTGTATCTTTAAATCCTTTTTATTAGACTGTTAATTCCCACCTGCACTGCTTTATTGAACTGTGCTTACATTTTTGGCATAATTGTGTCATAGTTCCAACAGACATGTGAATCTAGGGTGGTGAGGATGAAATACCTTTAGATTTTAGAAAAACTACACACTTAACCATCGTGAATATCTCCTATAAACACTACTGACCCACTGAAACTGTAATTTTAATGACAAATTTTAATATTATAAGAAAGTACTCATACAAATATTCAATATCAAATAGTTGATTAGTAAGTAAAATTAGAGTAAGAAATCAGTTATCGATAAGGTTACATCTTAATTTAAATACACATTTTTTGTTCATTCAAAATTATGCATCTCAGAAATCTACAGGCATATATGAGTAATATGAATAGTATTATATTCTCGAGAACTATATACTTGTTTTTTCTAATATTTCTCATTTATTTCACATGAATGAGCATTTTTTTATTTGGTTTATTATAATAGGAGATTGTTTGTTACCCTCAATGGCCAACCTAATTCCAGTATTTTTCCCTTGGGAGCTTATGAACCACTTTTCTGCATTCTTATTCGGAATCTGTGTGTGAATCAGCAGGTGTCTAACTAAAGAATCTTGGGGAAGCAGATCGTCCACTTCTAATTAAATACCTAACATCCCCCCCACCATTTCTATGCACATTTTCCCAAATGGGGACGCAGATGGCATCACTTGAGCCTGTGTAATGACAACTTCCTTTTTGAATGTCTACTGAAATGGGAAAGTGGGGGCAATGCCAATTCAGCAGTTACAGCTCATTCATATAATGGACAAGATGGCAAATTAGTTGGGAGGTTGTTAATGCACCCTGGAGGTAAAATATAAGCCATCTTCATTGCCCCTGCCTCCGTCCAGCCATCTCCAAACCCAGGAGGGAAAAACATGTGGGTCTTGCTTTATTTTGCACATAGCAGGAGCTGGCAGTAAAGTCCCACGGTCAAATAGATTTCTAACATTTTCCCTGCCGTTTATTGTAATTTCCCAAGGCTTCCTCTGTGACAGAGTTTACAAAAGGGACCTGTGGTAAAAACTATCATTAGCCTCATGGATCAATCTGGTTTAGGAAACACAAAACAATTTTAGTTGTTTAAAAGTAGAAAGTGTCAAAGGGTACCCCACCTCCCCATGGTCAGCAAGCCACGCTATTGATTGGTATACAGTGTAACTGCGCAAAGCTGTTTAGCTCTCCAGTGGTCTAGTTGGGAGAATAAATAAGGCCACTCTACCGGTAGGTTTCGTCTATGGCTACTGAGAGACCCACTGAGCATCCAGTGAGGCGCTTTCTCTACAGCACGTGGTCTCTGTCCATAAATAATACAAGGTAAGGTTTAATATGAAAGGCTTCATTGCCCTATTGTTTCCTCAATCTGCCCTTCTTTCTTATATTTATCCAATCACTTTGTGTGTGTGTGAACAATTAACATTTTTATTGAGTCTTCCATACACATAATATAGTACCTCTCAACAGCTGTTGGGGCTTCTTTCATGCCTTTCCATATGGTTTTATAATTAACACTACAGTGGGCCTGTGTAGGGAGCCTTATCTTAATCCTAACTTAAAAAAAAAACAACATTTTATTGGGGGCTCATACAACTCTTAACACAATCCATACATCCATCCATTGTGTCAAGAACTTTTGCACATTTGTTTCCCTCATCATTCTCAAACATTTGCTTTATGTTTGGGCCCTTGGTATCAGCTTCCTCATTTTTTCCCCTCCCACCCCACTCCCTCCTCCTTCATGAACCCTTAATAATTTACAAATTATTATTATTTTGTCATATCTTACACTGTCCGATGTCTCCCTTCACCCACTTTTCTGTTGTTCATCCCTCAGGGAGGAGGTTATATATAGATCCTTATAATCCGTTCCCTTTCCACCCCACCCTCACTCCACCCTCCCAGTATCACCACTCTCACCACTGCCCTGGATTCCCCATGTTTCCAGTTCCTATCTGTACCAGTGCACATCCTCTGGTCTAGACAGATTTGTAAGGTAGAACTTGGATCATGATAGTGGGGGGTGAGGGGGTGGGAGGAAATATTCAGGGTAGCAACGATGAAACATGCAACTTTCCTCTAGTTCCTGTCCAATGACGTTTATCAAGTCGTTCTAAGAGAAGGTAATGACAAATAGTAAATGTGTATTGAAACCCAAATTAAACTAGCCTGAACTAAAACTCAAATAAACTAAACTAAAGCATTATATCCATTTATGTCAAAAGGTTGGATTACAATGCTTAGATGGAAAATGAAGCTTAGATAAATGTTCATGAAAATCAAGCAATCGCTAACTTCACATCTTAAATCAGCATCAGATTCACTGCCATCAATTAATTCAGAAGCATAGTGACCCTATCTATAGAGGCTGCCGAGGCTTTAAAGCCTTACAGGAGAAGATAGCCTCAACTTGCTATTACAGAGCCGCTGCTGGATATGAACTGCTGACCTTGCTATTTATTATCTGCCCAATACTTATTCAGCAGCACTACCAAGCTCTCTAATCAATAGGGAACATTAGTAAGATTCTATTACAATTAGGATAAGGCCTCATGTAGCTTGTCTGTCTTGATTTTGAAGAATAAATACAAGGAAAATATAATTCAGTCATAAGAAAATGATAATACATCTTCTAAAATGATAAATAATACATCTAAAATTATTTAAAATGTCAATTTCCTTATATGCTTTATATTTTTTAAAAAGTAACTCATTTGCATTAATAGGACAACGAGCACTTCTCAAGGTGTGATTCTCAGACCATTATCATCAGCATCACCTAGGAAACTGATACAATATCCATCATTGCGCCAACCTACCGAACAATTGGTATTAGGGGAAAAAAATCAAAATTATTTCTATCTAGTGTGAACTAGAGAATCAGTCTTAGACTTATTTTATAGACATGCAATTACAAGTGAAATTAAGTACTAACTTATTAGTACATCATTAGTATTGACTTATTAATCAGCACATAATTTCACTAGTAATTATACATTTGTAGTTATTTTATATTACTAGTAGTTCACTAGTTATAGTACCAGTAGTATTATAGTAGTTTATTAGTTATATTAATAGTAGTTCACTAGTAATTATTCACTAATAGTAAGACAGGGCATTCATGAATTTTTTAGGGGGTGGTAAGGATAAGATCATATTAATATAAAGACAAAAATGAAACAATGCATGGGAGGGAGAAGACCTCCATTAACATTCAAAAAGTCAGGGAAGAAATTTCTGTCATGGAACAACTGAGAGATAGTTGCACCCAGAACAGTTTCAGATTGCGCCTTTCAGGAGGTCAGCTGGCCAAGTACCGTGTTCGATTCAGCATCCTCAAGATTACAGTGCTCTCTGCTTGATAGTCAGGCTATTTGGGACTCTTGCCCTTGGCTAGAATGTGTCTGCCAGGGCCTTGGTCTGACTAGATACTCTGCAGATGGGTTTTGGACCCCCACTGCCTTCCACAGCCTTCCATAAATTGGATATCATAATTCTAGATCTGCTACTTTTCTCTTCCCCATATTCAGGTTCTGTCATTGTCATCTTTGGGTCACAGAAGCAGGTGTCTTTCTTCTGTGTGGACATAGTTGACTCCTCGCTTAGATGACTGCTTGTTTGAATACAAGCCTTTAAGACCCCAGACACTATTCCATTTTATAGCCTGGTACCACCGACTTTCTTCACCACACTTGATTGCAGCACCCCTATCTTCAGTGATCATGTCATGAAGGTGAGCGTTGAGCAGGCCCATGACATAAGGACTGATTGTTCTTAAGATGGAGCTAGGATCTAGCAGAAACCCAGACCTCATCCCTAGATGTGTGCATTTATTATTTATTTGTTTGTTTGTTTATTTATTACTAATTTGCTGTGAATTGGGAATAAATACATGTCATATCATTCCATAGTTCAATCATGTTCAACATAATTGCAAAATTGCTTCCATAATCAGTCTCTAAATATACCTTTCTTTCCTGGACTTCTTGAAGTCATCTCCTTTTTATCTCCCCAAACCCTCTCGAGTGTCCCTTCCCCCAAGCGCTTTTTATGTTTCCTTTGCGTATAGTCTCAAGGGTCCCTGGGTTTAATTTACTGCCAAGCAGCAAAGCAACATACACAGCTTCAAGAGGGCGATGCCCAATGATGGCACCCCTTTGAGACAAACCCTAATATACACAAGCATAAGCAAAATATGACAGAATGGCCATCACAGGATTGCCGAATAATACATCTCTTAACAAGGCATATGGGGCACTGATGAAGCAAGATCTTGTGTGACCACCAGGCGACAGTACACCACTCTTGGTACAGCTGTCTCTGCTTCTTCAGACCCCAGGTGTTTCCAGCGTGAGTCCTCAGTCTACAAGTTTGTCTCGGGTAGCATCCAGTTCACCCAGTGGGGCTCCTGGATGGGGTCTCAGATGCAGCTTCTGGATCATGCCATATGTCCCAAAGATATAGTATTCAGTGTCCCAGTGCTTTATGGCACCTGGCCCGGATGCCCGGCACTCCTCCAGGTGGGCATATGTTAATTTTTAAAAGAAAGTGGTCTGTCCTACATTAACTAGTGTTCTCTACCTGAAGACAAAGCAGAGAAAATATGAAATAGCCAAAGAATCCTAACTTAGGTAAGATAGGATCTTATGTTTATAACTCAGTCTACTGTATATGTGAGCCACACACTGCACCCATTATTCATATCCCCCATGCTTCTCAGGAGCCCTTGTGGCCAAGGAGGCTGTGCATTGGCTTGCTCAGCCCAAGGCCCAGAGTGCGAAGACTTCTACTCCCATGAAGATGTTCAGTCTTAGAAACCCGCATGGGCAGTTCTCATATGTGTTGCAGGGTCAGTATGAATCAACTCAATAGCATTGGGTTTGGATTTTTTTTATTTTTATATGTCTGTATATTTTGCCACCCCCTGACTAGTAATTTAATAAGTGTGCTATGCCAATTTTGTTATAGGTTGCTCACTGAAGTTTTTTTTTTTTCTGTCCAATGGATTGATTTAATGGTACGGCTGTGTCTTGGTGCCTATTTAGCAAAGGTTTGGTTCCCATCAGCAAGTCCTAACCAAAGCAGCCCCCTCCTGCCATGATTCCTCCCGTGCTCTGAACACCTCGTTTGGTAGTTCAGGGAGAATTGTTTACTTTTTTTCTATCCTAGAAACAGCTCTTGCCAGAGCTTCCCCTTCCATTTCAGGAGATGCAGAATTATGTGCCCTGGGAGCAGAGAGGCCACTCCGGCAGGTGAGGACGTTGGACGCTAGGCCCCCGAGTTGGGCTAGTTCTCCATCTCACTCAGGCCCTTTGACTCTCCTCCCTGCACAGACCTTGTGGCATGGGTGAGCATGGAAGCCCCGGGTGCACAGCTCTGCACGTCCTCTGCTCAGACAAGAGGGGTCCAACTGGATGAATGGGGACCCTCGCAGCAGGATAGTGGGCGGCATGTGGGAGGGCAGTGTGTGTCTTCACCTCCACTGTCCTGCCACTTGCCTTCAAATGGGACCCCTCCCTCTGGAACTGATCCTTGCAGGCCACCACCCCTGCCCACTTCATGACCTGCCTATTCTCAGATGGTGGCCCTCCTGCAGGCAGCCCTCTGGCTCACCCACTGCTGCACCTGGCAGGACCTTCCTGGCTGTGGTTGTGCTTATTGGCTGCTCACAGCACAGGTTACAAATTGCCACAGATCAAGCCCACAGTCTCAAATGCTTGTTTTCGGCTTAGTGGGATACCGTGGGACTCATCCATGACTTCTCGACCATGACTTGTATGCTAATTAGTCAAGTATGATCAAAGGTAATATTTTTAGACTGGTGAATGAGGGTAAAGAGGCCAGCATTCTCTTCTGAAAATAATGGAGACACGTGTCACCCATGCATGGATGTACACACAGAACATTTTACATAATGACATCATTTCCACATATTCTTTGTGTGTGGAAGTCATTTACCTGAGTCATTTACACATTACGTGAGAGAAGTGGAGCAGATATATGTTCTTTACATAGTCTAAGTATGTTTTCTGAATGGATTAGAGCTTTGTGTTTGGGGCCTTAATTCCTAAAACATCACCTTGCTCAGAAATAGACATATCATAGTTGATAAAAATATGATATAATTTAACTATTCATAAGATCCTCAGTTATGATAAAGATTACGATCATTAAACTATTAAATGGGTTAATTATACATCTTCCCTCAGGTGTAGATATCTGAATATCAGTTGGTTGATACATCAAAGGTTGCAACATTGCAGTGTAAAGAAATTTATGGTTGTATGAATAAACTTTAAAAACTAAAGGGACTTAAACATACTTAAGTACCATTGGTCTCAAGATCTTATAAGACAGAAACTATCTATCATATAGACGAGTATAAGCCAACCCAAATATCAGCCAAGGCACCTAATTTTACCACGAAAACTGCATAAAAAATGTGCTGAAAAACTCGGCTTGTACCTGAGTATATATGGTAAGTAGGTAACACCATCTAAATGACTCTCCAGCGAAAGACTGACTAAGAAGAGTACAGATAATCACATATTTGGAATTATAATATCCTTTTAGTTCAGTAAAAAAATATATTGTAGAATGAAAGAGCTATCATTGGTTAAAAAAATGACAATAAAAAACTTTCACTTAGAAAGTAGTTATTTTTGTGGACATTGTAGTTTGTTTCACCTATTCATATTTAATACTAGAAACATATGCAGCCAATAACCAGATAGTGGATAGCACTATAATCTATTAGTGATGGTCTTATAGTACAATTGATCTACATGTTGGTTCTTGTCAGGATAATTTTCTTATCACATACAGAAGTCTAGTTTTAAAGTAATATAGGCATAATATTACAAAATAACACAAGTGTTTGATATAAATAACGTTACGTGAGTCACACCTTAATGAGGTAAAAGACCTACACTGATAACAGAAACCATATACTTCAAATCATGAAACAACTAGAAGACTCATGCTTGGTAACGTAAAGGGGCAATGATGAAGAGAAGGTCCCTCGACAAGAAGAATTGACACCATGGCTGCCATGATGGGCTCACACATAATCACAATGGTGAGGATGGTTCAGGACCCAATGGTGTTCAAGTCCATCGTGCATGGGGTCTCTCTGAGTCACAGCTGACTCAACAGTGCCTTCCCATAACAGCATGTTTCCTGTGCCTGGAGCACATTCCGTCCTTAGTGCACTCCACTTGATGTTCTGTGGGATATAAAGCATCTGGAAATTGAGGTCTGAATGTCCCTTATGACTGAGTTGTGATTTAGCACTCTCAAGAGAGTGGCCTTTGTGTAGTTCAATGATTGAAACAAATGGGAGGGAAACTATGAACACTTGAAGATATAGTTGGGTTTCGGGAGGACTTTGTATAACTTTTTATTATCAGCAGTGAAGGAAAAAATTTGACAGAAATCATAAAAGAAAATGGCACTAGGACTGGTTACGGGTGGGACAGATGAGCAGAAGACAGACAGGACTAGAGATCTGGATATTGCAGAAGTGAAGGGGAGTCATCCTTTACTCAGTTGATTCAAGGATTGTTGAAACCACCATGAATTTCAAATACTTAGAAGCTGAGCAGAGTAGCCACGGTAATACTAATTGGGCTATATTTGTTACAATTATAACTGGCTGATGTATTTGATCTGCTCTCTGCTCATGTTCACTCTATGCTTATGGATATCCATTGTGGGGCACTATGACAGCCAGCCAGCCTGTGTCTGCCCTAGGTACCTTCTCTCCTATCAAGGAAGACAAGCTAGTGAGCACGCCTAGATTGATGACTGCTTGGGACTCTGTATCGGATAATATTCTCTTAGTCTGATAAACCAGGAGGAAAGAACTATGAGGATGAGCTAAAAAGTTGTGCTGCCAGGTTCCAGTTCAGTCCTGCACAAATTCAGTCCATAAAGATTTACTTAAATATTTTGCTCTCATCACTGGATTGGTGTAGACAGGTTCCCTCAGTAATACACTTGCCTTAGTCTCATTCTCATTACAGTGTCTTAGAGAACACACATGCACGCAGGTGTGTGCAAAAACACACACATAAACACAGACACACACGATCTAGTCAAAACAGTGACTGCCAAGATCTCCTGGGCCAGTTAAAGTCAGGGCAGGGAGGTCAGCTCTGAAGGAATGATAATCATTTGGGGGGCTTCCAAAGTGACGTTGGTAGATTTTTTTAGAGGACAGGCTAATCCTGGGGGCTTATTTGGAAACTGTTCTAGGAAAATGGAAAAGTGAGAGAGAAAGTTACAGTGACTCTTTTTCCTTTCATGACAATGCACCTCCTCTTTCCTCGGGGGCAGCGAAGTTTGACCTATGAGAATTTCATTGGAAAACCTTGTCCCATCTATCCTACTGCTCTAATCCTGCTCCAATCAGACTTCTTCTTTTTCCCAAAATTCAAAGCAGATTTCAAAGGAGCACAATTTGAGCCACTCCAGGATGTCTACACTGCCAAGTTGGGGTGGTCTGACTTGTAGAGCACAGGATTCGTGAGTGGGGTTAGAGAGACGCAGCATCCTCTCCAGTAGTGTGTACACCTAGATGGAGGATGTTAAGAATCAATAACTTCATATTTTGCTATTTTTGATTTATAAGAATTTCTGTGTTACATAGAAAGCAAATTTGACTTGCCCTCATACATAATCCGAGATGCAAAGGATTCATTTAGAGGAAGAAAGAATGAAAGCTTATTTTATCTAGGTAAGGAGAGGGACAAAGCTTGTTCCAAGTTAAACACATCACTGGAGGAAATGCAATTTGAATCTACTGAGCAGAGAAGAAAGTGCCTCTATATGAGACTGGAGAGTCGGCAGAGGTAAAATTGTCTTTGGGATAAAGGCCAAGTTCAATAAAGCAATGGGAAACCCTTGAAGAATTCTGAGTAAGAAATTACCACGTCGCTTTCACATTTTACAGAAAACATTCTGACTGCGTTGGCGAGACTGGCGAGAGAGGGGAAACGGAGTTAAGATGGGTTCTTGCTGACCATTTAACACAGTGTTCTCCTCCTGGTGAGAGATGAAAATAGTTTAGGATTGTAATAATGGGTAGAGAGAAAGAAAAATTGGGATTTACAAGGAAGAACCTACAAGATTTAGGGTTTGACGTGGATAGCTTTCTGAGATCTGATTTGAGCAACTGGGTTGGTTGTGAACTAGAGAATTCTTGAGCAATGAATGAAGATTTGAATATGGTTTGTGAGATATTGAGAGGGTCTATTACCAAAGAATATTATAATATTCTAAGATTGAAATTAGATGTCTTATTTCTGGAGGATGTTAGCTGTCAATGCACTAAAATTAGACTTTAATGAGTGAGAACATATTGCCACGTATCAGAACATTAGGCACTCCCAGTCACATTGTTTATATTTCATAAAGTCACTTCTAATATTTCACCTGGAAGATCACTCAGGCCTTTGAGAATAAATTGGGTCTGCTTTTCCCATTATGATTTGCCCTCTTACAACACTGGCTGCAGCCTCTGAAAGGGCCTCCTTGTATTGTCTCAAGTTGGAGTCCCATAAATGCCTCTTCCCTTCTGGAGTTTCATGCTATCAACTTTACAAAATAAGAACAGATTCAGAATTTCTTATTTTAAAATAATGTTGTTGGTATTTTTTTAAAATCATGGTTAAAACTGATGCTGGCTGTCAGATTTTCTTTGGTATTTTTTAACAATCGCTCTTCCAATAATTCTCTATTGTGGAGTGTTGTTGGCAAGACATTAAGAAGGAACCCTCTCTGCTGCCTCACCTGGTGGAACTGTTAATGGAGAAATAACCATTTCACATACGGATAATGATAATTGTTATAGACTAATAGGACTTGCATTTTTATCACAGGTTTAGTTTGGGATGAGACTTTAAGTATTGTTCAGAAGCTGAGCTTTTGGATCTAAATTAGTTCAAATTTACTTGACTCTAACGTTTAAAGGACATTAAGAACACTTCCTACGGAGATACAGTCTAGACACCAAAAGAATCATAATACTATAGTTTAAAATTAAACAAATCATTAGATTGTTGTTAGTAGTAAGACACTCACTTATAGTGTACAGATTACTTCCACGCTCACTATTTAGTTGCACACCATTGTTCAGTATTTTGTTTTTAATTGTTGAGCTGTTTTATTGGTTTAGGAAGAAAAACAGAACAAATATTTTCTTGGATAATCTTTTAATTTTTTTGTTGGCTCGTCATGGCTTCTGATTCTTTGACTGTTCACTTGATTGTGTTTAAAGAAATACTCATCCTAGGGGGGAAAGTGATATTCAAGGAAGTCGATCATAAGGACACAGACCAACTCTTCTGGGGTGGACAGATTGAGTCAGTCTTGGTTAGGAAGGATTTTCGGGGCACTTAAAGAAAAACCTTGACTTGCCGATTGTTTCTTCAGATCACACGTGGTTGAGTAGAAAAGAAAATGAGGGAAGTCTGGCCAACACCTAGACAGGTTGGCTTCTGTGACCAACGGATCTCTTTCTGACGATTCATATGAGCTGGCACTCTTAACTACCCAAAGGAGACAGAGTCATTAAACTCATTTCTAGCCCACACGTCATTATATGGGCAGTCAAGATGCAGGATTGCGTAACGAAGACGGGGGAAGGCAGTTATCCACATGTTTGGAATAATTCAAAATGAAGCTTGCCGAAGCAGGCGTGCCCTAGCTGACCTCTGGGGACACTTTTGAGTCCTGCGTTTCTAGTTTAATGTGTGTTTTTGAGTTTTACATCTATAAGGAGAATACAAACCTATTTAATTTTAAAATGCCCTTGGTTTAGTTAAGTGACAGAAAATGAAAAGTAATGCTTTACTTGTAAACCAAAGTTTGGATTCACTGCTAACAGAGTTGTTTTGATTAAACACAAATCACTTTAAGTTGTAGTATAATTAACTTTACTGTTTAAACATTCATTAGACAACCGCCTGAGAAATTTTTATATATTTATTTGCATTTTTAGAACAATTAAATATACTTATAAAATATTGAAATATGTACTTTATATGCATATAAAGTGATAAAATGGTTTCCAAATTTTGTAAATCAAGTTGCCTTCTACTCTCCCCATTACACAGACCTATTCTAGAGCTCAGATAGAGATTAAATGCTTTTATGATTCTCCTGCAGCCTCTTTAGGCCAAATTTCTCCCCAGTTCTAGCCTTGCCTGTTGTTTCTTCATCCCCTAGGCACCTCTTATCCTCAGATGGGTCCTCTCTCCCCAGCAATTTAGGGTGGGCTCCCTTTGTAAGATCTCAGCCCAGTAAGATTTCCACCCTTAGGTGGTCAGAATGAGCTCATTTAGTTGGTTGTCACTCTGGTAAATATTAGAATACTTAGAATATGCTAGCACATTTAAAAAATCATTTTTCTGAAGGTTGTTTACATTTTAATTACCTGTGATTACCAAATGTCAATTCCTCCCCACCCCATCCCACCCCACCCAAAACCAAACTTTTTCTTATTCATTAAGAAAGCCAAATGAACATCAATTTACATTACATTACAAGATTGAGAGTGTTCTGAATCTTAAATATTAAGGCTTTGGTTTTTATAATTGCTGAACATTTTTACTACTCTAAGCCTATTTAAAGCTGAAATTGTGTTTATTTCACTATATTTTTATTGTAAACATGGTAAACCTAATGGCCTGGTTGTCTGTGAGCATGTACTAGGTGCTGCATGCTGTGCCGGAGCAGATGTGTCTGACTGCTCTTGAAAGTGTCAGCAAGGGGCCACAGTGGGTCACTCAGAAAGACAGATAAATCCAGCCTGCCAGAATTCACAATTGACTGGTTAAATGGCAGTAATACAGCTGAAACAAATGCAACCAATTCAGTACCTGATAGGCATAAACATGATGGTGTGTGGAACAACTGTGCTTGGAGACTTAGGTGGAAGGAGCAATTGATGGGACTTATATGTGGTGAAGTTAACATATGTTGGGGGGAAAAGAAGACTGGATTGTTACAGGGAGGACAGATAGAAGCAAATTCTAGAAATGGAAAGTGAGCCCCAGGCAATAACAAAAGAAACCTAGAATCCTTGATTCATTTGGTTTTCTACTCTGAGGTACATGTATAGTGCTTTTTTTGTTTGTTTGTTTTGGGTCTTTTTTACATGTATAGTTTTATAGCCTTTAAAATCTTCAGTCCACTAAGGACCTAAGGCAGGAGAAAAGTGGTTATCAAAATTTCAAGGGATGTGTACGGTCCCATCATGAATATGATTTAATGATTTTGAAAACAGACCAAATGGAAACAGTGAACGCCAAGAGCAGTGAGAAGGCATTTTTCAAACGTGTCAGGGTCTTAAGTCATAAATTCATAGGAAAAAGAATAGACCTTCATCTATGGCTAATCTGTAAAAATAACTTTGGGAAAATAGAAGAGTAGCATATTTTCTGATTGTTCCTGACCAGCAGTAGTAAAATTATGTATAAATGAATTTCATGGTCACTTGGTTTTTGGTATTTCTCTGGTGGAATAATTTTAATTACTTTGTCCTTTAAGAATACCCTTTCATATTAATATAATGGAATTTAAAATCATGTATGGTCTTCTTTTAAAATAACTAAAATATAGCAATTTCCCCCAGAGTAGAGTATTCCAATGCATTTGAATTGAAGGCAGAAAGATATGTATATGAAAAGTGATAACAATAAAGAAATTATTTTACAAGCTCCAGATAAGTTTCATTCAAAGACTGAAGTGCAAACCCAATTTATTTTATGTCAACCAATGTAACCACAATACATCTTTTTTTTTTTTTAACCACAACACATCTTTGATTTAGTATCTGAAATTGTATTATTAGGCTTATTCACCTCTAAGAATCTTTTACTTGGTAACCATGATGCAACCTGATAGTTAAAATTTACATAGCATGCCATCTAAACTACCCATAACACAATCTACTCTCTGAATGAGATCATTAGAGTTAATATAAAAACCTTACATAAATTAAATATTTTAAATATTTAATGAATTAAATATTTGATTCATAGTCTTTCATATCCTGAGTGTTGGATGTAAGAAATACATTTTTTTTTAAAAATTGGAAAAGATCCACTTGTTTTAAAAAAAATTTTTCTTACTACAATCTCAAATTTTTATGATGGCAAGACTTTAGGATTTCTTCTCCATATTCTGTATTATAGCATTGTATCCTGTATTATATTATTATAATATCCTGTATTATAGCATTTCCTGTATTAAAGTATTTTCATTGGTTACTAATTATCTTTCAAAAATACTGCAATCCCTTGGAGAAGGGTCTGATAACTCTTTGAAAGCAAAAACAACTTTACCGGTAAAGGAAAGCTGGTCCAAAGGGCTCAAGCAGAAAGATAATGCTTTGAAAATGATGATGGCAACATATGCACAAATTTGCTTGATACAATTGATGTATCGATTGTTCTAAGAGCCCCCAATAAAAAAGATTCATTAATAAAAAAGAAAATGTAAAGAAGAGATAGTGTACACCTGCATTATATTGTAAACTATCTTAAACCAAACCTTAAAGCATATTTTTAGCATAGCCATCAAGAATATCTTTGTTAGATCAATAGAGTGATCTATCATTGTGTTCAAGTGCAGTCTCTGAGGCCACATCACTTGGGTTCCGATCTCATCTCTAGTAGTTGACCGAAGAAGTTAGGTGCCTTTTCTCTGCTTACTTCCTGATCATTGGAAAGGGATAAACATACCAGTGACATGGTAATACTGTTCTTATGAGGATTGAAGGAGTTAGTAGGTGTTAGAAATGTATTATATTCCTTTGAAGTAATGAGTATTTGGTAAATGTTTAATAATATGTTATTTATGGTATATCCATATATTTAAGTAATGGTTTAGCTACTCAGTTTCTCTGTAGAAACATAATTGGATACCAGATATCAAGATATAAGGATACCACAAAAATAATTTCTGATATTACAGGTACTATTTTTCAAAATTACTTGTAACCCATGTAGAGGGGATAGATGCATCACCTATGGATTTCTTTGGTGGGGGGGAAGCCTTTTACAGGTAGAGGGAAATATGAAGAAGCAATAACTGAATACATCTCCTTACTTTTAGGAGTCTGAAGGCTTTTGAGTGTTTATTTTAATCACCTACAAATTGAGCCTCTTGCTTTTATAGATCTTTCCATAAAACTCTCTCCTAGTTCATTAAATCATTAAGTGAATGGAACAGGTATTAGTTTTGATTTTTATTATTTGTGACTTGTTTTTCATTAAGAGATAATTGTCAGTCATGAAACAGAACTACTGCAGATTGAATTCAAAAGCAGATTTCTGCTGAACAAACATAGAACTCTATAACATAAGAGGTAATTCTGTGTGGTAACTCTTGAGTGTTTTATCACTCTTAGTAACCATATTTGTATTATTCTGAATCAATAGAATTTTCATAATAGTAACTATTCACTGGTTCCAAAGAGTAGCTGATAGAGGTGTGCACTCTGACATTTTTGTGTGTTGAATATTAATCTCTCATAAATATCATTTATGTGCCTATACATTATATACTGCATGTCCATGTATCATATGTGTTATATAATATATGCCAGCCACTGTGAAGAATGTAACTACCTTACTGCTTTCTTGGCAGCTGTTTGGTATGCAGGGTGTAACATTTGAAAACATAAAGGGAAATATGTTTGAGAACAAATATTTATACTTCCATTTAAAGTGTGTCCTTATAAAAGAGCAATAGAGCAAAGTGTTCAAAAGCAGGAGACCTAGAGTAACACTCCTTGGCTTCCAATTCTGTGGCTACCATTTTTGACCCGCATGACCCTGGACAAGCTACTTGACCACACTGGCTCTCCATCTCATCATTGGTAGATTGAAATGAAAACAGTCTGTCCTCAAAGGGTTATTGTGAGAGGTAGGTGATTGATACACATAAGGCACCTAGAACAGCATCTGGTTTATAAACTACAGATGCTCAAATAACTTCAGTCATTACTATAATGAAGTTATTGTGGAGGGAAAGCTAGAGAGAACATGCTTATCAGCTGATGACTCTTCACTCAGGAGACAAACAGCAAGTGTCCCAATGAATATAGTCAAAGAAACTTAGACTATACCACTGAACTTGTAAATGAGGCAGGCCAGAAGATGATGTAATTAGGAATCTGTGTATTGAAATGAATATTGTGCTTCGAGAAAATGATAAATCTGAAGTGGCTAGACCATGTGACACCAGAGAAGTGTTTTTGAAGACCAACACTGTTTGAAGGCTAGTGCCCCATCACAGAAATCATATGGAATATAATGTTTTGCTTTTGATTCATCATTTTAGACAAAGGTAGTATGTTGGACTGTAGCAGTTTCACAAGTGTATGAGATTGCTATTAGGGTGCAGCTCAGGTGGAAAGGGGGATGGGCTATTACTTTAACAAATGCTTGGGACAAATGATTTCCATCGAAGTGGACATGTATCTGAGATCACGTAACTATGATTATAATTTGGGGCTGGTGGGGGCTGGGATAATCCAGGTGTTTCACTCAGCAGCCATCTGTCCAAGGTAAAATATGCTTATCCCAAACCGACAGAGTATCTCATGTACTTAGTGAAGTTTGTCTTCACAGTTGGGCAAGAATAAATAGCCCAGCAGTGTAGCTCCTGTGAGGATATACTATATGCTTCAATTATTGGTCCATTATATCAGTGGCAGATGTTACATTTCAGTACATTAAAGGAAACATTTTGATCAGGAAAACCAACTTTTTTGGTGTACACTAGCAATTAGTTCTTCATTGCTCTTTCAGAGGGAGACTTTTTGACTTCACCCAATCACTTCATGCATATGTTTTGGATAGAAATATATGTCCCCTAATTTTCAGTTCCCCTGTGCCAATTTCCTAAGTGCCATTCAGCCACTCACTAGAATTGAGGGATGATCTTTTACTTGTCTTCTTTGCCCACATAGGCCTCGAGCATTGCTCAGCAAAGGATTTTTTCCATATTATGAAAAAGAACTACTTTTAGAAATGCATATCAACTCGAGAGATGTGTTCTAAAAGTAGAACTGAATGAATCTAATGAAATATTTCATCCAAATGTTCACTGGTAATTGGTGGGTTTTCTGTAGAGGGGCTCTTTCTAGCACAAAAATCCATCATCCTTGATGTAAAGTGACATAATGTAAAATAATTCACACATCTATGTTAGCATTGGTACCTGGCATCTCACAAATTGGCATAAGTCATCCTTCATTTTGGGGCAAATGATTCTAGGCACACATATGTTAAGGGCCCTGCAATTTGCCTCTAATTTCAAGTCCCAGCAGCCTCTGGTAATCCTTCCCACTGCGACATAAATGTAGTTTTTATTCTTTTCTCCTAGAAAATATCTACCCTGCATTTAAGTCATATCCTTGTGTGTAACTCTCTGTATGTCTTCTCACTTATAAATTTAAACCTAAAACTCTAGTCTAAATTTGTTTTCCTCTTGTGTGTGTTTATTGAACATACTTCATGCTTCTCCCAAACCTCACTGCCATTGTGTCTGTTTTGACTAGTCGTGACCCGAGAGGACAGAACGGAATGGCCGCTGTGGGTTTCTGAGACTGACTCTTCCCGGGAGTCGAAAGCCCTGTCTTGCTCCCATGCAGAGACTGGTGGTTTCCAACTGCTGATATTTCAGTTATTAGCCCAATGCGTTGCTCAATATTCTAACATCGGGGTGAGTTTCATTTTAGAGCTGGAGCAACTAAGGCCATAGTCTTGGGAGTCCCATGACACGCTAGTCAGCTCAGGCTCTTCTATGATTTTTGTTCTTTTCCACATTTTCTCTGTACGCAGGACAGAGCCAGGGCATGTTAACCGCTGCCCACAGTGGAGAATGAAGTATTTACAGTTTCCCTCTACTCTTGCACAGAGTGTGCTGAGCAACACAGGTGGAGGTCATCTATCCACGAGCGTGTGGTTTGGAAGAAGGATACATCCATACGTGCAGATGGATGATCATAGTGCATTGTTATATGGGATACAAAAATGAATTGTCAAGTCTATGGGAACAAGTAAGAGAACTGGTTCTTCCAGAATTGGGCTGTATCGAAGCTTTCCTGGACCATATGACTGTAAGGTAAAGTCTGAAGGATAACATCAAGGTGAAGTTGAAATTCAGAGTGAGAATCAGAGACGAGATGTCTCTTCCTTCTTCGAGACTGACTGGTTGCTTTCTAGAAACTGAAGCCCAGAGAGAAGGTGAAGAGTTGGGGTGAGATTAGAACCATAAACAGGGATGGATCGGTCATGAACACACCTTTCAAATCTGACTGAGGTGTTTGTATTCGACACTTGAAGTTTTGGAATGATTTTAAGTGGACAGCTGAAATATTCTGGCAGCATTGTAAAAATGTAAGAACTCATGGATAGTGGCAGCATTGTAAAATTGTAAGAATCCAGCCCAGTGGTTCTCAACCTTCCTCAAGCTGCGACCCTTCAATACAGTTCCTCGTGTGGTGGTGACCCCAACCATAAAATTATTTCCGTTGCTACTTCATCACTGCAATTTTGCTTCGGCGATGAGTCAGGCGACTCCTGCAAAAGGGTCGTTCAACCCCCAAAGCGGTCGTGACCCACAGGTTGAGAACCGCTGCTCTAGACATGGCTTTATACAAATCATTTTACCTGCTTGAGTCAGCATTCTTATAAGAAAAACGAGTATAGAAATTTATTTTGGATAGTCTCTAAGTCCTCTCTTCTTTGACAATGAAAGATGTTGAAAATGTTTGTTGTAACCTTCAACTAGTATATTTATAAAATCATGTAGTTAAAGAAGGTGATATATTTTATTATGGGTTCCTTAAACTAAGAATTAATCTTGAACGCTTAGAAGCTTTAAAAAATGAATTTTTGATGTCATTTCCCATTTTCCTACTAAAAATACACAATTATTCTACTTGGCTGTGCTCCAGGCCATCTGGGATAATATTGCCTCCACTTGGTGCTGAAATCAATGCTGGGGCCTTGTTGGCTAGGTGGGAGGATGCTAACTACAAGGTTTGTGGTCCAAACTCAGGAGCTGCTCCATCTTCTCCTGTAAACAATTTGTCTTGAGACTCCTTATATAGGATCATTATGAGTTGGAAAAGATTCAATGGCAATGGGTATTTTATACTTGAACTTATGCTGTGGAACATCCAGTCCAGGCTAACCTTTTTTCCAAACTGTATAAAACCTTAACACACACACACAAATAGAACTGTACTGTATGGTTTCCTGGGCTGTAAATCTTTAAGACGATGTCATTCTAACCTCTGTCATCCAGTGTCAGTCCAATCCTCAATCCACTGTGACACCATGGAATCTTATATGAGGTGGCTTCAAAACATTTATGGGAAAATTTATTTTAAAGAACAAAGAATTGTCTCATGAGCTTTTTTGAAGACCCCCTCATATATAATGCAACATCTCTGATAACCAAAACAAGTTTTTGATGACATAAAACGTTTTATTGAGAGTGTCTGCTTTAGCTTCTTCAAATAATGTTATAGTACAGGGAAATCAAAGTTGGATAATTAGCTCCATTTCATATAATCTTAATCCTTGGTCATTTTCCCATATCCCAAAATCTTATTTACTTCACTACTCGGTTTAATTCCTCGTGACTGCTGATTTTAAAATGTTTTGGATTGTAGAATGAATTTTATGCACCCTTCTCACAACACTCACCAGACACAGAAATATTACTACAGATGGATTATAGAAATTGGAGAATCCATGAAGGCAGCATGGAACAGCAAAATATTACATGTAGATAGTGTAGAAATTCCAAAGTTTCAGCTTTTTCTTTTAGGTCAAATTATATAACTCTTTTTCCCACTTTCTGCTGAAAAATCTTTTAAGAATGGGTGGGGAATACTTGGCTCTTTCTCATTTTTACTCAGGCCTGAGGTTTCTCTCAGTTCCGCTACCGCGGGAGCCTGTCCAGTGGCAGAGCTCGGCTGAGAGAGACAGTTAATGGGAACAGTAGCAGCCCCGAGGTGTGTTTATACAGGCAGACTGACTTCCTCAGCTTCTGTGATATATGAACTCCTTCAGACGTTTCCCAGCTGTTTCAGTGGATAAATCATGGCAGTGAGAACTCATATTTAACCTTCATTGTACTGGCTCAATACTTTGTAGTTCTTGCCTGTTATCTCTTTGGCTAGCTGGAAGAGAATTCAAACAGGCTTGCCAATTTGCAAACAACATTGTTCTCTCTCTGGTCCCTCTCTCTCCCTTCTGACCCCGTTCAGGGAGACTCAAATGCTTCCCCTTCTGATTTGCACTGATGTCAGCCAAGGTAAAATCAACACTCCTCTAGGTGCCAAGGATGTGATGGGTTCATTTCTTACAATGAAGTGGTGCGTGTGTGCGGTGTGTGCACTCGATGGGAGCCCCTGAGGTGACATAGCACTGGTTACATAGCAGCGTATCTTCTTTGTAGCCTGATTTAGCCACAGTTAGTATACATTATTTGGCAACAATTGACTGCCATTTCAGGCCATGATTCTCCTGTCTCTGTGTCCACTCATTTTGCTTATACCAAATTTAAGAGTGTCAAGAATCTGGAATGGTGAAGCGGTGTCTTTCTGTTCCATAACTCTTAGCATGGTGCCTGCCACTAAGCTTGTCTGTGGAGAGAAGGGTTGTAAATTGCCTGGGTGCCATTGCCCCACGAATAGACAAGCATTCATGAGTCCAAAGATGCCACTCTAGGAGAATAATTCTAATGAAAACAAATTGAAATGCATTTCATATCATATACTGTATAATAAACCAATGTAACTTTGCACGGAGGGGTGAAAAATCCTCTCACTCTCCAAAGTACCAAGCCTAAAATGATTCCAGTACCTCCATTGGGATTTGGGTAGCAAAAAAAAAAAAAAAAAAGGATATAAAAGAAAGTGGACTTTCTGAGTCTTAAGCAGCTGAGTGCTGCTTAAGTAGAAGTACTTTTAAAGATTTTATTTCTACCCAGTTATTCTACCATTGAAGAATTGAGAGAGAAATTAGATGACCTTTGTGACAGTTACTTGCAAATGGGAAGCACCAAATATTTAGAAAGCTGTTGTGTTCTGTTTATCAACACAATCCTTCAACTCATTTTCAACCTCATTCATTTGGGATGCCCTTGTCTATTTCTGGCAGTGATAAAAGCCCCTTAAGAATCTCCCAATTGCTAAAGTCAGGCCTTTATCATATAATTTTGAACTTGACATCAATGTTAAGTTATAGATCAGTTCTGATCTATAAAATACCAAAGGGCAGGGATTTTGTCTATTTTTTTTGAAAATGGTTAATTTAGTGCTTAATGGAGAACAAGTGACCCCATCAATATCTTGAACTGTATTAAATTATGAGCAGAATTCACAAGAATCTGAAGCCAAGAAGGCAAGAGGGATCTTGTCCAAGAACAACTTTAAGCATTTAAATAAGAACTATGTAGACAAGAGTGGGAAAGATGGGATTTTGCTCAAAATATATGGAATTGTGTTTTTTGGTGTCTTTCTTTTGCAATTTGGAGAACATAATTTATGATTAAAGCAGAACTTGAAGTGTCATGAACACATATTTGGTTAAAATAACTCATGGATTATTGCATCTACTGTGCATCAAGTGTGTTTGTGTCTACCATCAAGGAACAGAAAACTCAAGAAGTTTACACCAAGGTCAGTTCACGTGTCTCACTAACAAGTAGTTCACAGGTGTGTGGTCTAGGGCAGGTGCAGTTGATCAGGAATGTTGTCAGAAATTTTCCTTTTCATATTTCTGTTCCTCCCTCCTTGTTTGATTTAATTATTAGGTACCTTCCAGCTCAGTTCAACCCATAATGATACTGTGCAAAATTATAAAACACTGCCTCACAATGGTTATGTTTGAGCCCATTGTTGCATCCACAGTATCAGTCTATTTCATTGAAGGTTACCCCTCATGGTAACACATCCAAAGTACACAGAGGAAGCGTCTCCATGCTTCTCTCTAGGGAGCACTCTAACTGTACTTTCTCCAAGACAGATTTGCTGCTGCTTCTGGAATTCCACAGTTCTTGCTATTCTTTGTTAATGCCATAATTCAAATTCATCAATATCTCTGCATTTATGCGTATTCATTTTCCAGCTTACGTATGTGGGGCAAGTGAAAACACAAAGGCTTATATCAGATACAACTTAGTCCTCAAAGTGCTGTCTTTGCCTTTTTCAAATTAGTTTGCAGCAGATTTACCCGATGCAAGAGGTCATTTGATGGGTTGACTGCTGCTTTGTGGACATTGATTGTGGACATCTGCTCCAAGTAGAATGAAGTCCTTCACGACTTCGATATTTCATGTTGGACATGATGTTGTCTGCTGTCCAGTTGGGGGGGTTTTTGTGTTCTTTGGGATGTATCGTCCTCCCTATTGAACGTTGTGGTCTTTGAACTTCATTTGTCGGTACTGTACGTCTCCTTGCTCAGCAAGCAAGGTCGTGTCATCTGTATATCACAGGAGCTGGCCTCTGGCCCCCATTTCATGTTTTACTTTATACATGTATAATGTACATGTATACATGTACTTCTGTCATGTATAATTTTAATATTTGAAATTTTCCCTCTTTCTGGGTTTTGGTAGGATTTATAGTGCCTTTTTCTAATTTTATTGCCTGCCTTTTGAGTGTGTGCTTTCCAATGTATGCATAGTCGTGAATGCTTTGGAACTAAAGCAACCCCTTCTATCTCCCCCTCAACACACATACACACACACACACACACACACACAGCTTGGCCGGTGTTTAGGGATGTTTCCTAGGGGTTCAGGTGCTAACGAGGGAGTCATGAAGATGTTAGAAAGCCCGAGGCCTCAGTAGCAGGTGGCTGAGTACCTTGAATAAGAAATCCACCACGACCCCCTCCAAATCTCAGAGGGGAAATCCCCAAACCTTAGGCCTCGCACCTGCTGTGCATTTCCAGTGAGTCCGATGTGATGCGTACCTTGGTCCTGCAAAGGAAACACGTGATGCTAACGTGTGGGATGCCGTGACTATCCTGTAACAAAGATGCGGACATTGATGCCATGGGAACAGGAAAAATGATTTTCTATTGCAGTTGTTTTATTCATATTTCTATGCAGCTCTAAGCGAGTTTCCTTGTTTGTAAACATGATTATCTTGACTATCAAGGGCTCATGGAGAGGAAAACATAAGGAGAGTGCGTAGTAAATTCTGGGTAAAATTAAAACCAACTGATAATGGATCAGCCTTTAAAAATCATTTTAAAATACGAATTTTCTACTACTCGTTTCTGAAAGCCTGGAGACCAGTTGCAAGACTAGCCTCAATAGCCTACTGATTCAAAATGCCCTACCTCTCTGTTCTCCTCCATAGCACCCACCCCTCCTCCCTTCAGTTCTCTCCCAGAGCAATATCTCAGGGGCTCATGAACTTCCGAGGAAGCCGCTTTTGCAACTGTGGAGGCCCCCAAGTTGCACATTTGAAGTTCAGTTTTGCACGTGGCGCCTTCTCCACATTCGCACATGCTGGGCTGCTGACTCCCCGCTGTGACGGCTGGTCAGTCCAGCCAGGTGTTGGCTGTTGACTCAAGGTCAGAAAAGGGAGTTCGAGTGGGGGCAAGCCCGACTCAGGACGCAGAACCTGAGAGCTGAATTTTCCAGAGGCATCCAGTGATGCCAAGGTGGTTACCCAATTCTGGAGCCATTCATTTTCTTAGAGAGGTAACTCACTTCTCAGAGGTGTGCAGCACTAAGTGATTCCAAGTAGCGTTTTACTCAGATGAGTCCTGCCCTCATCTCTGACTTGGATGGAAAGCCATGTTGGTTGGTTTGTCCTTTTAAAGTCAAAAGGTTAGGTAGAGGACAGGTTGGCCGCTTCTCAGCATCCTGTTGGACCAGGTCTAATTTAGTCAGTTCGGTGACCGCAGTCTTTGCTTTTATTAATGAGGCAGGCAGTTGCTGGTTTTCCATTAGGAGGAAGAGCTAAACCTGAAATCAGTTCTTGTTTTAGCACAGCTACCAAAGATGATGGCTAATCCACACGGCATAACGCCAGGTGAATAAAGGGTTAGGACATGGGTCACATCCTCTACTAAATCTGGGACTCTATTTATCCCACCTCATTAGCATAGTAGAGTACTCACTCCAAAAGGGGACTAGACCACAGAGGTAGAAGCTAGAATTTACAGTACTCTATGGCATGGAGAACTGGCTGGAAGGGTCGTATTAAATAATTAACTACCCCGCACAAACCTGAAAGCTGGGAATGAGCGCTCTGTACAGGAAGTGCTGTTGATTCTTGGCGTGACGTGACTGGCCCTTGCCTCATGTGAAGGTGGTGGCCTGAAGTTAGGTGGGAAATATGCATCCTGCTGCAAAAAGGGTAAAATCAAGAACAGGTTCCAACTGGAAGAAAACACAATGAATATGAAGACAATGCAGAAGGATCGACTTTGGAGTGTGCTGTTGAGAAATCTGTTTTAAAGGAAAATGAGCACAGGGTTGGCGCATACCCACCGGAACAAAACATTCCCACTGTCATCAAATCCATTCTGTGCTTAGTGACCCTAACGACGCAGACCACTCAAGACTGTCAATATTTATGAGACCAGACAATCTTTGTCCTTCAGAGTCACTGAAGAGTTTGAACTACCAACCTCATGGTTAGCCGCCTAGTGCTGAACCTGAGGAGCCACAAGAGCTCCCTGGAAACATATAGTGGCTCTGAAAATAAGGAGTGCCTCCTCTCTTATTTTTCATTCTTTGTAAAGTTTTTGGTTTGCTGGCTTGGTAGCATAATGAAGCGGGGGAGGACATTAGACATTCATTACAATTTTAGTGTTGATGTTTTCACTGAGTACCACGATCTGTGGATGTGGTTGTACACAGTGTTTCTTTGCACTTTCAGCAATTACTGGATTGGAAAATAGTCCTAGTAAAATGATTTTAATTTCCCTACTTGTTTATACTGGTTGCCTTGCCTTTCTGAAGCGCTATGATCTTTTCCCTAATTGTGCAGCTTCGTTAATGTACTGATGAGAATGATGGAAAACAGTTCATTTCTGTAATTGCAACTAGCCTGTTACACACAACTTGGAAAGCAGCAAATCCTGCAGCATGGGGCCCACATTATACAACAAGAGCTCACGTTTAGATGAGGTTCTTTTCATGGAAAATATATTAACTCTAATCCTTTTAAGTGTATACGTAATACATGTATTCATTTATATTGTATGAATGTAAGATCTGCTTTCTAACCTCAGTAAGTTTAGTTAAGAAGTAAATCCATGATAACAATTAGTTTGCCATTTTAGTTATCTGAGAAAATTGTACGAAGCCAGTCAGGTACATTCTGACTCATGGTGACCCCGGCTGTGCGAGATTGGAATGGCGCCTATAGCATTTTCAGTAGCCGATAACTAGGTTTTTCTTAAGGTATCTCTAGATGGACTCAAACTTCCAACCCCCCCTGCTCACTACCAAGGTCCTTGTTCTTTGCACCATCCATAGAAAAGTTTAAGGATCCAGAAAGGGAAGTACTTGAAGGAGGATGACTTACAGTTATATTATTACATAAGGTAGAAGATTCTGGTCTGGGTGAATGATCTCTTTATGTATAACGAATTTAAACATTTCAAAATTTGACATCTCAACAAAGCAAATATTTATTATGGTAACTTAACAAGCTCATTCTAGCCCGGGACCCCCTGTCCATGTTTCGGTCAACTGTCCACTGATAACTGTAGTCACCTCAAAGTTTCATTGAAGCTAGAGAAAGACCTTCTACACGTTCTCTTGTGGTTTTTGGAAGGCCTGTTTTGCACTGACTGTGGACTGAAGACCTGCTTTCCTCACTGTGTGGACTTCTTCATGGACCGCCTAAGTGTTCCTATGACTTGGCAGCACGCTTCCCCCAGTGTGGATGGTCTACGAGAATGAGAGAGATAAGTGTGCAAACAAGTGAGAGCCAAATGCCTGTCTTTTTATGTCTTAACTTCAGAAGGGGTATACCAGTGGTGCTGTGGGGGATGCATTAGGCTGCCAACCACAAAGCTGGAGGTCAAGCCCACTCACTGCTCCAAGGGAGAAAGAGGAGGCTGTCTGCTCCCTGAAAGATTTACAGTCTTAGAAACCCTAAAGAGCCATTTGACTCTGTCTTACAAGACTGCTGTGAGTTGGAGTCAACTCAATGACCGTGGGTTTGGGTTTGGACAATATTCCTATTTACTCAGGCACTAAATTCAGGCCACACTCAAATGGAAGGAGATGGAGTCCTACCTCATAAAGAAAAATGATCCCTGGTGGTTTCGTGGGTTAAGCCTTTGGTCACTAACCATAAAGTAGGCTGTTCAAACCCACCAATGCATGGGAGAAAGATGATGTTTTCTGCTCAGGTCAATATTATAACCTGGATGTACCATGAGGCAGTTCTGTTTGGACCTACAGGGTTGCTTTGTGTTGGGAACCACTGGAGTGCAGTGGGTTATCTTAAAGCAACAGTGTCCCGCAATGCGTGGTTGTCCTTTTTAGGTCAATAGATGGACTAACTGTTTTAGAGATAAATCTCAACCTCCTCCGCTGGTTTTACAGATGAGAAACTAAGCCATGGGGAATTTCAAGGACTTATGCCAGGCCATAGAACTAACTGTTTTGGACAGATACATCATCCTAGAAACATCATAGAACAAATAGTTAAATTTCCAAATAAATTATATGTAGTGTTTTAAATGGCAAAACTGGTCTTACCCAATTAGTTGGAAACATTTTCAAAAGGTTAGATTATTCCCAGCCCCTCTAAAATATTATATTGACCACAATTCACTCATTCTGCAGAGTCATCATTTCTGACATGATTGATTTTATCATTTGGTTAAAAAGTCATATTCTGGGTCTGCTTTTTCCTTATGCCGATAGCTCACTTCCACTCTGCATTTAACAATGCCATATCTACTTTTTATACATCTTTCATCTTGCATTCTCAGTTTTTTACTGTGAGTTCTTTACATTTGGTCATTTCATAGTTTCTAAGCAAATGTTCTCATGTTTCATTTCATATTAGCAAATATTTATTGAGCCTGTACTGACTGGGTAAGACATCGGTGAATTAGTCATTATATTAGTCAAGGAACTCAAATCTGTCTTGTTGGGAATGGCAGATGATGGCCCAGAGAGGTGTGATTAGAGGATCGATTCTATCATAATCCAGCATAAAGAGTTGGGCGCCCACAGGAGACCACTGTTTCTGAGGCAGTCAAACACAGTCCAGATCAGAGGGGATCGCCTGTGGATTCTAACGTGAATTTAGAGCCTTACAAAGACAAGGTCCATCCCAACATTTCCCAATATCCAATAATATAATGTTTGGGGATTTGGATAAGACTTAGAAGAGATCAAATACTATATTGGTGTTTCATGAGTTAGTGAGGTGTTGTTGTTAGGTGCCATCGAGTCAGTTCTGACCCGCAGTGGCCCTGGGCACAACTGAACAAAACCCTGCCAGGGCTTGTGCCTTCCTTGCAGTTGATCTTATGTTTAAGCCCATTCTTGCAGCCAATGCGTGCATCGTCTTGCGGAGGGCCTTCCTCTTCTCCAGTGCCTCTCTGAGGACAGGCGAGATTTAACGCTGTGTGACTGGTGCATTAGTAGGGCTCTGCGTATGTCTGTAGATATTTTCAATTGTAACCATATTTTCAATAAAGCACCCAGCTGCTAACCAAACAGCAGACCTAACTCACGAGCAGCTCCATGGTAGAAACCCGTGACTGTTGGCTTCAATCTTGGAAAACCGACAGGGAAGTTCAATTCTGCCCTCCAGGTGTGCTGGGTGGTGGAGCATACTCCACGGCAGGGGGTTGGTTCTGTGCTCTGTGTTGTTTTACCTTCCTGTAGTCTGCAGGGACTTGCCTGAAGTTTATAACCAAGAAGGTGATGCAGGCAGGTTTGTGTTTTGCGCACCAGCAGCATTGAGAGTGTTAAGAGAGTGTAAAGTGTTAAGCAGATTTCCCCTCCTACTGGGTTCCTTTTTGATCTCCTTTTCCTGGTCTACGTATGTTCTAGTACAACGACATAGGTAAAGTTCTAACTTAAATAGAAGCTATTTGGTTATTCATTAGACAAATATTTAGTGAGGCCTTATTATGGGCCAGGTACTAAGCAAAGTTCTTTCAGTCTTTCAGTCATGAATGTTATTCACGCAGTGAATAAGCCTTGGTTCTCAGTTCAATGTTAGGAAATAAGAAAAGGAGACACGTGTGAAGGTAGGAAGGTATTTACAACTTAGGTAATTACTAGTAAGAGATGATGCCTTTAGAATGAAAAGCCTAAAGAGAAAAGACTGGGAGATTGGAGAAGGCCTTTACTAATTATTTGAAATGTATATGTGTGAGTGTGTGTGTGTTTTCTAACTGGATACAATGTGCTCTAATCATGTGGCGCATCATTTCTTCTCCCTAGCTAAACATTATGGTCAAATTTATTATTCTCACCTTATCAATTTGAATTTGTAGTTAGAAATATTTGCTGTGAGTTACAAAGCTAGCTCTACCTGATCTCAGTAAGACAATTCCTCCATTTTCCCCCACTGTTTACCAAATACTAGCAGTACCAACTTTTAACATATCTGGAGATGATTTTTCTATCAGTGAAAATGAAAGACTGTATCTCATTAAGGCACTGTGCTAAATTTAATCTCTGATAAAACACCTAACTCTGCTGTGTTGACCTTTGTCCTGTTTATTAATTCAGCTAATTCAACAATCTATGCAGATGTGCAACATGAAATGAATACGAGGGGAAAGACATCTCCAATTTCTTAGAGCGAGTGACGGCCGAGGCTCACTGTCAAAGTGAACATTCGAGTCAGGAAAAGCATATGCCAAGGCTGGGAAGTGCCCCCCTATGCCTGAAGGCGGTGTGCTAGTGCGAGGCGATTAAGGGTTTACGTGTGTTTACTCCTCTGCACTGAACAGGGTCATCCAAAGCCTCCTGTACTTGCTTGAGAATCTGTATTGAATAACAAGTAAGTGAAAACAGGAAAACGCAAGCCAACCTCGCTGACTGGCTGCTCCATCCATTTCATGGATTGAGAAATTGAAGGAAAAAAAGGCTCTGGCTTGGTAGGATGATAGAGGGAGAGACCGATGCCAGCCACACCTGGAAAGAGAATCTTGATGTACTTTTACAAAGGATGGGTTTTGGGGAATTTCTTAGTATGGGAGCACAAGTAGTAGGTAATCAGACCCTGCTTGGAGGGTATGGGGAGGAGGAAACCTGGGAGCAGAGACAAGCCATGGACACCTGGGGCCAGATCTTACAGGGCCTGTCTGCGCTTTAAGAAGTACGGCGAGCATAGGAGGAGAGGTATTCCCAGGATGAGTTTGTTGAAGGGAGTGAATGTCAAGGCTTGCTCTTAAAAAAATACCTTTTTGATTAAAATATGGGGAAAAAAGACTAGAAGTAAGCAGAATGATAGGAGGGAGACCAGTGAGGAGTCCTTACGTGTATTTCCAGCTAAAATAATGATGGCATGAACTGGCCTTGTGACATTGAGGCTAAACCAGGTGGATTCTGTTTAGGGATATTAGGTAGATAGAATTAATAGGACTTAGTGATCCATTTGGCGAAGGATTGAAAGCATGCTTTGAGTCTGTGACAATTGATTGGATGGCAGTATCAGTCATTAAGCTGAGGAATGAGAGGAGAGGCCATTTTAGAGAAGAAAATAGCCTACAAGTGATACAGCCCAGAAGGTGATGAATCCCCCAAACTTCTCTTCGTTTGCTTTTACCAGAGGAGACACTGACAGATAAACAGCTGCTATTTTCACAAGTTGATAAGCTCACACAATCGACATTGATTGTTCTTTGGTCTGGTGTTGAAAATAATATTCTGTAATTTGAACTATTTGAATACTGAATACAATTATAGACTTGGTTGGATATGTGTGCTTTTACCCCCTCAGGCTGACAGTTTTTGATGTCTGTGCTGACTGAGACAATTTGGAGGGATGGACTGAGTTATTTTTCTATCCACCACTTCTATTTATACAGAAATTACACTTGACTGTGGTGACACTAATCATGGCAGGACTGATCAAATTCGGCTCCCCTGCTGATGAACTCACCCAGAAAGTCATGGCTGACTGGCAGGTGTTTCTACTTTCCTCCTCTTTTGTTTCACCCCCTCCCCCTCCATTTTAAACATGTTGGAATTTTATAACCTACCTTCCTTTACTCTCCCACATCTATGTCTGCTCAGAGGAAGTGCCAAGTAAGGGTTTCTTTATTTGTTTCGGAGATACACTTAGCTCTGCCTTGACCGGGTCCACCGTCTGTGTAGAGACCAGGTCCAAGACAGCTGTGGTGTGCTGGGGCCTCATAGCAGCCTGGCAACGGCTCTGGACTCCCGGCATAGCTTTGGGTTGAAACACACAAGACAAAACCCCTAGGATAAGAAAGGAAACCATTTTTACGGAAACATCATTATAAAATGGTGTTTTGAATGACACGTAATCTATGTACTTACTTTTTACTTCTAATGAAAATGATCTAGTATATAATAATTAACATATATTCAAGATGGTTATAGACATCAATAGTATTTTGATATTTACATTATGGCGTTCACAAAGAATATTTGAAGTACCATGCACTTCCAGAAGAACAAACAAATCAGTTTTGGGAGAATTGCAGCCAGAACCATCATTCGAAACAAGAGTGTTGAGACTTTCTCTTCCACACCGTGGACATCTTCTCAGGAGAGCCTAGCTCCTGGAAAAGGCCGTCATGTTTGGTAAATTCGAATGCCATTGAAACAGAGGAAGAGCCTTGACAAATGGATTCTAGCAGTGTCTGAAATAGTGGGCATGCACATGGGAGATAGCAGTGTCTGAAATAGTGGGCACGCACATGGTAGAAGCACACCAACCTGTGTGATCACAAGGTGCTGAAGGGATCAGTTATCAGGCAACAAAGAACACAAAATCATATCATTGTGTGCTCACCTCTCTGATATGATCACTGAAGACAAATGGGTGCATACGCAAATGTGGTGAAGAAAACTGATGGTGCCTGGCTATCAAAAGATATAGCATCTGGGGTCTTAAAGGCTTGAAGGTAAGCAAGCAGCCATCTAGCTGAGAAGCCACAAAGCCCACATGGAAGAAGCACACCAGCCTGTGTGGTCACAAGGTGTAGAAGTGATCAGGTATCAGACATCAAAGAACAAAAAATCATATAATTGTGAATGAGAGAGTGTGTGGAATGGAGACCCAAAGCCCATCTGTAGGCAACTGGACATCCCCTTACGGAAGACAAGTCAGTTAGGGTGCAGTGTAGCAACGATAAAACATACAACTTTCCTCTAGTTCCTAAATGCTTCCTCCCCCCTCCCACCCTGCTATCATGATCCCAATTCTACCTTACAAATCCGGCTAGACCAGAGGATGTGCACTGGTACAGATAGGAACTGGAAACACAGGGAATCTAGGGTGGATGATCTCTTCAGGACCAGTGGTGTGAGTGGCGATACTGGGAGGGTGGAGGGAGGGTGGGTTGGAAAGGGGGAACCAATTACAAGGATCTACATGTGACCTCCTCCCTGGCACAGACAACAGAAAAGTGGGTGAAGGGAGATGTCAGACAGGGCACGATATGACAAAATAATAATTTATAAATTATCAAGGGCTCATGAGGGAGAGGTGAGCGGGGAGGGAGGGGGAAAATGAGGAGCTGATCCCAGGGGCTTTGGTGGAGAACAAATGTTTTGAGAATGACGAGGGCAATGACTATACACATGTGCTTTACACAGTTGATATATGTATGGGTTGTGATAAGAGTTGTATGAGCCCCTAATAAAAATGATAAAAAAATATGCTTTATACAATTGATATATGTATGGATTGTGCTAAGTATTGCATGAGCCCCCAATAAAATGATTTTAAAAATAAATAAAAGGTGACTTAACCAAGGGGGTGGGGAATGTTTTCCTTGATATGATTGAATGATTGAATTACTGATTGTATGACATATAAATTATGTGCCAATAAAACTGTTACTAAAAAAAGAAAGAAAGAGTTGGCAAAAACATACCATTGGAGGATGGGGCAGGACAGGGCAGTGTTTCTTTCTATTGCACAGAGGGCTCCTATGAGTCAGCTCTGAACTCAATGGTCTTTAACCACCACCACTAACATTGCTGCCGCCACCACAGGGCAAGGATAATGTAGAATGAAAAGATCTTCGAATTTTATTGGTTACAAACTCACTGAGAGTTCTAACTTCTGTCATTTGTTGACTGCAGTCATCATAGAAAGGAATGCTAAAGTTCTTGTCTTGTTTGGCACCGTCAATTCGATTGGAATGCACAGTGCTCCCATGTCACACAGTAGAATGAACCGCCTTACAGGATGCTCTTGATTCCTAACCTATGGGGACTGAGTACACGTGTTACTTGAAAATAAAAGCACACTTCTTTTCACATAAGGAGCTCTGGTGGCATGGTGGTTACACATTGGCCTGCTAACTCAAGGTCAGCAGTTCAAAACCACCAGCCACTCCATGGGATATAGATGAGGCTTTCTACTCCCATAATGGGTTAAAGCCTGAGAAACCCACAGAAGAAGTTTGACTCTGACCTACAGGGTGACTATGAATCAGAGTCAACTTGGTCGCAGTGAGTATGGTTTTGGTTTGGTCTTTTCACAGTAAGCAGCCCTAGTGGGTTAAATATTGGGCTCTTCTCCAAAAGGCCACTGGCTCAATCCTACCCCTTGTTCCCCAGGAGAAAGATGAAGATGTCTGTTCCTATAAAGATCCACAGGCTTTTTATGATTAAGTTTTAAACAACATTCCTCAATATTAAGTGATTTTATTTGCATGCCTTCTAGAGCAGCTCCACTCTGCCCTATAGGAGTCTCTAAAAGTCAGAATAAACTCAATGGCAATGGGCTTCCCTCCACCCACTCCCCTCCCCCGGTCTGCGTTAATATAAATGTCCTACT
>NW_022103899.1:38088421-38102224 GCF_000313985.2 Echinops telfairi | reverse complement strand
TTGAGAAGGGCGCTAGGGTCTACACACAAAAAACTATCCCATGTGTTTCTGATATGTCTACTTCATGAATCAGCTTGTGAGAAATCAGTTCCCAGCATAGACAGGGATACTGAGAAGACATAGACAATGGGGATGTAGCTCATAGTGGGCCCTCACCCTGTGTCAACATACCACCTTTTGTATACTTTATATTGTGATCCTTGCTTCTATTATTATTTGTTACATCAATATTCTTCTCAAATAGTTGTTTTAAGACAAGGTCTTACAATATTTGACTAGTTCTCACTAATGCATAGCAAAGGGTAATAATCATAAATGCTGTGCAGTGTAGTTCTGTGACATTGAAATCATTTCAGTAATTTTACAGTACATTTGAATTGCGGGTCCATTCATCCGCTGAGTTTCCATTAACTTTGCTGAAAATCTCTCTGTCCACAAAGACACACAAGTGTCAAGTTTCTCCTTCATGCCCAAAGACCTGGCTTGAATCACAATTCCGCAAAAGATAATTGCTATTAATGAAAACATTCCTATCAGGCTGTGTTTTGTTTTAATGCATATTGAACATGTTCATAACCTCTGCTGTCTCCATTATTGGGAAAGAAAAATAAGAGAGTAGCATTCGTTGACTCTCTCTAGTTCTCTGGGGGGTTCTGTAGTGTCATGGAACAGCCTTTTGATTGGGGGATACCTTTAAACAAAGGCAGTGGGGGCACCGTGTTGTAGCATTTTGCAGAGCAGGCTCATTATTGTCAAATGAGATTCACTGACCTTCATTGCCATTTACCAGGAAGAGACAGGCAGCGTGTCAAGGACAGTTTTTCCATGAGTACATCCACACCCAGGGTCACTGAACGGTAACTAGCTTAGACTTACCTTTCTGCTATCTTAGCACAATAACCCCTCTGCACTCCTCATGTTAGAAATGATATGGTGTACAGGCGTAAGGGGGAAATCTATGCAGATGTCTTTGTATTTTTCCAATGCCTTTTATTCGAGGGGAAATTCCTCAACACACACACACAGTCATATTTGCAGATGAAATTCACGCTCTCCTCATGCCTCCAATCTTGAGACCTCGTTGTTCTTCCTACGGAGACCCGCTTTGGAAACATCACCGTTTGCTTCCATATCCCCTCAGTGAAGCTGACATCACCAAAGCAAGCCCACGGTGCTTTTGTTTGTTCTGCTGACTCTGCACCCTTAAAGGAGCCTTGGCCGTAGAGTGCTGCAAAACGCAAGACCAGCAGTTCGAAATCATCAGCTACTTCATGGAGAAAGATGGGGCTTTCTCTGCCCTCAGGAAGATCTACAGCTGCACAAACCCTAGAGAACAGTCCCACTCTGTCCCAAACATCGCTATGGCAATGGATTGACCGCACGGCAGGTGGTTTGGTGTGTAGTCTGTGACATGCACAGTAGCACGATGAAACATTTGGAATATTCTGAGGCATGTCAAAATGAGACACAGAGGCAACAAATAAGTCCATACCATTGGGAAAACGGTGAGAGGAAATTGGCTTGATGCAAGGTCGCTCCAAACCTTCCATTTGTAAAAATCACAATATCTGTGAAGTGCACCGAGCGAAGCACAGTGAGACAAAGTACGCCTGTCGTCCAGTTCCTTAGATTATTGGCTCAGCATGCAGGATGAATACGTATAGTGAGGTGGTATGACCCTGATGCACATCTTCCAGGGTTTCAAATCGAGTAGCATTCCCTCATCCATTAGCCCCTTAAAAATGGTGTACTGTACAGGAGCCTCAAGCCACATAATTATGTGGAAGCGCTGACATAAGGTCACTCACATTTTATTTATAACACTTTTTAAAGCACAGAACGCATGTAGGACTAGGAGAAAACTTATTTTATTGTCTGTTTTTCTCATTCCTAATACCATAGGAGATGCACAGGTAGGCCCTTCTGAGATCTCATTTGGCTGGCTGCTTATCAGAATAACTTAGGTGCCTGCTACAAACACAAACCTCTAGGTTCTTCCAACATCCACTGAATCGTAGTCCCGGGGGACTGTGCTCAGAAATCTGGCTTCACAGACTGTGTGGTACTTTTGGGGCTCAGTTATGGGAACCACTGCAGAGGTTACACACAAGTGTCAACTTCTTTTTATTTTAGTGTAGTTTGCTGCTAGTTAACGGTTTGAGCTTGGGATGTCCCTGAATGCCAGTTGTAGAAATTTAATAAATATTTATAGACTAAGAATAGGTGAATACATGATAGATATAAAACATGCCTTAGATGTTTATGAACAATATGATATAACGAAGATCTTTAAACTCAGTTTTCTTATCTGAAAATTGCCGGTAATAATAGTACTTTTCTACTTTTGTTTGTGGTGCCTAAACTGTTTCTGTGAAATGCACAGAAAAAGGATGAAACCATGTAAAACTCAATAACTCTTATCCATTTTATTGCCTTAAACTTTTTTGGCAGTGCATTTAGGTTTCATTTTCCAAGATAATTTTGACTTTTACTTGTTTACCAGTCAAATATGTCAATTAGTATCTCCTTTTTTTTTTCTCTCTACCTGGTAGGAGAATTGAAAGGTTTCATATACCATAATGGGACTGAGAAAGCCATGTGAAATACATTATACACAATAAGGTATATTATTAAAAAGGAATATATCTCTCTTTTTTTCATGTGGCTTTCTCTAGCCACGTGCATCAATTATGATAATTGAAAATGAGTAGAAATATGGCATACTCTTTTAGACATAACAAATTATATTTTCCTTTTTACAAAGGCTTAGAATCAATTTCAGAAACTCGTGAGACTGACTCGCGTACTTGGGGACTATTATCAGGAGGTCTCAGTCCCTGGAGAACGGCATCATGCTTGCTCAGGTAGACAATCAGCAACAGACAGAGGCAGACCATGTCAGACTATGAGGACGATGCAGTGTTGTTCGGCAGCAGGTCATTTTGGGTCAAGACGGACTCGCTGACACGTCACAGCAATCACATCATTTGACAAAGTGTTTGTTGAAAGGTCAGTGTGTACTTAGTGAACGATATTTACGAGGGTTCTGTTTTGCAATCGTGTTGAAAGGGAGGTTCTGGTCCTTTTGGTGTTTGCTCCCGCACTTTGACAAGCAGGTGCGTTCAGCTTTGTGCACAGAGGCTCTGGGCCATGCGTGATCACATGAGGATAAAATAAAGGCGATAAGAGGAGCACTTTGGGATGTTTGCCAAGATTTATTTTTAGAAAAGGCATAATTGAAGCTGAAGATTTTCAGTCTGATACTGTATCAGTTAACATTTCCCACAGAAGTGTCACATAACAGTCATCAAATTTGCTGGCTAAACTAACAGTTATTTGCTCGTATGTGTCTTTGAATTGGTTGGTCTCATCGGGACTTGGCTCCGAGCTGTAGGTTTGACTTCATGTGTCTCCCAGGCTATGGAAGGCCTGTTCTCAGGATGGTGGTAGAGGTATTAAAGGGGACTGTGGAACACGCAGTGCCTCTGCATGCCTGAGCTAGATCGAGGACACTTTCAATCCTGCACGCATTCTGTTAGATCACTTCAGGTGGTCAGACCCAGTACCAAGCCTGGGATTGAGATGGAGGTGGAGTGAAAGAGGAGAAGGAGAGGGGAATTGTGAACAATTATGTCATTTATTACCCAGAATAGTCTGCTTAAGAATCAGGAATCTGGTGTAGGAGTCCAGACTATATTTGGTTAAGGAATTCTTTACCCACTAAAAGTCCTTGAGTGTTACAAATGGTTACCTGCTTGCCTATGAACTGAAAGGCTGGTGATTTGAAAGCATCCAAGAGACTCCTCAAAAGATAGTTGTTGCCATCTGCTTCCGAAAGAACACCACCATTGAGAAATACGGAATGTAGTTCTACACTGACACGCCTGGGAGTTACCACAATAGCTGGTTAGTCTTGGTTGGTGTTTTTACCTACTATTTCTCAGAGAGTAGTTATCCAAAACCCTCAGAATCAGATACAGGAAAGTGAAGGATGGCAAAATCCATTCTTATTCTACAATTTCTTGTAGAATTGGGCCAAACATCTAAACAAACACCATTAAAGTTCTTAACATTAAAGGTTAGCATGCCGAAATCTCTATTTTAATATTAATTTTCTACCAGGAGAACTGCAAGTCCATTTAAGCCCACATAAACTTGCTCAAGGGCTCACCTTTCCCATCATTGGCAAGATATGATGTTCCTGAATATAGTATGTATTTAAATGTCCACAGAGTGGGAAACGAGCTTAACATATTCTTGAATTTGCAGAAAAGGTAATTAGGAATCTATCTGATAGTAGATGCAAATGTAATCACTAGGACTACTGCCCTAAGGAAATTCCCTGTTATTAAGATGATTCTTCTTATCTTTCGTTCATGTTCTGTGGAGATGGGAAATGTTCATCGGCTTGTTCTTGCGTTATTTTCACTCCAGTGATGGAATGTGTTGAAACATGCTATCCTGTAGCTCCACTTTCAAATCAGTATATATTTTTCTCACCTGGCACTTCCTCCTACAAAGTCTAACTTGAAAGGTAACTCAATTTTGATTTATATATATATATATATACTTTTACTTCTTCCCAATGTGTGTAAATCATATAAGGTTTGGGTTGTGTAAGATATGTATTACATCAACTTTAAATTAATTTATTTTTCTTTAAAACATTTTACTATTCAGCTAATCACAACTGCGGCTTGTGTTGGTGTCAATGGTAGTTTTTTTAGAACTCAAGGGCAATAACAAATTTTTCTGCTTAGAAATATTTTTATGATCACTGGAGTCCTGCAGGTGGAGTAGAAGATAGGTGAGTGAGGAGAGGACCAGGTAGGAATGCCCCTGACAATGAGAACGTGCTTTGGTTAAGGCCTAAAGGTGAGAGAACGGAGAGCACTGATGACTTGGTGAAGATGGATTTAGGGACAGGGCGAGAAATAAACCTGAAGATGCCAAGAACAGAGCATATGATACAGCAACTTTTCAAGATTTCATCAGAATCACCCAGGAAACTACTGCTACATGTCAAGCAGAGGATCGACCCTAGTGTTTCTCAAAGTGGGTGATACCTCCCACGGGGCCTCTGAACCACTTTAGGAGAGCTGAAAAAGCAGATACCTATCCTGTATCCTGGATTATGGGGTACAGCACACACGTTTTTAATTGCCAGCGGGGGCTGAGAATTTTTTTTATTATTATTCTGAAAAGGAAGCCGTAGACCAAATATGTTTGGGAATCAATGACGCACAATCATATTTGTTTTAAAAAATCTGGTGTCAGGATGTGGAAGGGTTTGGGAAAAGCGCATTTAAAAAAACTATTTTTGCAATCTACACGCGAAATGATATTGTATGGACTGGAGATAGGGCAGTGGGTTGCAGAGAAATGAAGACATGGAAAAGGATTTGGATATGGTATCACGGAGACTTGGGGATGGATTTGCTGCAGGGACAAGGGAGAGTTCTATGTGTGTGGGTGAGGGGCGGGAGATAAGAGGCCTCTCTGTGTTCCTCTGGCTTATGTTGGTCATCCACAGGATGAGGAATCAGAAAACGAATGCGCCTTTGAAGAAGAGGATGAGCTTAGTTTGAGATCCATTACATTTGAAGTGCCTTTGGATATCTTAGTCGTGATTTTGTTGGAGCTATATCTCCAAGGAAATCATTGCCATCAAGTCAATGCTGACTCCTGTGGATCCTTTGTTTGTTTCTGAAACTGTAACTATTTAAGGAGGGGAAAGCCTAGTCTTTTTCAGAGCTGCTGGTGGTTTTGAAAGGCTGGGCATTCGTAAGCTCTACACCACCAGGATCAATACATCTGTTTATAGATGTCAATATAGGTTACTCAAGTAGATGAGGTTTGTTCAGCTAGGCAAGGGATCAGTTGGAGTTAAATAATGAGTGTAGTAGAAAACAGTAGATTCCGTAATCCTAATTGTTTAAATAAATAAATAAACAAGCAAACAAATAAATAAAACAGATTCCCTCTAGTTTGACTCCTCATTACCCTAGAGGACAGGAAATCTGACTCTAGAACTAGAATACTTAACTATATTTTTAAAAACTGGGAAAAAAATACGAGTGTTCAAAAACTGTACATCCATAGGATATACTGCTTTAGGGTTTTTTTAGTCTATTAATTGTTAAGAGATAGTTTGTGATATATGGTTAAGGAAAAATAGTACTGCAGAACACGTGGTAAAATAGAACCCACATGTAGTTCGAAGCCATCAGATGCTCCACAGAAGAAAGATGGGCCTTTCCACACCTGCAAAGGATTCCAGTCCCCGCAGTCACGGGGCAGTTCTGCTCTGTCCCGCAGGGTCGCCAGGATTGGGCATTGACTCAATGGCAGTGAATTTGGCTTGGATTTATCATTCTTAAATTTTTCAAAAGTGATATTTTTTTATAATTTAAAAAATAATTTTATTATGAATGCCCTTTTAATTAAACTCCTTGGAGAATTACATGAGTTGATGTCTATGGAGCAGGCGACAAGGACTGAAAAGCTATTACATGTGAAATATGGTGACTTCATTCGTTTCACCTTGTCATAGAATATGCATTATATGAATGATTATAAACGCTAAATTATCAGTGGAAGCAAAATGCAATATTTATGTATCTATATGTCAAAATATGCTTTATTCTAGAACTATAAAGCTTAATCAGAAGATGAGGATATATTTGCAAAGAACAATATTTTATGCTTTCAACTGGTGTAAACCTGTGTCTGCTCCAATAGGAGAACAAATGTAAACTGGAAAGTTTAAAAATGTTGCATCTGATATTTGTTTTAAATTTATAGTTAATAGGTACAATATGGATGCCATTTAACACAGGATTGGTTTCACTAACCACTCACAAAGTGGCTTTCAAATTACGGAACTGATGTTTCTGTTGGCGAAGGCTGGGGTCAGGGACAATATTACAGTCATTACTTTCTCAGTGTCAGGGATGGCCGTCCTCCTCCTGGGCTTGCTCTGAAGGCTAAGCACGCATGGATGGGGTTTAGTCCCATCATCCAATGAAAGTTGCATTGAAGGTTATCTCACATGAATTTAATGATATGCATAATTGGTATTCTACTGCATGATAATTAGACATGAGTGTAATCAGCTCCTATGAATGATGGCAATTTGTCTGACTTTAGAACAGCCAGACCTAGCACAAGCAGGGTGAGTGTGATAAAAAATAAAAATAAAAATACAATACTAGAAGGCAAGATGCCCACATTCCTTAACCTCTTTACCTGCTAAAGAGGCTCAGAGTGGTCTCAGGTTGGTGGATGAGAGGTGGGCAAAGGAGGACTGGGGGGAAATTTAAAGGTACAGATGAGGAATGGATTAATATTTTTCCAATTTAATCTTATAGTCTCATTATTGGAAAATTTGGGTAATATACATGTTGAACAATTATTTTGTAGAGTGCTTTCTACATGCTTGAAAGTTTTTAAATACTGGAATCAGGTAATACTGTTCAAGAGGAGGCCAGAACCTGCTGTGAAAGTGCTGACAGTTGACAACAATCTGACTACATTGTTCCTCTTCTCAAAACACTTTTCTGAATGGAAGAATAACCTTGTTGATATGTACATCTTTCCAACAAGAAATAGTGAAAATTTAAGGGAAGAAACACAATAAATGTTTAAAAAATATTTACTGAATAAAAAAACATCCACACAAATTATTTCTCATTAGGAGTAGAAGATTCTTTAATGAAGAAGCAAGGATAGTGTACAGGGTTCATTTATGTACCAGTGCATGAGTATGTTTTATTTTCATTTAATACCAGATTTTTAGCATTGCACATAAAGAGAATAAGGAAATATTTCAGATATTTCAACTGTATCTATTACTGTATCTATTACTTTACTGAGTTATAGTTTTATATCTACCTTTTTATGCAATTGTGTTATTATTTGTGATTGTATAGTTGTGTTAGTCTGGGTACTTTAGAGAAACAAATCCACAGAAACTCATGTATAAGAGAGAGTTTTATATAAAGGGTAAGTGCACATCAAGGAAAGATCCCAACCCAGTGCTGCCCAAGCCCACAAGTCCAACATTAACCCATTAACCCATATGTTCAATATCAATCCACAAAGTCCTCCTCCATCTCACAAAACACACACAATCATGCCAACTGCAGGAGGAAAGCCGAATTAGTAAATGTGTAAGCGTCTCAGCACTGGCAGGGGTCTCCACAGGGCTGCTCCAGCACCCAGGGCTGCATCGGGGTAGGTCCATATGGCTTCTCCTTGGGGACGTCTTGCAGGAAGTGAGCCCTGCCAGTTGAAGCAGGGAACTGGTTAAGGCAGCTGCACCCTGGTCTGACCATTACAAAGCAAGAGACCCGAGAACTAGAAAGGCAAGGCCTAGTGAGCCATTTATCTCTCCACCCTTCAATTAACCCCACGTGTGTTTATCAGCCAGGTTGGCACAAGAAACTTTAACTATATCAATGGTCAATTCAAATTACTGGCTACCCCAGTGCAGAGTAGAACTGCTACATAGATTTTGAAGGATGTGATCTTTTGGAAGTAGGTTTCTAGGTCTGTCTTTATAGATACCTTTGAGTGTACTCAAATGGCCAGTATCTATACCTCTCATTTATGTATCTTAACTGTATTTAAAAAATGTTTTAACATTTTGTTTACCAGGTAAGACTGATCATATTAATAATATACTAAAACAAATATAGTATGATATGTGTATACTTAAGTACCTTTAAAATATAGATTTATATTGTTTGAATGTAACATAATTATAATGAATTTATATGAATATGCTGATATGAAAAATTACATATCAGTTTTAAGTAGTATCTGTTTAAAAAATCAGAGTGGCATTGCAAGAATGATTTGTTTTAAGAATGTGGCAATGCATGTTACTCACCTTCCCAACACAATGACTGAAGACAAAATGAGTGCATAAGCAAATGTGGTAAAGAAAGTGGTTGGTGCTTGGCTATTAAAAGATATAGTGTCTAGGTTTTAAAGGCTGAAGTTAAATAAGTGGCCATCTAGCAGGGAACCAATAGAGCCCACGTGGAAGAAGCACACCAGCCTATGTGATCATGGGGTATCAATTGGAATAGGTATCAGAAGTTCAAAAACAAGCAATCAAATTTACGTGAAGGAGCTTGGATGTATTGGAGACCCAAAACCTACCTGTAAGATAATTGGGCAGGTCCTCATAGAAGGACCACATGGAAAGCATGATATATCCAGGGTGCAGTATAGCACTGATGAAACACATAGTTATTCTCTAGTTCTTTAACATTTCCTCCTCATACTTGTTATGGTCTTAGTTTTGCCTCATTGATCTTGTTAAGCCTGTGTATGTTCACTTGTATAATTCAGATCGTTTGATGCATGAAATGCAAGATAGATGAACCCTTAAGAAACAGTAATCTGAGTAATGATTCCCCGAGGGTACAGGAAATGGAGGGAGAAGGGGAAGGAGAGGGAAACAATAGCAATGATGACTGTCTAACCCACTTGAGGGGAATGAAAAACAGAATTGTAGGTGATGGATACATTGGATGGTATAAACAATGGCAAAAATAATTATTATAATATATACAATAATAAGGGTTCCTGGCTGGTAGGGTGGAGGAGGGAAGGGATAAAGGGGAGCCAATATGAAAGATAACAAGAAAAAAGAAAATGTTTTGAAACTGATGGTGGTAGCAATTGTACAATTATGCTTGATTTAATTGAATTATGGATTGCTATAATACCTGTAAGAGTCTCAATAGCATGATTAATAATTGTTTAAAAAATCAGATTGAGCATATTGGCCTGGCAAGTAAAGCAAACATTAATCCCAAGTCTTCCTTTCAAAAAAAATGAATGAATTTTAGATGTTATTGGAAAATGCTATTAAAATTCCTTAAAGATCCCCAACATGCTAGAGGAAAAATGAGCTTCTTTCATATATAAATATTTAATCATTTTTCTGACTGCAAGGAAATAAACCACAGTAGAAAAGATGAGTATTATTATATATGGATTTGAAATGCTAGATATAAACATTCACTACCCAATTAAAAGGTGAAACAAACGCAGCACCAAATGCGTACTCATGCTCCAACAACAATGCAGAGTGCTAAGATTCAGTAAATAGGGAAAATACCTACGGCAATTAAAATATCTTAAAAAACTCAACTAAACCACTGCTGGGGAGTCAATTCTGACTCATAGCAACCCTATAGGACAGGATCGAACTGCCCCTGTGGGCAAGACTGCAAATCTTTACAGGAGTGCAAAGACTCGTCTTCCACCAAGGAGCGGCTAGGGGTTTTGTATCACTGAGCTTGAGGGGTAGCAGAGCAAACCCTAACGCACCGCACCGTGTCTCTAGGGCCTCAACCAAAGCACATATGTAGCAATAATTGTGTTAGGTAAGGTAACATCTGCTGTGAGTTCTCAGAGGGCATTACCATGTCTTGTTCACCTTGGAATCCTCCCTCTTTGCTTTTTTCACTCCCTTATCTCCTTTTTTCCTCATAGTATTTTGCAGACTGCCTTAATAGGAAGGAAAACAGTATCATTTGCTTTATCATTTTTTTGTAGTTTAACCTCAGTCAGTAGGGTCAGTCCATGATAATCATAACTTCATTCTGCTTGTACCCAGAAATATACATCTATTTCCCTCCTCTTTTGCCTATGCTACGTGTTGCGGATGCGCTCCTAAGATGCATGTTCTCCCTGCTGGCGATATTTTCTGTGTCAAGCTCATTTGTAGCCTGTTTTTCTTACAGGAAAAAGTAGAATGATGCTGTGTATTGCTAGACCTGTGACAAATTGCTACCGATTAGGCCATTATAACTTTCTTCTTGCCCTGAGTCAAAAGAATGTTCTTTGGGAATTTTGCTGCCCCTTGGTGATAAATGGAATAATAAATAGAACCTTTAAATATGTTTATAAATATGTACGGGCATGCGTTGCTTAGCATCCATGCCACCGCCTGTGCAACGGGGCATTGTTTGACGTGGACTCTGTGGGAACACAATATTGCCAGCTGGCCTTGCTTTCTCTTTAGCATCTGGAACGAGCTCAGTCCTCTCAGTGCCCATCACCTTGTGGAGATGGATTCACTTTCTTAGTTCTTCCTTAATTCACATCATTAGCAATTTCTCCATACCTCATCTCGCACGTCTGCATTAGCCATTTAGCTTTCATCTGGGCCAATCCTGATATGGCTTGGATATTTTTTTCTTTGTTTTTGGAGATTGTTTGGATTGCCACAATTGTGAGCAATTGCACGTACTGATTTCCCACCATCGGATAACCTTTGTTTTCCTTCCAAGTCGATATTCTCCTTTGCGTCTTGCTGCTTCTATCACTCTCACTGATTTGACTGCATTTGAGAGCCTTGGTGCACAGGCTAGTAATAACTTAGAGAGAAAAATTAAATAGAAAAGTAACATGACAGCACCCGGGAGATGCACAATACAGGAGATTGGATTGTGTTTCTACAGCCGAAGTGTACATTGTTATAGATCAAACTTCTTGGACAGAAAGTTCAGTACGGTACATAGATAATCCAGTAATGCAAATGTTTATGATGATCATATGTACTGTAGACTATAATTACTATGTATGTACTATACCATTATAGGTAGTGGCAGCACAGTTACTTTGTATACAAGAGATATGAGATACATGTGTTGTACATGGGAACTTGGTACATTCGGTAACTCCTATTCTTCAGTGAGCTTTGTGAACGCTATTATGAACTTGAGGGACCATGAATGTTGAAGGTAGACATTGTCCGAGTGAACTTTGTGCAGTGTTTGACTGTATTATTCTTTGATAAAAACAAATTCTAATATGAAATCTGCCCAAGCAGTAATTCTTTTAAAAGTTTCAAAGACCAGTTGTTCCAACAGAGAGTGCTGAGCCGCCAACGGAAGGTGACAGCAAAAACTAAGCTTTCTGGTATTTCTCAAATGAGTATGATTTTATTTCTGTAGATTTAATTTTATTTCTGACAAGTGTTATACCCTGAAGGAGATATTCAGTGCGTACACCCTCAATTTATTTAACTCTGCTTGGGAAATGCTTCTTTATTTTTAGATGTTTACAAAGAAATTTGTAGAGTTCTATACTATGGCGGCTTGAGCGTAGTTGACAGGGATTGCATTTTACGTCAGAGTTGTATTCTTTGAGGTGTTTTTTTTCACGTGTGCTTTGAGATGCAATACATCTCAGTTGATGCCTCTTTGCTGTGTGCTACTTAGAAGCTCTTTAGGGTGACTTCAAACATAGAGTTTCGGAGCTAGCAGTGACCTCAGGCATCATCGCATCTAATTCAGACATGACTTTGGGTGTTTGTTCCCATGCATTGGATATTGATATATCCAATTATTCCCAGTGACATTGTAATTCTGGTTTTAGAAACATCCAAACAAGACATACAAGCAGCCATGCCACCACACATTACTGTTCTCTTCTGTAGTGACTACCTCCCTGAAGCCCCACCCCCACCCCCCCACCCCCCCTCACACTAGTATCCCTTCCTCCATTCTGTCTCCATCTCAATTTTCTCTTCTCTTAGCCAAGGTCTTCTTGAATAGGGAGAGCCTTAGGTTACAGGAGAGAACTGGGGCGGGGCAGGGAATCTTGCACCATTCTCTTGCTGCACTTCCAAATCTATCGAGAAAGCAAATCCGGGAGAGTGCACGGACTTCACTGCACACACAGAATTAGTGTTTGCGCACTGTTAATTAAAAACATTCAATAGAGTGAATGCTCACAGTAGTTAGGGGCCTCTCTGCAAAAAGCCCCCTAGCTGCTCAGAGATAAATAATGCAGGATCCCCAGAGGAGTTTAAGTGTGCTGGCTGTTGCTATGGAACCTCACTGCTTTGTTGCCAGTAGTGTTTCATGCAAGTGACTGTCCCCAGGCTACACTTCGCCCTCAAGTGTGCTGAGTTTTCAAAGAAGGGTGACAAGGAATAGCCCATATTTTCAGATGAAGAACCATTACTTAGCTAAGAATTGTTTTCCTACTAAATTAGCACCATATGCTTGTAGAGTTCTGTTGTCAGCAATTTTTAGCACTCTTGTATTTGGCTATTTACTTAATGCTTGAGCTAAAAATGGGGGTGAGCTAAACAGAAGGCAGAGCATCAAATAGAACCCAGCAAGGCAGTTGCTAGTCTGTGGCCAAGGAGGGTAACAAGCCTTTGTGCATTGGTGTTATTAAAGAATCTAGTCGGAAAATGCAGCTGGTACTAGAAAAAATAATTTGTTTCTAAATACTTAAGCCCCAAACTAGAGTTACTGGCCAGATTAAAGTCAAGCAATATTGTCAAGATGCCAAGGTAACAAAACTGCAAGATCCACCCCCTCCCACTTCCTTTATGAGAAAGATAGTAGTAAGATAGTGGGCCATACTGCAAACTATTCATGGGATAAACCCCTGGGGCCTCAGAAGTCATGGGGTCTAGATTGGGTGCGGCAGTATGCACTCTGGGTTGGGTAGGGTGAACTCAAGCAGGGGTGTGCAGGACTTTGCTGAGAGGAGGATCAGTACCTAGAAGAAAAGGCACAGTTTTTTTATTATTACTATTTTTCTAATCATTTTATTGGGGGCTCGTACAATGCTTGTCACAATTCACACATACATCCATTGTGTCAAGCACAGTTGCACATTTGTTGCCATCATCATTCTCAAAACATCTGCTTTCCACTCGAGCCCTGGCATAAGTCCCTCATTTTCCCCCTCCCTCCCCATTCCCTCCTCCCTCATTAGCCCTTGATAACTTACAAGTCACTATTATTTTGTCATATCTTA
>NW_022103899.1:38086617-38087672 GCF_000313985.2 Echinops telfairi | reverse complement strand
AAATGCCCTTTGCCTCCTAGTTCTTTCCTCTATTTCCTTTTACTTTCCTCTTGTCGCACTATCATGCTTAGCCTTCATTTGGGTTTCAACATTTCCTCGTGGTTACATTACCCTTGCTCAAGCCCTACCAGGCCCCTTATACCCTCCTCACCACTGATTTTGGACCACGTGTTGTTCCCTTGACCCTGAATTTGTTAACACTACTTCCTCCCCACCCCACCTCAACTCCCCCTCTCCCTTGTCCCCCCAAACAGTCAGCCCAGTTATTTTCTCCTCCAGATTGCTTATCCAGGCATGCTATCTTCTTGATTTGCTCAGTTTTGGGGGGGTTCAGACCAGGCTGCTTCCCCACCATGTGACCCCAGAAATGTCCTCTGTCGCAGTCTGCTCCAGGAAGGGGACAGCATGAAGTGCTGTTGTCATTTGCCCAGTCCCCTCTGTGTCCCCTTAGCTCCCAGCAGGGACTTCATCTTCTGAGCATCCTGTGCCAGCGTGGGGCCCAGTCCGACTCTCTCTTCCTCCCTCCAGGCCTGCCCCCATGTGGGTTTGGCATGCTGGGACCTCTCCTCAACCTTTTCTCTGCCAAACCCACTTCCAGGGAAGGGGTCAATTTGGTGCTGGTTGGGGCCAGCCCTGTAGCTCTCTCTTTTCATGCATTCTTCCATGTGATCACGCTGTCCTCATGGTTTGGTGCCTCATGGTAGAGTCTGTATGCCCCTTCCAGGTTCTGTGGAGAAAATACCAGTACTCTCGCCCTGGGTGGATTAGTGCCCAGCTCCCTCTGTTATCATTTCACTTTCAATCCCCCCTTTTTCTCCCTGCCCCCAGCCATCCTTTTCCCACTACCGTATTGGACCAACATGTACCTCCTTGGGTTTAGTCCAACCTCCTCCCACTCCCTTGTATCTCAACCCAATTGTTATGATATAGGTGGCTTCTCTTCTAGACCTACTGTGCTGATTATACTTACCTCAGGGGACTTATGCTGTACTTTTCCTTTTGTGATTGGCTGACTTTGCTTAGCACAATTTCCTCCAACTCTTCCCATGAAAAGA
>NW_022103899.1:38083456-38084896 GCF_000313985.2 Echinops telfairi | reverse complement strand
TGGAAGGTCTTATTTTATTCCAGATAATCCTGAAATGAATAACATTTGACACCAAGATGCTATGCATTGAGAGATAGGATAGTGAAATGATAAGACAAAAGGAGGTTTTGATGGGAAGGATAGTAGATGTAAAACCACAAATCAAACTATTTGTGAGAAATGAAAAGTATATTGTAATATTGTCGCTAGTGTCTGATATTCCAAAAGGATTGTTTATGCATATTTTAAGAAGATAATATATGAGGGAGCTTCAAACAGTACATGGAAAAATTGAAGGAAAAGATTAAGGAATTTTCCCCATGAAATTCAGTGGAAACATCTTTAAGTATGTGGTCCTGTTTCATAAAGATATAATTTATAGTGGTGTCCACTTGGTATACATTCAATTGCATGTGAAGGTTTTTCCTCCAAGAAAAGTATTGAAAAATATGAGCTGTCAACAGTTCAAGATAGACACTAGGATAAGAAAAAGGAGTTAATGTCTATCTACCTAGAGACATATTTTGTATAATTTTTGCTTTTCAATGCTGTTGTTTTATTTTCTGCCTCAATCAAAGTAAACTTAGTGTTATTAGGTGCCCTCTTGTCAGTTTCAACTCACAGGGAATGGAAGCATATCAGAACAAACCCTAACTTGCCCTGCTGTGTTCGAGCCTCTCGTTACAGCCACTGTATCAATCCATCCTGTTGACGTCTTTCTTGTAGGCTGATCCCCTCTTTATCAAGCATGATGTCCTTTCCCAGACACTGGACACTTCTGCAGACATGTTCTAAGTATGTGAGACAAAGTATTGCTACTCTTATGCCTAAGAAGATTCTAGCTGTATTTCTTCTGCGATGGATTGGTTCATTGTTCTGCAGTAATCCTCCTCTGGTATTCCTTTCTCTTTGTCCAGTATTCAGGTACAACTCAGTCCTCAACATGACACATTTGATTTTTAACACTTTAAGGAGGTATTTTATCGCAGGTTTCCCCCACACACTATGTTGTTGGATTGCTTGATTATTGCTTCTATTAGCATTGATTATGGATCCAAATGAAATTAAATCCTTGACAACTTCCATCTTTTCTTCATTATATTGTCTCTTGGTCCAGTTGGGAACTTTCATAAGGTAGTCTTTGTCTTACAGGATGTTTTGTTACATATGACCCCTATTTCTGGTCCACCTAACTACAAAACAGAAAATGAATGTCTGTACTAAGCTAAGAACTAGCTTAACATCTACAGGGAAAATTAAGATACTCATAATGGGAGACATATATTTTTTAAAGTATAAAAGTTAATCACAATATATCTTTATAAATTTTAGGGAGCTTTGGATTAAATCGATGGTTTAGACATTTTCAAAAGGAAGACTTTTATTCAGATATTGGAGATAATGATGTATTTGACACTTATTAAGAACTTTGGAATTATTGAGGTGAGATGAAACAAATGA
>NW_022103899.1:38080487-38082608 GCF_000313985.2 Echinops telfairi | reverse complement strand
AGGCAGTCTGAGTTCTTGTTACTGACTTCCATTTTTCCCATGGGCAGAGAAAAATGTAATCAACCTGTTTTTATTTAATCCATTTTTCTTTTCCTTGCCTGTGAGCCATTCTAAGTAACAAGGTAAAACTATCTAGTATTAGTGGAAATTTTCACTGCCTAATTTTTATGCATGAAAAAATTTTAGAACATTTTTCAAAGCCTCCTCTTCCCCAGGATATCCAAAATTTGAATTCCTGATAATCAGTCCAATGTTTTTGGCTTTTTTAATGCTCTCTTAAATGATAAAAGTTAAATTTGAGTAAAAGTGATTTACAAATTTTCCATTTCTTTATATTTGTTATTAATTCCAATTACAGTCATGACAATAGTTTTACATTCAAATATTATGACATTTAATTTCCATATAGTTGTTAGGCATAACTACAGGTGTACCTATATTTAGGCAAATATTATCTTTCAAGTCTTCATTTTCAAAATAGTTAAATTAAAAGTTGATTATTTCCATCACAAAATAATTATTTATAAAGTGATTTTGATGAGCTATTAAAAACATTTTAGAAGTACATTGAAGTATGTCTTGACATATATAGTTTGATTGGAAATGTTTTGAGGATTAAGTTTACTTTGTAATATTGACTACCTTTCGTATACGTGTTATATGCTATAGTTAATACTTAAAAAAATCTTTTTCTGCTACATTTAATTTTTAAGCCATTGCACAATAATATCAAGATATTTCCAAAAATTCTTTGTAGCCAAGCATTCCTAAGCATTCATTCAACATTTCATGATATCATTTTCCTGCTGACATTAGGACATTATATTTGGGAGTTCGTTCCATAAAGATAAACAGCTGCATGAAATCCTCAGTGCATGCTGTGCCTTAGTGGCTGTATCTTTGAATCAGGACTTTGGACCAATTCTTCCAGGTTCAAAACAAAATAAAAACAGCCAAGTGTAAGTAAAATGGAAAGAGTGAGAATGTGAAAAAATGAGATGTGGAGGCCTTGATAGAAACTTAAATCTCCCTTACAGAACACAAGGGAGGGTCTACATTACATTGCAACAAATCTTTTGACCTGAACGGTTGGAAACAATTGTCTTGCTCAAAGATGGTGGACAATTCTACTGTTTTCATTGTACATCCCAATTTCCATAATCTAGGGCACAACTCCATTCCCACATCAGGCTCTGGGCAGGGCTAATCACCTCACCTGAGTCTCTCATGCCATGTTGACCCTGACCTTTCTCCGTTCCGGGTGCTGCTCTTTATCCACAATTTAAAATTTCAGGTCTTTTACAATGTTGCATCATCACCTATAACTACATCCATTTGAACTGATATGTTGAAAGAAGATTCACACTCAGTTTCTTCCCTTATAGCTCTTCAGTCTTGATTGATTATCCTCTCTTGATCTCTGTTTTCTGGCCCGGAGAGTATAAACTGGACTGGAGGACCTCTAAAAACCAGTAGCTCTACCATTCTTATCAGAGGAAATATCATTTTACGTTATTAATGTGGTCTAAGGGCCAGATTCCAACACTACAACATCCATTCATACATTTTTTTAAATGTTTATCGGTGCCTGCTATGGACTATGTAGTTCTAAAAAAATGAAAGAATGACCAAAATAGAATCCCTAATGACATATATATCTTATATGCTAAATAGATCAATAATAGGTAGGTGTTGGTAAGTGATATACAATGAATGCTATTGAATCGTGCTACTCAAAATGTGGTGCAGAATCCCAGGCCTGTTTCTGATGGATCTGCAAGATAAATTTGTGAGTTCATAATAGATACTTAGAAATCTCTGCGGAATTTAATATAATCATTTTTGTTTGCTGAATCAATAAAAAATTGGCCTGGTATTTTGAGTGTTTTTTAATTTTCTTTCAAATTTCTTTTAACTTACATTAAGTTTACTGAAATATTTTTGTGATATTTTGAGACGTAAAATGTTTTGTTATTTGAGAAAGCAATGCTAAATTTAGAGTTATTTTTAAATGCTTTTTGCCAGAGAAGACCATTGTGTCAGCAAAGGAGATGAGTGAGCTGATTTATGGGTTAATTAATTACTTGATTTAAAAAATAGGGGAGAATTAGAACTTCTAGC
>NW_022103899.1:38077482-38079863 GCF_000313985.2 Echinops telfairi | reverse complement strand
AAATGCTTCAATTTTTATCTGAGTAACTGGATGATGAAGCAACAGTCTTTGAGCTAAAGATCGTAGAGTTTGAAGTTGTTGAATCAGGATGTATTAGCCATCTAGAAAAACCTCTTTTTTTTCCCCATCAATAGAACTTTGCCATATTTATTCTCTGAAAATGTCTTAAAATTTATAAATATCTAACTAAAAATAATTTATTTTTTCCCCAACAGTTTTTAAAATCATTTTATTGGGGGCTTGTACAACTCTTATCACAATCCATACCTACATCCATTGTGTCAAGCACATTTGTACATTTGTTGCCTTCATCATTCTCAAAACATTTGCTTTCTACTTGAGCCCTTGATATCAGCCCCCCATTTTCCCCCTCCCTCCCCACTACCCCTTCCCCTCATAAACCCTAAAAAAAAAAAAGACAGAAAAAAATTAATCTTAAAATTTGGAGTCTATTTGCACTCACTTTATTGAAACCAGTTATATCTCTAAAAGTGATCATTCTTAGAAACTGGACTATGATTGCACTATTTTCTTTATCATCTTAAAGTAACAGGATATGAGAAGGGAGTGAGTCACAAGGGGAGATGAACAGGAAGCCAGATTTCATCATGTGTAAAACTGATTTGTAGCTGCTAAGAATGCCTACCCAAAATGTCTTCCATTTGGTTTTCTAACTCCGAATCTTTGCGTATTTCATTGGAATACTGGCTTTGTCTTCTTCAGCCTCCTTTTGGAATCTTCTCTTCAGCTCTTTCACTGGATGACTTCCTTTCCCTTTACTATTCTACCTTCAGGCTTTCTCTTGACATGCATTTTTGGTCTCTTTTTTTGTTTTATGTTCTGCAAAGAAATGGAGTGAGGAAATCAGGAGGGCAGGAAAAGATGAGCGGATTGAAGAAAAACCTCCAAGAAGCCTCAGTTCTTATATTAAACATCATGTGGGCAAACAATTGAATGATACAGGTAGCATCAAAAAAACATGGAAAGAATACATAAAGTGACTATCATAAAATAATTGCTGTTCAGTCATTTCTGGAGGTAGCATTTGATTAAGATAAGAAAGTATCAAAAGAAAAAATACAAGCTGCATTGATGGCATTAATGAAAAATAACTTTCTAGAATTGACAGAATACCAATAGATCTATTGCAACAAATGAATGCAATCCTGGAAGCTCACTCATCTATGTAAGAATTTTGGTGAACAGCTACCTGGACAAACAACTGGATCACATTTACTTCCCTTCGAAAGACTAGTGATCAGGATTGCATTTTACTTGGATCTACAGTAAACATCCACAGTTGCCAGGTAGCTGTTTCCCAAATTTCTTGACCTTAGATGAGTGAACTTCAAGCATTGCTTTTATTCCTGGTCTCCCAAAGTTAGTGATACCACCCTCTGCAGCAATCTGGAATGATCCAGGGAGTGTGAATAAGCAGATACCAATACTTTGTTCTGGATTGTGGGCATAGTAGGAAAGTTTTCAACTACCAGGAGGGCATTATGTAATTATTTACTTTAAAAAAAAAACAACACAGTAGACCTGTGTTAGTCTGGGTTGACTAAAGAAACAAATCCAGAGACACTGTGTGTGTGTGTGTGTGTGTGAGGGAGAGAGAGAGAGAGAGAGAGAGAGAGAGAGAGAGAGAGAGAGAGAGTGTTTTATACCCAAGAGTAATTGTGTAGTAAGAAAACAACCCGGCTTTGTCCAGATCAAGTCCTTAAGTCCTATATAGCCCATAAGTGAATATTAGCCCATGAATTCCTCTTCAGACTTACATAGCACATGCAATGATGATGAATGCAGGAAGATCACAGACCAGTGAGTGGAAAGCCCTGTGGATCCAGAGGTGGTGGAAGCATCATAGTGCTGGCATGGGTCTCCACGTGGCTCCTTCAGCTCCAAGGCTCTGGCTGCCATTAGCATAGCTCCATTTGGTTTGTCAACAGGAATGTGAAGCAGAAAGGGTGTGTCCTGCCTTAAGAGACAGGAGCAGGCAGTATTTCATTCTATTGTACATTTTGTCATTTCGAGTCAGAAACAGGTGTACATCACCAATCAACAATAGCAACGGATTTTACAGAAGATTCACCTTAAGAGATTACTGAATATATGGGTGCTGTATCAAAGTGTGTTGAAGAAATCAGAGGTGCCTGGCTCTCATTTCAAAAACATAATGAATAATGAATAAGGATAATGTTTTAAAACAAGCAGTCAAAAGAATAATGTTTTTAAACAAGCAGTCATCTACGTGAGGTGTCAACTAAGTCCACATGGATAAAGCACCGCTGCCTGTGTCATGCAAAGATTGTAAACAATAAAATCCAAATCAGAAGGAGGAAATGTACCAGAGCTTCAAACATAAACATCCCATTTGTATA
>NW_022103899.1:38074879-38076639 GCF_000313985.2 Echinops telfairi | reverse complement strand
TACAGATTGAGACAGTCCTTTGAAATAAATGATGATGAGCCATATTTACTTACATGGTCTGCTCGAGTGTATGCTTTTCATTCTTCATCCACGATTACGAAGTGGCTTGAAAACACCCCAGAACTCTGTTGGAACGCGGTTCACTTAGCGTATGCTGTGTGTGTGGATTTTCTGAGGACCCAGCAATAGTATTAAGTAAAACATGTTGTCTGTGGCATTGATTTCCTTCGACCCATTTCTGACACTAACTTGCTTTCCCTTTTTATTTAAATCATTTGTTATCTATGTAGAGAAACTTGCCCTTGAATGAACATGGTGGCTGGCCCATGTCAGTTATGTGGACCATCACTGCAAATTAGGATCTGGATTATGGGCCAGGTGGGAAAGAAATGCATCCTACATTCTGATCTGTACTGTATTAACACAGAAATAAAAATGGTCCTGGGGTGGGAAACGCTATAAATGAAACAAACACAAAACTCAAAATCACAGTCCTGAAATCAATTTGACTCCTAGTGACTCTGTAGGACAAGGTGGAACTGTCCCTGTGAGTTTCTGAAACTGTAACTCTTTAGGGAAGAGAAAGCCTCATCTTTCAAACTGCTGACCTTGGGGTTAGAGTCTGACCCTTAACCCATCACACCACTAGGACTCCTCTTCATGAAAAGAAAAAACACCCCAACGAAGAACGTGGTGCTAGCGAGGCCACATTACAGTTTTGCGTTCTCTCTTGTTTGCCTCTATTGCTATCAGACCCTGGTTGACTAGCCCAAAAAAGTCCTTGGTACATGTTATCAGCCCAGAGTCAGCATTTGTCCATAGAAGGCATGAAAACTCCCCCTGTGGCCAATGCAAAAGATGTCATTATTATTGCTTAAGAAAGCAGCTTTAGTATGAAAGTATAGCATCACAGTAGGACTTTCTAGTCTAATCCTTTGAGAACCTTTTAACAGGAATACCATCCCCCACTCCCCCACCCTCGTACACATACACTGTCATTTGCATTGCATGGAGAGTAAAGGCATCACAGTGATAAGACATCTTAGAGTGGCTTTTGTTTCGCACAAGGGGGTGGTTGAAGGTGTGATAAGCTAGAGAAGAAAGATGGTTGCTGGTGCTCACTTACTTATCTCCCACTGGCATTCCACCAGCTTGGGGGTTTGAACTGTCCCTCTTCATCGGAGAGAGTGCATCCAGATGCACAGCAAGACGTCAAGGAGAGCCAGATGATGGGGCAGATGGCAGATCACTAATTTGGCAAGCCTTGATGAGTGGAAATTGTTTGCTTTAATTGCTTGTCAAGTCCGGTGCCTATACTAAAGCTAAGGACCCAGCGGCTTCATAGAAAATAAATACTACGATCTAAACAAGGAAGATTCTTTATGCATATGTGGATGTGGATGGGAGAGGATGGTTTTCAAAGAAACAAAAATAAGAGGTTGCTATTGGTGTCAAGTTGACAATGAATATTATCTTATCTAGTTACAGATAATAGAGATACAGTTTCTAAATCTAGGAAGATTTATTATTGTTCTATCCTTTTTTTCTTCAACATAGGGATTTATGGATTATAACTTTAGAAAAATGGAATCATATATTGAGAGGCATGAAACTAAAGTGATAAAAAAGGCCCCAGGAACTAAAAATTACATGCAAAAAGCACGAGGACATTTGTTGATGCTCAACATACTTGAAATCATGTGCAACTCTTTTAATAATAAGAAAATATTTGAAATATAAATTGGAAAAATGATCACACG
>NW_022103899.1:38071702-38073431 GCF_000313985.2 Echinops telfairi | reverse complement strand
CCAGATGAAAATAAATTCTGAACATTTTATAATATATATCAAAGGATGTTTTAAACTCAGACATCCATCCATACGTGTGTGTATGTGCACTTGTTTGTAAACTTTATGTTTATGAAAATTGACTTTGGGGTTATGCAGTTCTGTGAATTGTAATTCATGGATGTTGTATTATTCTAGACTGTCCTGTTGTTACTGACTTACAATAATCCTATATGACTAGAACTGCTTCCTGGGGTTTCCTAGTCTAATTTTTTTTAATCATTTCATTTGGGCCTTTGGTATCAGCTCCTCATTTTTACCCCTCCCTCCCCACACGCCCTTCCTTCATGAACCCTTGATAATTTATAAATTATTATTATTTTGTCACATCTTACACTGCCCGACGACTCCCTTCACCCACAACAATCCATACCCGAGGGAGGAGGTTTAGGTAGATCCTTGTAATCAGTTCCCCCTTCCCACTCCACCCTCCCAGTATTGCCATTTTCAGCACTGGTTCTGAAGGGATCATCTGTCCTGGATTCCCTGTGTTTCCAGTTCCTATCTGTACCAATCTACACCCTCTGGTCTAGCCAGATTTGAAAGGTAGAATTGGGATCATGATAGTGGGTGGGGGGAGGAAGCATTTAGGAACTAGAGGAAAGTTGTATGTTTCATCATTGCTACACTGCATCCCTTCGACACCTCGTGATTACACAGGCTGGTGTGCTTCTTCCATGTGGGCTTTGTTGCTTCTGAGCTAGGTGGCCACTCGTTTACCCTCAAACCTTTAAGAACCCAGACACTATATCTTTTGATAGCCGGGCACCATCAGCTTTCTTCACCACATTTGCTTATATACCCACTTTGTCTTCAGTGATCTTGTCGGGAAGGTAAACATCATGGAATGGCAGATTAATAGAACAAAGTGTTCTTATATTGAGGGAGTTCCTAGTCTAATTTTTAAAGGAGCAGTTTTTCAGGTCTTTTTACCTACAGCACTTCTGGCAGGTTTGAACCACAGATCTTTTGGTCAGCACTGAAATGACTATGCGCTAGTTGTAATTTGAATAGATGGCTGACAACATATACAATGGCTGCATAACTATAGGAGCACTTATAATAGTCACTGGAAAATTCACTTGCTTCTCTTGTGCTATTTCAATATTTTATGTTTTGATTTTGAGCTTTTCTGTACCCCAGATCTTTGAGTGCATAACAATGTATATCAATCTAAATCCCATTATCATGTTAACATATCTGAAAGAGAAATTAATGATCAAGGTAGAAGTGGATTGAAAAGTTACCGAAATTTTATTAGGTTACCAAGTATATTTTTTAACAGATACTCTCTGAATTATATACAAATTATATATGTAAGGCTTTTAAATAATACTTGCCTTAAAATAGGAGTCCTGGTGGTGGTGTGAGTTATGAATTAGGCTGCTAATCCTGAGGTCAGCAGTTTGAAATCCCCAGGCAAACCACTCTGGTGGACAAAGATGTGACTTTCTACTCTCCTAGAGTTTTAAAGTCTCAGAAACCCACAAGGCCATTTCTACTTTGTCCTTTGGGCTTGTCGTGAGGTGGAATCTACTCAATGGCAGTGAGGTAATGTGCAAGATGGTCTAGTGGTGCATTGGTTAAGTGCTTGGATGCTAACTGATGGGTTGGCAATTTAAATTCTTCAGCAGAGAAAAGACCTCTACAATTATTACAGCCTAAGGAACCCTGCGGAGCCGTTCTACTC
>NW_022103899.1:38030300-38070237 GCF_000313985.2 Echinops telfairi | reverse complement strand
CAGGCTTCACGAGGAGAAGTACAAATGCTTTTTATGTGTCTATTCAAACAAGTTCTTTTAAAATGAAGCCTGTCTTTCAAGATAAACATGATTGTGGATGTCTTATTGATTTAGAAGGTCTGGATAAACATAAATAAATATACAGGAAAGTCTCACCAGACACAAATATTTCTTCACTTCAGTGGTTGGAAGAAGAGGGGAGTAGGTCTGTTTGTTGGGTGGACTTTTGTTATTGTTGCTGAAAAATGTTTCTAACTATACTCATTTCCATTTTCTGTTTTATTATAGTATCTATAAAACACAGCTGAACATTTCTTGAACAATAGAATTTTTTTGAGTTAAGAGTAATTTTCTGAGTACTAATTATAAGTGCTTTGTGCAGTAATTAAATATTGTTAAGCAGCATTTTTGCATGGCAAAATGCTATATAGCTCAGCAGATGCAAAATAATATTAATATATAGCTTCTCTCTTCAAAGAGTATGTAACCTTTTATAAATATATCAAGAGATTGCTATAATTTATGATAATATATCCTTTTGTAACATTTAAACAAAATTATAAATATTTAGACAATATGGAATATTTAACTGAATGAATAGCAACAATGAGACTATCCTATGAATTAATCATATCTAGAGTAAAATAATTTCTTATCATTTACCTCTTTTATCTATATAAGCATAATGGAAAATGCCAGTTATTTTAAATACTTAGTTCTCAGAATATTGAGCTGTCCATTGCAATACTATAGATAACATCAATATTGTGCCTAGCTTGCAAAAAATAATTTTCATGTTGTGGTTAACTGCCATTGAGTCCCCTACAGCTCCCGATGACCGTGTGTCCAACCGAGTGAAATGTCGCCCTGTCTTGTGCTGTTTCTGTACAGGAAACATTAAATTTGAATGAAGTCGCATGCTTTCTAATTCAAGTCATGTGGCTATTCAACAGCGTTTGTTCAATTTGCAAATAAACTGCCAAATTGGTCATGCAATATCTATTTATTCTGTAGAGGGTCTCATAATTGAAACTAGAGAATCTTCAGGAAGAAGTGAATTTCCTTCGATAACTGAAATACGGTGTGTGGACACAATAGCCCATGCTGGATGTGCTTTTGTCCCTCCTTGATGTTAGCTTCCTATGTGTTGTATATGTTATATGCATGGTACTATCCAATGAGGTGATGAAGTAAAAATTGAAATTATTTTACAATCCTATAAAAATAAATTTATATTTTAATACTAATATTGATAAAATAAATTATGCTGAAATAAACCTTGATATCTCACTCCAAAATATATATAAAGGCCATATTCCCCATATGAGTCTATGTTCATGTATCATTAAGTTGAAAACAAAGCCTTTAATTAATACATCAAAATACAGAAATTCCTTATGTAAAAATCAAAATTGTTCCAAACTATTTAGCATATTCTGACCTTCTATATAAAGATAGATACATTTGAGGACAAAGATAAATTTGAGGAGAAAGTTAAGATACCGAATATATTAGAGCACACTCTTAGTAATCTTTCTCTCTGGAAAGGCATGTTTTGCTATATTCTGGGCAGTGTTCGCTGTAGACTAATATAAGCGATATCTATTGTAACGAGTATTGAGAGGAGGTCTCTAGGAATCCTGAGGCACGTGCCCGTTTAATCTGGGATGGGGGGCATTTCTAGCGTCAAGGGCCATTTGAATATTTATAGCATCGTTTGTGGGCCATGAGAATGATCAACTTAAAAATGAGCCTGCGACATGTGGTCACACATTTAATGAACTCACCCTTAACGTGATGACTGGAACTGCTTCTTTGTGTGTGATGTGATCTGGTATGGACGGTTTTTTGGGCTCTTATGACTGTTGGTGTAGTTGTTACATGTTGGGCTGACTGCATAAGGTCAGCAGTTTGAAACCACCATTTGCTGTGCTGCAGAAAAATGAGGCTTTCTACTCCTGTCAAGAGTTATAGTCTTAGAAATCCAGAGGGGCAGTTCTACCCTGTCCTACAGGGGCACTACGATGGATGGCAGTGAGTTTTGACTTCCTTATATAGCCCACAGCCTGGAAGTTCCCTACCCCTGCTCTAAAGAGCAACTTATGCTAACTACTTAAGAGTCTGTATCTCAGTGCCCTTATTTGTCAGATCTGATTAACCCCATTAGCATATAAAACACTTTCAAATAGAATTCGATTTTTAAAAAATCACCATGTTAAAAGATTCAGAAATTGTGATTTAACAACAGAAACTACTTTGCAAGTTGAGTGGGGGCCTTATTCTCAAATTTACCAAGTCACTAGTAACAACACTCTTTCGTTCTTAATGTAGAAAATATAGTTATTAAATGGCTACCAAGAAATATTTTTGTATTGTGAGAAAAATTCACATTTAATTGTAAGAGCTTAAGTTTGTATATTCATATGCCATGGCTACACACTCAGCTTTATGTAAAAATATTTTACAATGATACAATTATGTTTTCGTCAGAGGAAACCTTAAGCCTTGGAGCTGCACGGGTTCAGAGCTTGCTGCTCACAGAAAGGCTGGCGTTTCTAACCCACTCAGCAGCGGTGTAGAGAAATCCCTGATGATCTGCTTCGGCAAGTCCTACGGGGCAGAAAGCCTGATGGGACAGTTCCCGTCTGTCACACTGTGAGTCAGAAAGGTGTACACACATGCGCTGCTATATTTATCAGATGATGGCCCTGTGCCTGCTCCCTCAGTCCTCACAACATATTTTGCCCTTTTACTGCCTGCCATTTTGATTTTTTAAATATCGGGAATCGATTTTTCCTGCAAGTTCAAAAGAAATAAAAAACTACAGTTGCTTGGAAAATTTCCCTCGGAAATGGAAGCCTAACGTTATGTGACCGATAGGGCATCGTGACTTCTTCATGATGTCATCAGGACATCAGCTCCCTTTAGCTTCTTCCTCTGCCAGCTCTCCGGGATCTAGCTATGATTCTGGTGATCCAGAGCGGTTCAAGTGTGACCATGACAACTACATTCCAGGTGGCAGGTTGGGGGAAGGTCATGAAGAAGAAAGGTGACAAAACCTGGCTGCAGCCACATTTTAAATACAATTTTAGGGCGATATCATACAGTATGCTGAATTTTAGTCCCCTGGCAAATTTATAGACGATGTGGGCAGACAAATGGATTCTCTACTTAGGAAGATCACGTAACCAGCTGAAAGTTGGGCAATCTGTAACTGTTAGGAAGGAGAGAATGGATATGGGGGTTTTACAAGTCGTTGACGTAGTATCTCTCCTTAACATTCTATAGAAACTGACCTCCGCACCAGGCTGCACTTTTACACTCCCCCAATCTTTGAAGCTTCTATTTTGTAACTTCTTTAAATCCATTACTTTACTCGATATGCTTAAAGAGGATGCATCCACATTTATTTTCTTTAATTTACCTACTCTCGCTACATATAAGCTTTCTAATATGAATTGGCTTCAAACGTTTTGTAGAAAAGTCTCTATGTTTTCATTTCCATTTTTACCTAGAGTTGAGTTTATTGGAAATTGGTGCCTTAAATAATAAGGGTTTGTACAGGATGGTTTACAAACAATGAGAATAGATAAAAAAAAAAAAACCCGAGATTTCTGGGAGAGAAGAGAATATGTAGACACTCACAAAATAAAAACATGTCTGCATGGACACCCACATTCTTGCACATGAACAGAATCAACAATCTCTCTTCCCAAAGTAATAGCCTGGGTTCATTTATTCTCACCTCATTTGATCTCCCAGGGGTCCTTGCGGTGCCCTTTTGGGGAAATGTTACTGCTAACCTCACAGGCTGTGGCTCCAACCCACCAGCTGCTCTACTGGAGGAAGATGAGACTATCTGTTAATATGAAGACTTTCAAAGCCTCTGACATCCTATAAGATCACTGTGTCTATAAAATGACTTGATGGCAATGGGTTTGATTGGTTATCATACCCAGGGCACTAAGAACAGATGTCATAAGGAGCCACTTGACATCAATATATGTATAGTCATTGCATTTTGTGACATCCTGCTGTTAATATTTGTTATAAATATTTCAATCTGAAATGCAACTGAAGAATTAAAGACATAAATGTTACATATGTAGATAATATATCTTACTAGAACATCTTATTTTACCATAGAAATATTTTTTAAAAATAAATTTGTATTTATTTTTTGTATCTTGATATATTTATATCCGTATAAGTTTTCTATAAGAGACCAGAATAGTAATTGCCAATACTAAATACAATCATGTGTAAATGAAATTAACTTTATTTGTTACATGTGCATTCAGCAAAAATAGTTATTTGAAGTTAATTTCCTTGCTGTATATGTCTGTGGAATCTGTGCCTTCTATATATTTTTTTTTGCTTATTTAACAAAGGGATATGAAAATGAATAAATGTATCCACATGTGGGTCCATGGCTTTTGATGGCATTCAAATGATTTGATTCAGGAAAATTGGGGTGGCGTGGGGTGGAATGGCGTGCTGAGAGAAAGGTGGTCATTGTGCATGCTACAACAAGGTCTATAACTGCATGTGTCCCTTCTTGTCTTGGCAGTGTGCGCAGGGACAGAGAATAAACTGAGCTCTCTTTCGGACCTGGAGCAGCAGTACCGAGCTTTGCGCAAATACTACGAGAACTGTGAGGTAGTCATGGGAAACCTGGAGATAACCAGCATCGAGCACAACCGGGACCTCACCTTCCTGCGGGTAAAGCCCTCTTCTTCTTTCTGAATGGAAAGTGGTGTCACAAGGCCTACGGACAGACCTGTTTGTTTGTGGCTGGGCTCTTCTTACTGGCAGGGACTGGGAGGACAGGTAGAAGATTAGAGATACTGAAGCAGACCAGGAGAAAAATAAGAATAGCAATGTCTTCATGATTGACATTATGAGTTCTGACAAGTTCCTCTTGTCCTGGTGTTGAGAGAAGATACTACCAGGGTGCAGTACATGACGTGTAGCAAGCGTGCCTTTTTTTGAATCTCTAGCAAGAGGAAAGCTGCTAGATTGGAGAATGGGATGGTGAGAAGGCCAATCAGATAAATAATGGTAACCTTAGAGGGCAATCTCTTTTTTTTTTTTTTTGAGGGCAATCTCTTTTGCCCTGACTCTGCTACGCTCGACTTTTTAGACTATTTATGTTACCATAAAGAGAAGAAAACTGCTATCTCTATAAGTAAACAGATAGATATACTTATACACCTTGAAAATTTACAAATTATTGAAAGTAGAGTAATGGGAAGCCACAGTACTTATATTGGTTGATATAAAGTTATGCACATAAATACATATATGTATACATGAATTTGTCCAGACATACTGAGTTTTTTGCATACTTACTTCTGGTTTCCACACACCTTTACTCTATTAAAGAGGCTAGTAATGCTAATTGCTCTACTTTTAAAAGAAAACAAATTAAAGTTTGCTCTTTTGCGTTAGTCATAACAGACATAAGAAAACCTGTACTTCAAATGGACTTGGCAAAAAAAAAGATGAGAATGTGGTATTCACCCAACTGAATAACTGTTTTCTTTGTACAAAAAATGATTATATTGAATAATAGCCTCTTTAGGTTATATTTGATCCTGTTTTCAATGATATTTATACTTATCTTAGGAGGAGTACCTTATTTGAGTCAAGACCCACATGTACAGAATACTGATAGTCAACTATTTAATGGGTGGTGAATTATGTAGACAACTCCAATAATTTTATGCCTGGTTATGTAGTTTAAAAAATTGTCTTTAATATTATGAGTGTAATGAACATTTCTAATGTAGGTAACAACCTTTAAACATAATCAACCTCTAAATTTAAATGACAGTCTGAGGATTATGACATCCTTTCATGAAATGGTTCTTCCCTCTTGATTGGTATAGGCTTAGCTGAAAGAGCTGTGTTTCTATAGGTTATATGTGGAAACTATAAGATAATTGTATTATTTAATCATGATATCTTTGTTGAAGAAAAATAGATGGGGAAGATGATCTGCATTTTAAAATGAGAACACCTGAAATGAACTTAACCTTCCAGAGAAAGTAATTTTAAAGGCGTACATCATCATATTCTGTGCTGTTAATGTTAGGAGTCTGAGAGTCAGCTCCAGCACATGACAGCCCAAGTGCAAGGGGACTGAACACTGCCTAGTACAGAGCTGTCCGCACAACTGGTGTCCTGTTTGAGCCCATTCTTGCAGCTGCCTGTCTGTCCATCTCCTTAAGGGTCTTTCTCATTTTCTTTGACCCTCTGTTCAATGTCAAAACTTTTCAAACCTCGATCTGTCTTTATTGATTATTATCCTGTGGAGTTTATTCTTAAACACAAACACTAAAATAACATTTTGATAGAGCATGTGCATTTTTCTGTTTCATTTAAAAATGCCTAGAAATTTTGGGAATGTATACAAAGGAGGAAAATTCTAAAATTATGTAGAGTTTGATAAATCCACAAAACTCAGTGATTTATAAAGACTGGAGGAAGGGCAAACTATTAGGGGATTTGATTAGTATTTAAACTTGTTAAATACTACGTTGACGGTCTGGAATATGAACTGCTACCTAATTTACAATAAAAATTGTTAATTAAGAAAAACGTATTTTTAAAATGCCTAGAAAATACAATGCTGTTAAATAAAAGGAAAAGAAACGGAGAGGACTGAATTCTGAACTGGGGGGAAATACGTTAAATGGTCTTTGAGATCATAATAACGTGAACAAACATTTTAAATAAAAGCTACAGGAGTAGAGTTTTATTTTTTCCCTTATATGCTTTGCTTTGCTGTGTTTTCTTTTCTCTATATCAATCTAGATTTTTTGGACTTCTTAAATGTAATCATAAATATTGTGATAGTCCACATGTCTGGTTTGTTAAATATTTTATACCTTTTAATGACTCAAGGTGAATAGACTGGAAGATTGAGGAAAGATTTCCCCAAAGAGATGTTTACATTAATCTTGGGAAGATAAGTGGAAGCATGCTAGATAGATGGAGGGAAGAGAACTACATCCCAACAGGAGTAAGACCATACTCTATTAGCCACTGGCCATACTTAAGAGGGGGTGCCAAAAAAAAGCTCAGAAGATATTTTCAAAGTTATGTATTTAAATTTTCTTTTTTACAAAACAACCTTGTCACATTCAAAGTACTCTCCATTATACTGAATACATTTATCCAATCTGTAATTCCATTCTTGGAAATTTTTGAAACTCATGTTTGGATGGCTGACAGCACCTCCCTTGTTTTTTTCTTCACCTCTTTTATGTCATCAATTCACTGTCCTTTCATGTCCCTCTGCCTTCGCAGAAACAATAAGAGGTCACACGAACCAGCTCAGGTGAGTCAGATGTGTGGGTTAAGAGAAGCGTGCTGTTTTTTTGCCAAAAACTGGTGCACTGAGATGGCTGCATGAGCAGGTGCGTTGTCATGGTGACAAAACCAGTTCTCTCTCTGCCCCAAATCAGGCCTTTGTTGCCACAAACTGTTACGCAAGCTTTTCAGAACATCTCAAGAGGAAGCTTGTTTAACATTCTGACCTGGTAGAAGGAACTCAAAATCCACTATCCCCCTCACATTAAAAAAATAAATAAATAAATAAATAATAAATGAGCATGGCTTGATCTTTGATTTCACTCTCTGAGCTTATTTTGAGTGAGGTGATGATGGTGTCTTCCACTGGCTTGATCGATGTTTGCTTTCGTGGTCATCAGAATAGCACCACGTCTCCTCACCAGTAATGACCTTGGAAAAATGGCTGGGTCCTCTCTGAGCAGTTCTTTCAGAGCAGGGCATGTTTCCGCACCACACTCTTTTCTGGCCAGTCAGTACCTGAGGCACAAATTTCGCAGCAGCCTTTCTAATTCCCAAATATTCTGTTAAAATTTGTTGCCAAGAGCTCCTAGTTAGTCCAGATAGCTTCCCCATCTCCAATGGTCTGTTGTCATAGGTCTTCAAGCCCAAGGGCATGAATTTTGTCAACATTTTCATCTGTTCAGGAAGCTGAAGGATTCCAGAATGAGGTTTGTCATCAATGGACAGTTCACCGTATTTGAAATGAGACGACCACTCTTACACTTGAGTTTCCCCTGTAGTGCTGTCCTTGTAAGCTGTGTTCAACATCACAATGGTTTCTGTGGCATTTTTCATGAGCAGGAAACAAAATTTCACAGCCGTACTCTGTACTCTTAAATTAGCCCTGACCAAAAATGATGTTTGAGCGAAACTGCTTTCATGACAAAATTCACTGTGACTCGAGAGAACCTTCCCAGGCAACTAACCCCATTGGGTTCACAAAGCCAGACCTAGTGGCTTGATGCTCACTTAGGGGGAAAGCTGCATACTATGAAAACTCTGCCCAGCGGGGGTTCTTTCCGGTTTTTGTTTTTTGGTGCCCTCTTATACATTTAAACAGACTACAGTTAGTGTTTCCTGTGGATAAATCACAAATTTAGAAATATCAAATTTTAGTGGTCGGGAGCCTCAGAGCATAGACAGAGATTTTAGACGATATGAGAAAGTGACAAGTTAAAAGTCAAGGGAAGTTTTGAATAGTAAAACAATGAACTCGGCCAAGCACAGAACTCCCTGACTATCTCATTCTGTTACTTGGAGAAATCCAGATTAGACCATACTACTTTTCTTACTCAACCCTAAAAGCATGAACTATCTTCTGGACTATTCCATTAAATGGCTCATTAGTTCACATGTACCTTAAGATATTCTATAAACTCTTATTTAATATAAAATTGCATTCCTTTTGATTGTCACCTTATGGATCATTTTGTTCTTAACACCTTTTCCCCCAAATACGTAATATTTTCAATATAAGTATGTGTAAGCACCCATATTTAGCAGAGCTAGCTATTTTACATTATGTTGTTATTTTCTATGTTTTAAATTTATGAGTGAATGATGAAATTTCACTGGCATTTTCTTTAGTTACCAAAGTAGTATCTTTTTATTTCAAAATATTATGAATTTTAATACATAAAAACACAACCACTTACCTAAATTACATTTTGCTCATTCATGATTTTCTCGGCATTTCAAACAGTGTCAAAGCTATAGTAGGCATTCATGAAGTTGTTAAATGAGTTGATGAAATAATAAGTGTTCCTTCTTAAATTGTGGTTATCTATTCTTCTTATAGATGATATGCTTAAAACTCAACATGTGAGTTCTTTCAGCTAGAGCCCTACCTGTTCAGTATGATACCACCACAGTCATAAGACCCAACCTGGGTATAATCAGAAACCTTTCTCGTGAGAATTGGAAATTGTAGCCAAGAACATTCAGTTTCTTTTTATTTATTTATTTATTTGTTTTAACATTTTATTAGGGGCTCATACAACTGTTATCCCAATCCATACACACATCAATTGTGTAAAGTGCATTTGTACATCGTTTCTCAAAACATTTTCTCTCCACTTAAACCCCCGACATTAGGTACTCATTTTCCCCTCCCTCCCCGCTCCCCCCTCCCGCATGAGCCCTTGATAGTTTATAAATGGGTATTTTGTCATATCTTGCCCTGTCCGACGTCTCCCTTCATCCACTTTTTGGTTGTCTGTCCCCCAGGGAGGAGGTCACACACAGCTCCATGTAATCGGTTCCCTCTTCCCCACCCATTCTCCCTCTACCCTCCCTGTTTTGCCACTCACACCACTGGTCCTATAGGGCTCATCCGTCCTGGATTCCCTGTATTTTCTGTTCCTATCTATACCAGTGTACCTCCTCTGGTCTAGCCAGCCTTGCAAGATCGAATTCGAGTCATGGTAGTGGGAGCGGGGAGGAAACATTTAGGAACTAGAGGAAAGTTGTATTTCTCATCATTGTTACATCTTCCCCTGACTGGCTCATCTCCTCCCCAAGACCCCTCTGCAAGGGGATCTCCAGAACATTCAGTTTCTTTATGAGTTATTTTTTTAATTAAAAGATCATTTTATGGGGGGCTCTTACAGCTCTTATAACAATCCATACAGTAATTGTATCAAGCATAGCTGTGCATATTTCTTTATTGCATCAATACTAGAATGTGGCCCTGTGTTGCCTTCTGGTTTGAAAGTCCTAGAGTGCTCTTTTCGGCATCTATAGCCAACAGACAGAAACAAAGAGAATGGGAAAGAACACCTGTGTCCAAAGTTATGCTTGGCAATTTTCATTTTAGGTTTTAGTCTGCTTTCATTCCAGCTTTTAAGATGATACTTCTGGAATTGTGTTGTGATTTTTCCCTTTTCTTCCTACATTAGCTAGGGTTGTTGTCTTTTACTATAACTCAAGTGCCTCAACTAGTGTATCCCTCAATAGCTTAAGAGGGTAGTAAAAGGGTGACTCCAAAATTGGACTGAAGATTTACTTATATAAAATCTAAAAGGAGTTTTTAATGTTTTGAAGATATAGCCTTAATCTTTGTCAGATCTACTTTGGTGAGATTCTTTGAAATGCATTTTTTTAAAATGGATTCTTTTGAAGATGTTTTTGTTATTGTAAACTTGATTCTTATCTCTCTAAACACCTTTCAAACCAGTTTTCTTGTAACCTCCAGGATTTGTGTTTGTTTCTGAAAAAAAAAAATCTAGTTGACAATGTTTGACATTCCACCTCTGGGGCTGAGTTGGCTGGAAAAAGATCCTAAAACTTATTTACTGTGTACTTTATCACAGTCACAAGGTTAAGGCATATACTAGAAAACAGTAATGCATAAAAATCACTGACTGAGCTATTGTCTTTCACTCTGTGAACTCCAAAACACAGTGAAATGTAGCCAATAATGGGAATGAGCTATCAGACCTTCACCCTCATTAGAATTCTTGGGAACTTTCTCTCTTGGGTCAGACCATTGGTCTTTGGCGCTTGTTGGCATTCAGTAACTCAAGGCTTCCAAACAGGTGCTTGACTTACCAGCTTTTACATACTACATTTATTTTTATGTTTTATATATTCACTTTAGGCAAATAAGCATTAAGTGTCAAGTAATTATTAAACAGTGTGTTATGTAAGGTGGACTATATAAAAGAAGTATATAAAAAAGTATCCTCATTTATTTCCACACTAGATAATAAGTTGTTGTCTGTGTCTGACTTTAGATGTGTGCAACCTGTTTTGGAAGTAATGAATATTAAGATTATAAAGAGATACATTTATTTAAAATTGATGTATGGACCAGCGTATTTATAATATTGGTGCTTCATTGTTTATTGTAGTCTAGAAACTTAAAATCCTAATGATTATACACTTCTCTTATCACTAAAAGTGAAAAAAAAATTAATTTAGGTATCTTTTAAAATCAGCTGCATTACTATTAATAGAAAATTGAAATAACATCTAAAAAGTTAGAAAATATAATTGCTTAAAGCAAATTGTGAAAGCAAATATAATATTTTCTCTCAGAAAATGATGCACATGTTATGAGAATGTAAGGATTTTTGAATAACATAATCAACTTTTATTATGCATTTGGTAGTGAAAATAAAGTTTTATTTTTTTAAATATGAAATTTGTTCATTACTGTCAAGTTGACGGATTCATTAGTACCCTATTTGTGCATAGTAGAACTGTCTCCAAAGATTTCCATATCTTGATGTTTTTGAATTATATTAGCAGGCCTTTCTTCTGAGCTGCCTCTTACTGAATTGCCAACCTTTAATTGGCAATTCAATGGTTAGTGATTTATGCCACCCAGAGAAGAAAAAGAAATAAAGCTATTCAAAAATGTCAATTAAAAACCCTTAATTTTCATAGCAATTATATACATTATTCCATTTTCTTGATCAAAGAAAATATTTTATTCTTCAATTTATATTAATTTTTTCATTTTAATGTGAATAAGATTTTATCATGCTATGGCTTCTTCATATATGAGGATATTGCTTCTAAATCATTCTCCAGGGGGCATGAAAATTTCAGTGTTTTTTAATAAACGTCAAGGGTCAACATGGTATTCTAATACACAGTTCCCCTTCTGACTAATGACAAATGTTGCAGGATGCCAACGAGGTATAAATACTGGGCAGCAAGATACTGAATTTCTGTAATGTAAGACCTTCATTTCATTTGTTGGTGTTTTTATACATAGAGCCACAAGGAGGGGGCCTGACACAGGGGCTGCAACAATGGCTATGACATAACAATTGTGAGGACAGTGCAAGACCAGCAGACAATGCTTTGTCCTGTTGCCCGAAGGGTCAGATGGGTCAGAACCAATGGGAATCAGGGCACAGAATAACAGCAGCAAACCCTGGAGAATAGTTCTACTCTGTTCTGTTGTGTGGCTTTGAGTCTCAATCAACAGGATCCATGGTAATGCGTTCACCATCCTAAAGTTCACAGGAACTGCATCTTCAAGAATGACTTCAGACAAATAAGCATTAGAATCAGGGTGCTCCAGCTTTTTCTTTAACGTCTCTTTCTATTTGACTTTCTCCTCAAACTACATTTGCACAATGGAGCAGGCATGCTGTTTTCAGGTGATCAGTGCTTTAGCTGGATGGGCCGGCGAATCCTAAAAGGAAAGCAGAGAGAATATTTTGTAAAGTATCAGGACCAAATAGATACTCTGTGTTAAATGAAATTTTCAAGGCATTGATAGTTTCTGAAAGCTGCTTCTAAGACCATTAAGCATAAGACATATGCAATTTTGGTATGTATGTATTTACAGAGGCTTTTAAATTGAGAACTTGATTTTCAATTTCAATTTAATCATATAACTGGTATTGCATTTTACACTTGGCCCAGGGAAAACCTTTTTTTTTCTTCAGAGGTTAAGTACCATGTAACCTGAAAATCTACACAGACTCAAAGTCAAGATGCTTTTCAGTATTTCTACTTGATACATCAAAAGGCAAAAATGCCTGTAGTGTTTGTCTATCAGTTATAGCAGAATCAATTCACAAAGGTCTTCATAATCTCTTAAAATAAACCATGACACATAAATAAAATTATAACTTAACTCAATCTCACCTACGATAAACATCTACATTTAATTGAAAACAAATGTGGACAGTAGTATAGGGAAAAATATAAAATATTAAAAATTGGCTAGTATAATGTCTAATCCGCATATATAAACATAGTATATTATGGGTATATGTATTATAAATGTCAGTTAATAATTTATATTTATATAAATATAGACATACATTAGATATCATTTACTATACTTTGCAATTAAATATTAGTAGATTGCTTACACTAGTTGGAATTTCTGAGAGAATATTATTAAAAACAAAACAGTTCCTAAGTTGTAGTGCTCTTGCACTTCTTGCAAATGCATTTAAATTAAAAATCAATTTATTAGGATGCTGAGCAGAGGCAAAGAGTCCCTTTATACCTCTAGGGGTTGAGGTAGTTAAATTTGGCTTAACTGGTAAGTATAATGAGTTTTATAGGCTTGTCTTAACCTTAATTAGGGAAGATTGCAAGTAACAAACCCATTTTATCCTGTTATTCTTTGATATTCTTTGCTCAGGGGAAGTGAGTGTATAAAGGTCATTTCTTCACCTCTTTTATTTATAAGGAGCAAGAACTGGGGTTCACAGAAAAAGAACCAATGATATTTATGTGAGTTATTAAGACCAACTAGAACCATGTTGGCAATGAGTTTCAATTCTAAACACTTTCAATTCTAAAAAGCAAACACTAGAATATGGTCAAAATGGTTTTTCATCCCATAACTATGTGTATCTCTATTAGCTTCATTTTCCCCTGACTCGTAAGATGGAACATGTTATTTTCTTTATAAAAAGGACAGACAGTTTGGTGAGTAATTTTACTTGCACCAAATTCATTTTTAAGATCGCATTTGGGTCACATGGAGTATAATTTAAAGTTCAGAGTGTAAAACTAAACTGTGAAAACACTTGCATTTAACAGCACTGCAATTATTTCTATTGATCTCTCATCTGAACCCATGTAACTGCAAAATAGTATAGTATAATAGATAATGGAACTGAACAATTAAGGCGCTTGTTTAAGTAACTGTGAACATTTGAGAAGCATTTCTATTAAATCCTACCTAAAACATCAGAATGTGTCACAGAATATTGAAGTACATTTTCCGAAAGAGGCCTGGGTAACTTGAAGAGTTGAATGATTTGCCAAGTGACAGGGGGGGTCACTTGAACCCACTCTGAGACGTCTTGAGAAAAACAAGTCCTTGTGCTTGCCTTCTGAAAGGCCACGGGACTGAAAATCGTGTGAGCCTCGGCCTGTTCTGCTGCACGTGGGCTCCTGTTGGAATTGACTTCAAGCAACTGATTTTGATACTTTAAGAAACCACAGTTACACTCTTAACGTTTTAAGTTCTCTTGTCACATGGGATCTTAAAAATGAGTGTTGATGCTTGGCACGGAAACCCACCACATCAACAGCGGGTGGCTCTTTCTAACCAATTGGCTTCCTCTCTGGATGACCGAGAGGCAAGCAGCAGTGAGCCATCCTGCTCAGGGTGGAGTTTACCGTGCCTTTTTACCAAGCCTCTTAAAGAGAGGGAGCCTTCGGGTAGTAGTAATCTTGTGTTTTCAAAGAGGTGAAATCACTGGTAAAATAGTTGGTTGTTTTTAAGCTGCTTAAAAATGTTTTAAGCAACTCTACCAGTGAATGAGTCGTGCCAGCAATCTTTAAGACGTGAGCTTTGGGGGAAAAGCATGAAGGAAAAACAGTGAAAGTATGAGCAGATATGGACTATCTGCCTCAATGATATTAATTTTCCTTTTAAACCATTACCCTAAAGGCCACAATTTATATTAAATACCAACCTGGCCTCTGCCTATAAGCCTTACCAATGTCACGGAGGACAGTGAACCTGACTGGTCATCTTCTAAGGCCAAGTTCCTTTCTGTCATCAGCGCTCTCAATCTATACAGCTCTTTCTTTAATTCTCAGACTCAGGCTCTGTCTTCTGCCAGCATACATCCAATGCAAGTGCACACGTAATACCTGTTGTGACTAAGTTGTTCCAACACACGTATTTAACCACAGACACACCCATACTTGTTTTGATTAATTCTGCTAACATTTCAGCCCCTCTATTTAAAAATCAATTCCTCAGAAAAACTCTACCCGACTTTCATAACTCACAGTTCCTCCTATGATTTACATGCACAGCACTGTGCTCCACGCAGCAGTTACACTGAAGACTTGATTGTATAATATCTGTCTACCACCCTTACTAGTAAGTTCGGGGAGGACAGGGGACATTTCCAATTCGCTGCAGAGTAACACCAACATAGCACAGGATCAGGTCTGTGGCAAGTTCTGGGGAAAAGATTTGTTGCGTGAATACATATGTGTAAAGGGAGTCACAATAAGAATTCTCTTATTTTCTATTTTATCTTTAGTTAGTGAGGGGAATTCTTTTGCATGGGAACTTTAGAAAGTTCATGGAGAAATAAAATGAAAAGATATTGGTGTGTTCTCATAAAGCTAATTAAAGTATACATATATATATATGTTTGCTTTTGCCTTCCCTATCACCTAAGTATATATTTATTTATTTATGCAGATAAATATATATACATATATCTCCCATTTCTTGATTTTTTATGAGTAGGTCATGTAATGTTTGTCATTTAGTGATTGACTTATTTCATTCAGAATAATGTCCTCCACATTCATCCATGTTATGAAGTGTTTCCCTGATCCATGGTTACTCTTCAGCATTGTGTTGTATTCCACTGGGTGTGTGTACCATCGTTTGTTTAATCATTTTTCCACTGAGGCTATGTAGGCTGTTTCTATATTTTTGCACCTTTGTGAATCATGCTGCCATGATCATTGGGCATGTGTATCTATTCATGTCTTTTATTTCTCTACATATTAACCAAGTATTGGGAATGCTGGATCATATGATATTTGTATTTCCAACTTCCCAGGAAGCACCACACCATTTCCCACTGTGATTGCACTGGTTTACAATTCTTCCAGCAGAGTATGAGTTGGTCTCATTTGTCCATACCCTCGTGAATATTTATTGTTTTTTTAATTTGCTATTAATGCTATAATTAATATCACATTGTTGTTTTGATTGGCATCTCTCTAAAAGAGCCCGATTGTATAATGGGGTATTCATTGAACTGTTACGTAAGGTTAGCTGTCCAAGCCCCCCAATAGCTTCTCAGGAGAAAGATGAGGCTGTCTGATTCTGTAAAGTTTTAAATCTAGGAAATTCTAAGGAGTAGTTCTTTTTTGTCCTACGGTGTCAACTGGATGAAAGTGGGCAATAGTTAACGGCCAATAAAATTCCTCTATATGTTGTTTACCACTGGAATGTCTACTTTGGTGAAATATCTGTCCGTGCTCTCTACCTGTTTTTAATGGGATTGTTTGTCCTTTGGTTGTTGAGATACTGAAGTTTTTGATATATCTTAAAGATGAGTCCTTATCTATGATATGTCATTGCCAGTTTTTTTCACCTGCAGTCTCTGGCTTCTCCTTTTATTCTTCTGGTGAAGGCGTTGTTCATGTGCACATACGCAGATAGTTTTGTAGGGCTCTGCCACCTCGTTGTCTTCTGCTGTTTTTCAGTATGTTTGCTAGTGTATTTCTGTCAATTATGAGGACCCCTAAATTTGTCCCTATTCATTCATTAATGGTTTCTGTAGGTTTAGGTCCTACATTTAGGTCTTTCATCCATCTCATATTCATTTTTGTAGGTGGTATAAGATATAGCTAGGCCCTGCTTCATTTTTCTGAAAATGGCTATCTAGTTTTACTAGCACTCTTTGTTAAAAATAAACCATCTCTTCCCCACTAAAGATTTTCCAGACCTTTATGAAAGATTAGCTGTCCATAGGTGGATGTATTTCTTTCTGGGTTCTAAATTCTACCTCATTAATCTTTTTCTTTTTTTGTCTCCGTCACTCAACAAGAAGGAGGTTGTTTTGACTACTGAGGCTCTGTAGTAGGTTTTGAGATTAGGAAGTCTGACGGAGTCTCCAGCCTTGTTCTTCCTCAGACCACTGAAGAAGGCTTATCTTATTAAACCACTTAGTGGAGGTTTACTTTTTTCCTTTCCATATATAGTGTGTGATTAGTTTTCCTCTCTCACTAAAGACCAATGCTAAAATCTGAATTGAATTGCATTGTGCCTATATATTGCTTTGGGTAATTTTGACATTTGCAAAATGCCAAATCTTCCTATTAAAGAACATGATATATTCTTTCATTTACATCTCTTCTTCTTTCTTGCAGTAGTGTTTTCTCATTTTCCTCGTATAAGTCTTTTGTGTTTCTGTTTAGCTTTTTCCACACAGTGCTTCATCTTTTAAGTGGCATCTGTAAATGGAATGTTTCTGATTTCCTTGTCAGAGTGCTCTTTATCCGTGTAAAAGGTCATGACTTAATTTTGCATGTTGCTTTTGTTAGCTGCCTTTTTGCTGAACCATTTGATTAGTTACAGTAATCCTTTTCCTTACTGAATTGTTTGTCTAGTCTTGAAATTTTACATACTCTACAATCTTGTTTTTACTATAAGTAATATGGACTCCCTAAACCTGAGATCATCCCTCAGACTCACCATTACCACTCTTCCCTCCAATATCCCCCAGCCAAGCATGATAAGTTTCTCCCAGTTTTCTCACAGTGCCTAATGTAGGTACAGCATATATGGCCTACTGTGTTAGATTATGTTGAACTCTGAGATGTGCTTTATGAATTAATTTCATTATTATTCATGATTGCATCAATAATTAATCTAAGTCAGATAATTTTATACCAGTGAATATTGTTATGCTGATGCTGTAATATCTGTGTGGCATTGTGGCTGCTTGGTGGAAAACGTGTGTTCCATGCAGGAGACTGGGGTAGGATTCCAGCAGGTGCACTCTTGCACAGCCACCACCTGCCTGTCAGCTGTGGCTTGTGTGTTGCTAAAATGCTCAATAGGTTTCAGTCGAACTTTCTGAGAAAGACCAAATAGGGAAAAAGACCTAGCAGACCACTTCTAATAATCAGTAAATGAATATTTTGTGGATCAGAATGGTTTCATCCACATACAAATGGCAACATTTCATCCACATACAAGTGGCAACCCTGGGTTGGATCCACCTCAACAGCAGAATACAATAACAAACTCTTCAATAAAGAAGTTTCGAAGTATATTAGTAACTAGCCCAAATTTGGTAACTGCTGAATGTGTAGTACACACGTTATGTAACAGATGTGCTCACAATGGATTATAGTCGCCTTGAAAGCAAGGCGCAATGTCTGACTCATTTCCAGTGCGCGCATGCGCACACACGTGAGAGAAACGGTAGACAACAGACTACTGTATATGGTAGTGGTTGGTCATAAAAAATTCAAAGAGTAAGAAGAACCTGTTTATTGTGAGAAAGGCCGGGGTTATAAAATACTTTTTTAATAAAAGTATTTTAGGTATAATTTCATCTGTCAAATATTATTCATATTTTTATCAAGTATACACATTGGAAACAAAAAAGAACAAAACATGATTTATTTCCTAAGAAAAGTTGAGCTTTAATCGAAATCTGGAAGTGGCTTGGAATAATCGTGCTGGGTGTTAAGGTATAAGAAATTATTTTGAAAAAACAAAATGAAAGCAAACCAGTCTAATGGTTGGATGACAATATTATTTGAGGAATTCAGTCCTTTGGCAGTGTGGAATCACGTCACTATTCCAAGCTTTAACTCTCTGAATACGGAACCAGTTGATTTTTCTAGCACTTGAAAATGGAGAATTTATTTAGCAATCGTAAAGAAATCTCGAGGGGACTGAATGACTAATTTGAGTACAGAGGCAGTAGGTGAAGAAATAGACAGACAGATTTCAAATTTGGATGGCTGGACAAAAGTGGCTTTGTTTTTGTTTGGGGCACTAAAAGACACAAATGAAGGAGAACCATGAATTACTGAAGATAGGTGCTATCAGTTGTCTTGAGTTTCTATCAGTGGTTTCAGGAAGAAGGTACTTAAAGAAAGTGTATGTTGCATCCCAAGTAAGGTGCAGTGTCAGGGCTCAGTCAAATATCAGGTACATAGGTAACCAGAGACAAAGGTGCTATCACTGAGGAAATGTATTCCACAGACGAGGTGACTGCTGTGTTTATTTCAAGCTCCCTAACCAGGTCAGCAAACCAGGGGCAGGCTCAGCAAATGAAAACTGTGTTTCAAGCCTCTTTTTCCCCCACCGATAACCCACTTATCTCTTCAAGAGATGGAGTCCCCCAAAGAGCTTGGCTTAACCGTTTGTCTATGGAACTTAATTGCAACACATTTAGAAAAAGGATGGGAACCTGCTTTTTAATTGTAGGAATTCGTTTGAAGTAGTCTGAATGATGCATTTCAGAGTACAAGCTCTGGAAAATGTCCATTTGGATTTCCATCCCTTACTTGGGTCACGTGGGTCCAATCGGATTTGTCTTCAGTGAGACAAGTAGCAAAGATCATGCTTCCTTCCTCCCCACGAAGCAGGCTGTCTGAAAAGTGCGAGCACTCAGAGTACCCACCATCTGGCATTCTTCCTGACGAGGAGCAGGTACAAGTTAACCAACATATGGTGCGGATAAAGAGACACGCTAAAGGGGGACAATTGAATCTTTTAGAAGGAAAAAGTTGGGACAGGTGAGGAAATTTGGAAGATGAGAGACCCCCAAACCACACCCATTGCTGTAATGTTGACACCAACTCATAGCTCACCCAACAGGATGGGGTAGATCTTCCCTACAGGATTTTCAAGATTGTAAATCTTTACCAAAGCAGAATGTCGCATTTTTCCCCAATGGAGAAGATGGTGGCTTGGCCACCAGCCTTTCGATTAGCAGTCAAGTGCTAGACCACTGTGTCACCTGGGCTTTTCAAGAAGAGCTGAGAAGAGGAGGAAGCAATACATAATGTCCCCAGGCAGGTTGGGTTTTGGTGAGCGTAGAAGTCAGGAGTACAGGAATAAATAAATCATGCGTTAAATGGGCTTTATAGTATTTTTCCCATAGCTTAGATTTATTTTTTAGTGGGATACTTTCCCCTATCCACCTTTGACTCCTCTATTCAAGATTTATAAGGCACCTTTTGCCTCAATACCTTTGTAATTATGCACAATTTGTCTTTTTAATTGAGTGCTTCTCACTTCCTGTGAAGTATTAGGACAGCTTCATTTTACTGATGAGGGTACTGAGGCACAGAAAGGTTAGCCGACTTGCTCAGAGTGATACATCAATAGCCTGCAGAACTTAAAACTCAAGGCATCCTAAAGAAATATCCTTAGGAACGTAGAACACAGTTAAATGTGATAGATAATGAAGCCCAATTCCCATCTTCTTTCTGCATCCTTGTTATAAAATCTTTCCTAGATCCTTGGCACACTAAAAAGGAAACGTCACAACAAATCATTGCAATCCATTTCAAAAGCAGCTCTTTTATTATTTATTGAAATTTAAATGTTTAATCATATCTTGTGTCTCATATCTCATGTCCCCCAAATGCACGTGTGAACAGACGCATGCGTCCTGCTAGCATGATTCCTGATAAAAAGATAGTCCAATCTATTGGCCAGTAAACTGCACAACACCCAGCATTGGCACTAGGGTTGATGTCTCTCAGGGCAGCAAATAACGGTGTCTCGCAGAGTCTCCTCCGGGGTCCCTTTCCCATACACAATTGTACACAATCCTTAGTAATGCTTATTATCCATTTTAGTCATAGCATACTTTGAAAAATAGTTATAAACTGCTTACATGTAATATCTCTTATATGTATATAGGATATGACTGCTACACACGTATGATTATATGACTACTATGTACATATACGATTAATTATATGACTACTAACAACACAGCCATTTTATAAAACCTTTCCATGCTGAGTTTCAGCATTATTGGTTCCAATGTTATTAGTAAATGTTTGGAAGCCTTTCACAATTTTTCTCCGTTTCCTTTCATCGCTTTTACTATGTTTCCTTTAATTTCTTCCTTCTGAAAAAGTCCTCAGCATAGGATTCCACATGCTAATTGCAGCAATATGTTAGCTAAAGCAGCAGAAAATGTCACAAAACCAGTCTCTCTATAAAGAGCTGCACAGGCTTTCCTCCATTCACATTGCCCTCGATAGAAGCGGTTCCTCCTCAGGCATGTTTTGAGAGCCTTCTGAGTGGGGCCCTATCTTCTGGCACTATCTCCCACCACGTTCCGCTTCAGTATCTGACCACGTTTCCATGAGATGCCTCGCTCTCAGTGGTTACTTCCTCTAGTGGGCAGCAGATTCCTTCTTCCTTGTCTGCTCTTAGCCTGGAAGCTCGGCCAAAACATGCTCATGTTGGATGCTGCTGCTAAGATTTGAAATACCAGTGACAAAGCTTCCAGTGTCACAGCAACACACAAGCCACCATAGTAGGACAAACTGACAGAGAAGTGATGGCTATCAACACAGCGGCAAAAGCAAGCACCGATGTGTATAGCAGGTGCAGAGGAAACCACATGATTCAAAGCATCATAGCAACTGGATAATAAGGATGGCTCTGATGGGATAAAACAACAAATTAGAGTCCACTTTTAGCATGGTGCATGTATGTGGGGCTTAAGGAAAATGGTTTCTCATAACTGAACTACAAGAAAATTTTTATTTAAAAATAGCAAATTTCTGCTGAAGCACTGCAGAAAAAATTATATGCTGTCACTGCGGTGTAACTCTAACACTGTCACTTGTTGATGCCTGTACCCTCCCTAGCCTGGTCATGACCTTAGATTTAATGGCTCTTCTCAGACTTCATTTGAGCTGTTATGTTTAGTAAAGGTCCCGCAGATACAAACGCTACTGGCTGACTAGAGCGGGTCTATAATAAGCAATTGGGACTACATGTTTCCAGAAATTCATGTTCCAGGAGTCTTTGGCTGCAGTGGGTGTGTCGACTTTGGTGCAGAGAACACTTAAAGGAAGCACAATGATTGTTTGGGGATACTTAGAGGGCTCTTATTGAAAAGAAAGTGCCCTAGTTTTGAATTCTTCCAGAATTCAGAATTAGGCAGAAGTTAAAAGGAAGCCGTTTTTGGCTTACAGAAAGATTTTGCTAACAATTAGAGTATTCAACCAAAGTAATGAGGTGCCTTGTTAGTTGGGGAAAATGGATAAGAACTCTTAAATGAACACCTAGTATTTTCCAGGAACTATGCCATTGGTACCATAGAATAGCATCAAGAAGAGATGGATTTAAAGAGCCTGGTGTGTTGTTGTATGAACCCGATTCATGTTAGTCAGTTCTCTTCCCTTCCCCTGGTGGAAGGGATAAAGAGAAAGTACGAACAGAGGTGGTATAAGAGCAATGCATTTAACCTGGATGTACTTTAGCTTTTCATCTGCATATTGGGTATATTGAATAGCACCTACCATTTGGGATGCGATGACTTTTAAATGAGTTATATAATAAAGTATTAGGCACATTAACTATCACATACATACAAAACTCTACACCATCTAGTTGATACAGACTCATAGCGACCCTACGGATTTCCAAGACTTTAACTCTCCATGGGAGTAGAAAGCACCATCTTTCTCCTGAGCAATTAATGATTTAGATCAGTGGTTCTCAACCTTTTTAATGCTGCAACCCTTTAATAGAGTTCCTCGTGTTGTGGTGATCCCCCCAAACAATACAATGATTTTAGTTGCTACTTCATAACTGTCATTTTGATACTGTTAGGAATCAAGCAACCCCTGCTTGACACCCAAATGGGTCGAGAACCACAGGTTGAGAACCACTGATTTAGACCTTTGATATTAAACCAAGAAACACACAAAATTATCAGGGCAGAGAAAATATTGAGAAATTATTCTGTTGTCATTGTCCTATGAGCAGAAGAATACAAGTTTGCTTTAAAATTAAAAATAAAAACCCATTTCAAAAACTCAGGAAATCTTCCCCAACATGACTTTTATATTGAAAACATGCCACATGCCAGTATTTCATACCCATACATTACAAAAATGTTAGTCTTTGTGTTTATGTATTCTCATTTTGTTTAAGATTAACATTTATCAATTTATTAATCATTTAAGCTCTATTTTCTTATGTAAGACTTATTTGAGTACATGGATCTTTTTTATTTTAGTAAATAGCATTATTGTATCTTTAATATTTTGCTTAACTTAAAAGTTATAACTAAAATGAAAACTATTGGTTCTCTAAATAAAGTGTTTATTTTACATGCTTCTCGTATTTGTAAAACATTTTGCTTAGTGCTTGGCATTTGATGACATTTCAAGTCCCCAAATGAGTGATAGAATTAAGTTATCTCATTATGGGATGTTGCTAAGAAGCCTAAACTTTTTAAAAAAGTCTACTCTAATAAGAAATCAACTAAAATATTGATTAATTTTTATCTATTCCTCTGTTGGTTTGTAGAGAAATCCATAATATGGATTACTGTTTATAGGTGAATCATAGCATAGCTGACATATTTAGTTTTTAAATTTAAGTCATGGAAAAGCATAGTAAGTATCTATTATCACGGTATCTTATATCCCCTAAACTATTATGTAAATAAACACTTTTTTGTCACTCCAAAATCCAAACTCTCTGCCATCAAGTCAATACTGACTCACAGCACACACACCCCACTCCCCAGTGGTTTTCTGAAATGATTAACTGCTTAAGCAAGGACAAAGCCCAGTTTTTTTCCCTTGGAGCTGTTGATGCTTTTGAACTGCCAGCCACGCTGTGGCAGCACAATCCCTAACCTCTATACCAGAAGGCCTCCTTTAAAGATAATGTTAAAAAAAAAAGGATGGAAGGAAGAGGGGAGTGATAGAGAAAATAAAAGATGAATAAAGAAAAAGGAAAGGGAAGTTATATTGTGTATAATCTCACAGAGCCAGTTGCCTCAAAATACCAAGTAATGTAAGACTTCGGGACTATGAACTCTACTCTCTGAACCGATGGATCATACTCACAAGGCACTTACACAATGATGGGAATTTAAAGTCTTTATTGTTATTTGTAGAACAGGAACACATTGATTATTAAAAGCGAACAGTGAAGAACAGAAATAGTTTGTGGTGAAACATGGCCCTCCATTCTCACCAGGACTCTACTTAGCATCTTAGGGCAGGAACCTCCTTCTAACAGGAGAACCCACACTTTTCCCACATTGCCCGGGTCCATGTCCATGCCACTGCAGGTCTGCTGTCAGCACTACTTCTCTCAGGAGCGGTGTCTTCAAGTCAGTTCAGTGTGGTGTGCCTCTTTATTTGCTCTGGTTCTCTGTATGTCTCTTTGTGGTTTGGTCTGGTCCTCATGTTTGCAAATATAGAACTTAACCACTAGCTTTGGGACAAATCTGGGCCAGGGTTTGGCTGGCATTATGACAGCTCTTGATGTAAAACTGATTCATGGACAACCCTCTATGGTGAATCCCCTCTATAGTGTCTGCTAGGCAATCTCCTTCCTGAAAATGCCTCACTCTGTGCCACAGACTGGCTCACCCCTCACCGCTAGCTTCCACATTAGCTGAGGCTCCTCTCTATCAGTCTCATGGTCTCTGCAGTGTGTGACCTTCAGCTCCGCTGTTCTTTGGGTCAATTCTCTTGGATCAGTAGCAAGTGTCCCAGCTCAATGCTATCTGTATACCTTAGTCCTTATTACAACCCTTCTTGGAGATTCTAAGCCCTGGAGCTCATGGCCACTGGACTCCCTGCCCTTTGGGCTCTTTCTTCTGTTTCTGAGCATCCATGGCTTAGGCTTTTTATTTGTCATTGGTTGGACCCCAAGGAGACTTGATGACATAGTAGGTGAAACATTAGGCTGCTAAACAAAGGATCAGCAGTTCAAACCCACTCCCTGGTGATTGGACAAAGATGAATAAATCTGTTCCTTAAAGAATTGCAGTACTGGAAACCTGCTGAAGGTAGTTCTCCTCTGCCTTACAGTGCGTGTGGTTGTATTTGAGGGGTAGACCACCCAGAGGTTTACCACTTAATACAGCTCAATTACTGAGTGGTCCTTCATCAGCATTTCCCTTCAAAGGTGGATTATTAATCAACTTTTCCATGAAACCACCTATGTAGCTAGTAAATTGACCAAGCCCAGCAAACCATTGACAGGTTTACAAACCAACCTGCTTTGCAGAAGCATACCAATCCCCTACAGGCCTCTGACACGAATAGCAGCAAAGTGACCAATCCCTTGCATTACATTCATGTGGATGCTAACCCAACCAATCCTTTAAAAGAAAGGGGGACTTATTATAAGGATCTACATATAACCTCCTCCCTGGGGGACGGACAACAGAAAAGTGGGTGAAGGGAGGGAGACGTCAGACAGTGTAAGACATGACAAAATAATAATTTATAAATTATCAAGGATTCATGAGGGAGCGGAGAGTGGGGAGGGAGGGGACAAAAATGAGGAGCTGATACCAAGGGCTCAAGTGCAGAGCAGATGTTTTGAGAATGATGAGGGCAACGAATGTACAAATGTGCTTCACACAATGGATGGATGTATGGATTGCGATGAGTTGTATGAGCCCCCAATAAAATGATTAAAAAAAAAAAAGATCACTGCCACACGTAACACTTTGGGAGTATTACAAACTGAGAGCACAAAGGTGATATAAAAGAAACCTATTGTCCCCTCAAGGAACAAGATATGATGAAGGAAAAAGCCAAGAAAGTTAAGAAGGGAAGCAGACGAGAAGGCAGGCAGGAAGGATAATAAGGGCCCACGCACACATGATCAAAGACACCAGAGCAAGAATTCGTTGAGTTAAACATAAATGGTTTTAAAACAGATGCATTTCTGTAGTATTATTTAGTCACCACTATCTGTCAACTTGTGGTAGGGTGGTGTCTGGTTTAGTGCTATGATACTGGAAGCTATAGCATCAGTATTTCAAGATCACCCAGGGTGAACAGTGATCAATGGAACCTCCATACTAAGAACAGTCCTGGAAAAAGGAACAGACGGTCCATTTCAGAGGATCTACCTACTGAGAACCTTCTGACTAGCAGTAGGACACTGTTCCTATTTGTGCCCATTCAAAGGAAAGGCGAATGTGGCCCCAACTGAATGTGGACATTATCAAACAAGTTCATTAATATTACATGCAAATACAACTTGGCTGCAAAAATGATTGCAACGGTGTAGCCAACAGAAGCTTCCAGCAATTCAAGCCAGATTCAGAAAAGGACATGGAACAGGGGTATCATGCTCATGTCAGAGTGATCTGACAGAAAGCAGATACTATACTAGAAAGATGATTGCTTATACTTTATCAATTATGCAAAGCCATTTGACTCTGTGGATCATAAACTATCACTATCACTGCAAACACTGAGAATTACAGAACAGTTAATTGTGCTCATGTTAATCTATATATAGACCAAGAGTCAGTCTATTAAACAGAACAATTAGTTATTTTGTTCTGTATGTCTTTAAAACAGGAAAAGGAATGAGTTAGGGCTCTATCATATGTTTGGTATGTCTTCCAAGCAGGAAAGGTATGAATCAAGGCTACATATGACATAGAATCTGGCAGCAGGATTAGAGAAAGGCCTATTAATGTGCAATATGAAGATGCACATTATTCTTGCCGAAAGCAAGGAGGACTTACTAGTGAAGATCAGTGACTACAGCCTTCCATATGGATTACAACCTAATGTAGAGAAGGCAGAATTCCTCATACTGGATCAGCAGACATTGTCATGATAAACAGGGAAAAGATGGACATTGCTAAATATTTAATTTAACTTATATCCACAATCTGTGCTCACGGAAGCAGCAGACAAGAAATCAAAAGATTCATTCACTGGACTAATCTACCATAGATGGCATCCTTCACGTATTAAAGAGCAAAGAGGTCCAGTTGAGGTGTAAAGTGTGCCTGACCCAAGTTCTGGTATTTTTGATCACTTCATAAGCATGGAGAGTTGAATAATCAGTAATGAGGACTAAAGAAGTATTTGAATTATCGTGTTGGAAAATAATACTGAAGTATACTACCTTGTATTACCAGAAAAGCAAACAAATTTGTTTTGGAGGAAGTATAACCAGGGTGCTCTTGAGAGACAAGGATAACAGGAGTGTCTCAGGTACTGTATTAGTCTGGGTACTTTGGAGAAACAAATCCACAGCAACTCCTGGATAAGAGAGAGTTTTATGTAAAGGTTAAGTGTGCATCATGAAAACATCCCAACCCAATGCTGCCAAAGCCCACAAGTCCAATATTAACCCAACACCAGTCCACAAAGTCTTCCACCTCACAAAACAGAGGCAATGATGCCGACTGCAGGAGGAAAGCTGAGTCAGTGAATGAACAAGTATCTCAGCACTAGCAGGGGTCTCCACATGGCCGCTCCAGCACCCAGGGCTGCATCGGGATAAGTCCATATGGCTTCTCCTTGAGGATGTCTTGTAGGAAGTCAATCTTGCAAGCTGAAGCAGGGAACTACTAAGGCAGCTGCACCCTGGTGTGACCATCACAAAGCAAGAGACCCAAGAACTAGAAAGGTGAGGCTCACCACCCATTTATCCCTCTGCCTTTTCAATTAGCCCCACATGTGATGATCGGCCAGGCTGGCACAATTAACTAACTCAGCTACTTTGGAACTCAGGAGGGACGCGTCTCCTGGGAAGCACATCAGAATTGATAAAGTAGAGGGTCAGCAGAACGGAGGAAGACCATCAACAAGATGAGCTGACACAGTCGCTGCAGCAATGGGCTGAATAGAAGAATTCTGAAGATGGCACGGGACCAGGCAATGCCTTGTTGTGTTGTATTCAGCATCTTGGCGAATTAGAATAGATTCAGTCTCATCTAACACCACCACCACCTTAATTTACGATGGTCCTTTTGAAAGAGGGGTGTTAATTGATAGATAGATGATAGGATAGATGATAGATAGATAGAGAGAGAGATAGAGAGATACAGACCATTACTGAGTAGAAAGTCGAGTGGAAAGACAAACTAAAACCAGACCCTTTGCTTATGAGTCTTGATCCTTACAAACACAGTCACACCTTTCCCCAGTAGACCTGCTGGGTGCTGAATGAGGCGACTTTTGAGTTAGCAGTGTAGCCCTTGAGCCACTGTGCAGCTGGGGCTTCTAGTGAGGGAATGGTGGGCACAAAATGAAGTGGAAAGGCTGGGTCAGTCGTTGCAGATGTCTAAACAAGAGCTCTTAGCTTGAGTAAAGGAAGTGATTGTAGTTCCAATAACTGCATTTTGTTATGGCACGGTGTGGAGATAGAACCAATAGTATTTACTGATATGGGTAAACATTAAGCCAAACCAAATCAAACTCACTGCCACCAAATTGATGCTGACTCAAAGACGCTATTGGACCAGGTAGGACTGGCCCTGTGGGTTGCTGAGATTGCAACTTTACAAGAGTAGAAAACCCAGTCTTTCTCCCAAGGAGCAGCTGCCCTCATGTTTAGGTGAAAAATAGAGAATGATAGACGTTATTTGCTAAAAGCAGACTGCGAAGAGATTTTATTGAGGAACAGATGACATAGATCTACAGTCAGTGTGGAAATGTTACATCGGAGATGACTGTTGGTGATGTTAATATTTCATTATGTTGTTTTAGCTCAGATTCACATTCATAGCTAAAGTTTGCCCTTTCTATGTGACTTTCAGTAAATGTTTATTAATGGTTTAAACCAATTCATGCTGTTTCAAAAGAAATATATTCACTTAAGAAAAGAAAGGAGAAATACTATGTTTGCCAACTGGAGAGTCTCTTAGGTATTGACCATGTTATTGCTGGATTGAAAATCACCAATGATATCAAAACAAAGACCAATTTTTTTTTTCTAACAATCAATAATCAAACCTGATTTTTTCCTTGAGTGGAGGTTTTTATTTGCCTGAATCAAAAGCTTAAATGTTATTTCAATTTATTTCAACTCCAATTGATTCTACTTTAGAGAGAAATCACAAACAAGTACCAGCACTCACAACATTGGAATAGCAATAGATTAATGAGTTGTCACAAAGTAAAGCAACATAAGTAGATAAAATAAAATTACTAATCCTGAGAAGAGAGCATGTGTATGTGCTATAAGGGGAATAAAGAATTACTGAAACAAGTTGATACCATCTGATCATTTCTGATTCCCCAAATCTATTTTCTCCAAGCAGGCAAGAAACAAGGGCAAGTTCAAGGCTCAGAGTTCCAGAAGCATCATTAGGTTGAGAAGGGAATGATCATAATTTGGAAAAGTCGCACGCGGCTACAGCTCCGGGAATGCAAAGAGAAGTCAGTGGAGCTTCAGCCACACAGCAGTCCTCAGCGACAGGTGGCTGGGAAGCAAGGGTGGAGAAACTCCTCTTAGGCTGCAGTGAGTCGGCATTCCTCGATAGCAATGAATTATGTGCAATGTGCAGATTTTAAATCTGTGATAAGGACCTTCTCTCTTAACTGACCTCTATTCACTCACTCATGGGTGACAGGAGGATTTTAACCTTTTTTTCAATTTTTATTCTCACAGTTCTGGGTGCTTTTGTTTATCATTTATTCAGGTCTGATCCCTTTCTTTCTCTTTCGCATGATAAGTGTTTTATGTTGCTAATTTCACAGAGTATATGCCTTTCTCCTTTAAGAGACCTGGAAATTTTTGACTCAGAAAAGATGATAGAAAAATACTTGGAAGTTTTGCCCCATCTAGAGTCAAAGTAATTTGAGCAAATGGATCTAAGTGGATAATACGTTCAAAGTACTCAAATGTCTTACCCTAATATATAAATTTTTATTCAATAATTATGTAACAAATTAATAAATTTGTGTATTCAATAGTAGTTTTCTAGGGCCTACTCTGTGCCAGAGACCGAATTAAAAAAAATCTCTTTTACATTGTGCTTCTGTCATGAGTGTCATTAATGCAAGCTTATAAGTTAGCATTCTATACATAGGGTTCATATGTGGAATTTTTAAATTGACTTCCCAATGATGGGCTGGTCCCTTGACTCCAGCCAAATCCAGATAAACAAATAGTCATTAAAAATTGACTTACCCATGCATCTCAGAGACAACAACCCTAAAATGTCAGCAGATTTGGAAATAAGACCATTAGCAATGCAAATCTCCTTACCTGTGACTAAGCAGCAGACACAAAAGCCAGAATCTCTGGAGAACAGCAGCCCTCCAGAATTCAGCTTTACCGATGCCAAGGGCAGAAGAGCTAGCTATCTAAATGCTTACAAGGTTCTTTACATTTGATCAGGATTTGTATTATCTGTAAGATATTTTTCCACACCACAAACAGAAACCCCCCACTGCCATTGAGTGGAATTTAATTCAAAGTGTTCCTTTGGGCACAGTAGAACTGCTCTCTAAAATGGTTGAGGCTGTCAATCTTCATGAGAACAGAAAGCTTCACCCTCTTCCCACATAGCAGCTCGTGGGTTTGAACTGCTGACCTTCAGGTTAGCAGAAATGTGTAAACAACCACTCCCTCGTGGCCCCACATCCATACGAGCAGAATGACTCTTTCTTGATGTGGCCTCCAGTGTTCCCAGTATTTTCCTGGTGCCCTAGTGGCCTACTGAGTCAAGCATTGGTCTTCATGTCCAGGTGTGGTATAGGAGAAAGTTTAGGTGGTCCGTTCCAGTAAATAATTACAGTCTCATATGCTACAGAGCAATTCTATTTCCTTTGATAAGGTCACTATGAGTTGGAATGTCCTTGCTAACATTATTTGGGTGTGGTTCCCAAACTTTATCTATTTTATTTACAGCATAACACATTGTGATTAGGTGTTTACTTGGTCCTACACTTGAGTATAAGGATTTTCAATTGTGAAAAGTGTGCTTGTATAAAAATTTGCATTAACACATTGATAGGAGCTTGAGATAGTTGCAAAATGGTAGCATTAAGGCGTAACCATCTGATTAAATTAAAGAACCCATGCAAAACCAGAAACCAGCCGCCACCACCACCACCACCAATATGTCCTGCATCAGAGCAATTTGGCTTCAAAAATTGCTGGCAAATCTTGCTGTTTTCCTCCCCGTTCTGACTCCTCACCGGTCTCTCCTCCCACTCTTGCCCGGCCACTTCCTTTTGCAGTAAATGCTTATGTCTCTAATTGAGGCCAGGATAGGTCCACTGATGTAACAAACCATTAGCTGAAACCAGCCATCCTGTCAATTAGATCTATTGCAGGTCGTCGATTTATCCGGGGGTTACCAAAAAGTGCCCTAATACTCAGTAATGACTGTAAGACCACTGATATGCAATCCCTTGTCAGCAAGTCACTTTAATATGGAAATAATCATCCAATCTCAATCAAACAGCTGTTTTAAAGCTACGGCAGATCTATCATTCATCTTCTCACCTGCTTGCCTGGATTGGATAGAAGTGGTTATCAGTATAATCAGTGTTATCTCGAAAATAGAATTAGCAGGCTGCAGATTTCACACTAACTACAGAGCCATTCTAATCCCCACTGGCTAAAGTACAGATAACTGTATGACATGAAGAAGAAAGAAAAAAATTGTGAGAAAACTTAATGTTATTGTATTATATCTTGGGAATCCCTAAGCTATATATAACTGAGTTTTGCAATGGACAATGGGATAGAAATTATAAATTGGCTTTGCCTTAGAACTGAAATTAATACTGTCAGATAAGCAAAATTTCTAAGAAAGCAAGGATGACAAGTTTTTATACCTAGAAGGAGATCATGAAATCAAATCTATAAGCCATTGCTATGACTGTTACATATAGATTGGAGATGTGTCATTAATTATGCCTCACTACCAGTGATATCAGAGCAAAACTCTGGTGAGGCATCCCTGGGTTACTGGTCATTTAAAAGGCAAATTTGTCACTAATGCATCAGTACTATTGTAAATGGAGAGGGTTATTATTTTAGTGTTATTTTAAGAAGTACTTGATAAGTACCTTTTATTATTATAAATTTTCTGGTATATAGACAGCCTATGAATTACTATAAAGTACCTAATGAGTCAAGTTTATTGTTATAAAAAAGGAAAGCTTCATGATTAATAATTTATTTAAGCAATAACATTTAAATTCTCATTGTCAAATGCTTTTAATTATGCATGGACTTCTCGTGAGGTGCAAATGGTTAAAGCATTTGCCTGCTAGTCCCAAAGCTGAAAATTTTAGATCATTTCAGATAAAAAGACATGAGGGTAAAAATGCTACTTTGACATGGCCTTTGGTGTCCGTGTGTTGGAGCTGACTTGATGACAAATACGTTTCACTTCACTTTTTAATATTATATTTAGGTGGTTACATGGGTAGTATAGTTGAAATTAGAAGGTTCTTTGATGTCCCACACGTTTTTCTGTTCTACATATCATCCCAGGGTAAGCCTCATAGTAATTGATTATTCATTTGAACCGTATACATGACATGAAACATAACCTGCATGCTATTTAATTTTAAAGTGTAAGTCTCTTACATCAATATTATACATCAAATATTTTGATTGAACTTATTCTAAAATCTTCACATCAACTTATGAAAAAAAAACCAACCAAACACCATTCTATAATATCCCAAAGAGACTGGAAAATAGATTATGAATCACTAACCACCCCCCACCAGGCACTGACACATCCTTTAAAATGAATGACCCATTGCCAATTGCCTATTGAAGAATTCATCCTCATCAAAGTGGAAGTCTCCTTTCACCAAGGTGCTGTCAAAAGCTGACATGTATACATCTGTATTCCAGCATATTGATAAGCCTGAGATAAGCATTTGATTTTCTATGAACACTTGTTAAAGAAAAGCAAGGGCAGAAATGGGATTGTTGTAAACGAGCTGGCTACTCAGCCTTCTCCTCTACAAATTGCCTGTATCTGAAATCACATCATTTGGAAGAAAAGTCTCTTTTGATGCAAAGTCAGGGATAGAGTCCAGATTTTGTGGGTCTTGAAGTTCATACAATTTTGGTAGTGCGGTCCTCTTTAAGAACTGCAATCAAAATGTTGTACAGGGTCTTTGAAAGGATCCAGGGAACAGGAGCATGTGAGGATTGATCTTGATTTGTTCCAAGGCCAATAGGCCCCTGAACAAGTGTAGTATAGTGTCTTGAGTTTTGGGGATACCCATTCATACTCGTACCCACAACAATCAGGTTCTTTCTGACTCATAGCAACATTAGGCTTTAGATCTTTTGAGGAGAATATAGCCTCCTCTTTTCCCCTCAGATCTTCTGGTAAATTCGAACTGCTGACTGTGTGGCCAGCAGCCTGACACAAATTCCACTAACCAGGGATGGCCACACTTTGTGGTAGAGACTTATATAATTTTCCTTTTTTTCCACAGCTTTGACTTTCCAGTATTTTTAGCAACACTACTTGCTGCTAATCGCTATTTCCACTTGGTCTTTAAACCTTTTCATAATTCTGCCATAATCAATCTTGTTCCAGTGTGTCCATGCATATATATCTGGCTAGGGTGTCCAAGAATGGAAATCAACTCAATGGCAACTTGATTTTAATCGCTCATTTATTACTATTTTCAAAAAAGTCTAACTTCTAAAAAGTTTTACTTGCATGTGTTACCTTTGCCTCTTAACTCCCACTGTTGACTAACTCTCAACTTCTAACACTTAATTCCACCGAACCTGCTCTTATCACGGTCCCCAATTATGTGCTATGCTAAACCCGTTCCCAGAGTTCCATCGCTCGCTTGCTGGTGACGTTTTACTCGGCTGGCAGTCTTTTTCCTCTTCTGGATGCCTTACCGCTATTTATTCTCACATGGTTCCTCCCCACCTGCTTGGCTCTTTCTCCTTATTCTCTTTCCTTGGCTTCCACTTGTTTTACATGTCCGGTTAGTTATTGACAAAACAGTATATTATACATTTTATCTTTTATTTCTGTTGTCACATACATTTTCTCTCTGTTTAGTTCATTCATCTTTCATGTCTGTGCTGCTCTCTGGAATCTCAGCCTGCCTCTCCAATATTTATACCAAGATGTTTTTGTGGTGTGCTCTCAAATCATTCTGTTCCAATTTGGTGAATTATCTTCTGTCATCAACCTTTTTGCTGCTGTGCTGCTAAGGCCCCAGACCTTCGTCCACTCAGTTTCTAGGCTCGCAATGTTTGCTTTGACTGAAATGACTATCTTCCTTATCTCTCTTCTTCATTGCCGGCGTTACAGTTATCCTTCTAGATTCAACTGATGGATCATTCCCTTCAAAAAATATTGTCTGAATTGCTTAATTTCAAGTGACAGTTTTCATTTCTTTCCCGCAGCATCCTGTGTACACTGGCATAACAATAAGCATATAAGACAATTGTGTCTCCTGCTTATCCGTACACTCAGCCCCAGGCCCAAAACTGTGATATTCTTTTAGAAAGGAGCTTTGTCTTTCATCTCGCTATCCCTAGCACTTAGCACAATGCTACAGCCATCGGCACCAAATAAATCTTCATTAAACAAGCACTTCATTAATTATTCAATGAGAACGTCAAACAATTGGCTCTAAAGAGGATGCAAATGCCCAAACTTCAATCTTAACCACTTTTACATATTCTATCCCCCAATCATTAACGGAAAGGAGAGCAGGCAGATTTTGTGCACAATAATGCTGGCAGACGGCTTTGGGATCAACACAGGAGAGAATACTCTTCAAGAGTATTCAACATTCCAGCAAGAAAGAATTCCACAAATGCCATTGTCACATCTCCCAATTTATCTAGGCATTTTTAGCCACCATTTCCTTGTCTTTTATTTTTTTGTTATATCTCATTGAGTAGATATCAATTCATAGGGTGTGTTTGACAGATTCAATAACCCCAAGGGTTTTCCAACTCCCCCACAGGGTTTTCCAGGAGTGGATTTATATTTTTCAATCCAAGATGATGCTGTTGTGTCTTGTCAAGCCACTCATTGTGGTTGTAGTTGAACCCTTACAAGTTGAGCCACCAGACCTGTAAATTACATTGGTTTCTCAAGGGTTAATGACAATATTTAACTGAGAGTGTTTTACATCATTGTGATTTTTATAATTTCATATTGTTTCAATGATTTTCATTATAATAAGTGATTTTCATAGTAATGGGATTTGAAAACTGACAACCTGTGACAATAACGTGGTAGATATATAGAGCCAGTATATTTTATAGCATGAATGAAGTGTGTACTCTGTGATTTTCAATGATGTACTTACCTATCTAAGTAAAACTTAGGAATTATGAGGCATAGGCTAAGCTACTACTTTTACTTCAAACTGAACAACCAAAATGGTCCTTGAAACTTTGTGTGGTAGTTATATAATCCAATGTCAATTTTAGAGGCTCATGAGTGAAGGGGTGGAGTCTACTATGTCAATTGGATCAGCCAATGAGCCCTCTATGTGGGCATGGCCTTCTCCTGAGAATTTTGGGAAATCCTGTATTTTCCTCCTTGGAGGTGGGAGACACTTCTTTCTCTCTCTGCTCACTCCCTGGGAGACATTGCAGCTGATAAGACACACGGAACTATGCTAGTGCCCTGAGCTGGAAAAGCCCCATGGACCTACCCTGATACAACCAGACCTCTGAAGCCAAAGAAGCCACAGAGAGACCCCTGCCAGCACTGAGATGCTTATAATACCACTGGATCGAAAGACTTCCTACCCACTGGCCTGCGATCATCCTGCACTTGGCATCATTGCATGTGTTGCATGAGTCTGAAGAGGACTTTATAGATTGGTATCAGACATGTGGGCTAATGTCAGACTTATGGGCTTGCACTGGACTGGGCTGGAATGCTTTCTAAAGGTACAATTACCCTTTATATAAAACTCTCTCTTATACACATGTAAGTTTCTATGGATTTGTTTCTCTAGTCTACCTGGACTAACACACTTTGTCTCTGTCACTGAGAATGAATGGTCAGAGGCCTCCTAAGAACATTTTCACCAAATTATCTTTCTTTAATTATCTTTCCTTTACTCTTAGTTCAACTTTAAATTTGCACATTGCTTTGCTTAAAAGCTACTCTGTTATCAGTCTACACAATTTTTAAATGTGGTATCTCCCAAACATGCCTACCTCAAATTTACCTCTGTTTAAGTTGTGTTATTAACTAAGCTCTGAGCCTCTTAGACCTGTTCTTTTCCATCCATGCCCAAGCTTGAGTTGTTCTCTGAAGAGCAATTCTCATTTCGCTTTGTCTAAATTTTAAAGGTTTTTTTTTCTCCTAAAGCCACGACATCATTTGCAGTTTGAACCAGCTCTTTTTACATTGCTGTGCATATTTCCAAATTTGTCAAAATATTAAGACATTTTGAAAATTGCTTTCATTTTTATTAAGAAATTCTGTCCATTTTTATCAAGATTACTTCCTTTTGAGAAACATTTGTTATAAATGCTATGCTTTCTGAAACATACATTAATCCATTTAAAACTGCATTAGTCATTAAATCACAAGCCTTTTTCTCACTTCTTTGATTTGTATCATAAAACAATTAACATTCTGTGGCTTTTTATATCTCCCTGGCACTTAATTCTAAAACATTTATACAACTTGGACATTTTCTCTAGGGTTTTATGCAAACTTTGGGGATTTTATTAGAATGCTAGAACTTTCTGAAATGTACCCATCAAAAGTTATCACCTCCATTATGAATTCTTTAGAAATGGATCCCAAGAGAAAGCTTGGCATATAGAAAATCAGCCAGGAACAAGTTTAATAAAATCATTTTAATAAGTTGGGAATAACACACAGGAGTTGTTTTGATAACTGCATGCCTCTGGTGCATAGACTAACACACAGCCAAATGCCAATTGCTTTCAGTACCTTAAAAATATCTCAAATTAGAACACAGGAAATGCTTTGTGTGTGTATTTTTTTTCTTTCTCAAACTAATTTCTATAATGCAGTGATCTTGGTGACATACATATGCAGGAAGTTTTGGGACTGACTCACTTTCCTAATAACATTCCTCTTGACATTTATGTAGGAATTAATCAAAATATCCTAGCAAAACCCTTTCACTATATATAGGTGTATATATATAGTATATATATATGTATATATAAACATATACATGTGTGTGCATATATGTATATGGGGTGTGTGTATGCTAACCTTTTCAGTAACAACTCTTTTGAGGATATATAAGCATATATTTATACATGAACATATACAGAATTAAAGAGAGAGGAAAGCGTTTATTTTCAGTTTTCTGATCTGTTTTAATGAAAGTAAAATATACACAATCCATTTATTGTATAAAACTGAAATTGAAAGAATCATTTTATGTGAATACATATGCCTATAATCTCACTAATATCATTTATTTTAGACCTAAGGTAACTTATTCCTTAACTAATACTTTTCTTTGGACCAAATTATTTCTCTATTATGTAACCTTATAAATAAATATATAAATCCTTTCTCAGGTAATACCTTCTTATACATTTTTTAAAAATGTATTTAAGTATTAAGATATGTCTTATTTTCCCCAGTGATTGCTAATGGTAACTCAGCTCTTAAGTAGAGATAATCAAATTATATGGTAATATAAGCAAATACTTATACTAGCATATTTATGATGTTATAATCACACACACATATATCATGTGTGCATATACATATATATAGCAGTCGCACATATTCAAATATTTTATACATTTTAACTCACACAGTCATCACAATAACACTACAAGGTCATGAGGAAGACACAAAGAAGACTGAAATAACACAGGGCTGTGCAACTTGGCTGAGCTTGCAGAGATCCTAATGGAAAAGTCAAGATTCATACCCAGACAGATTGGCCCTCCTTCTTACACTTCACTGTTTGTTGTTAACCTCTCCAGTTCTCACCCTCTAGTCACCACCTCCAGGAGGACCTCATGGATTTGCGTAGGCTCACCGTAGATATTGAACACCAAGTCCTGCTTCCTTTTCCACCAGCTTGCAGAACAGTCTCTCATCTTCATTTGTAAAACTAGGACACTAACAATATCTACCTCCTATGACTTTCATTATCTTTAAATGCTTTTAATACATTTAGAAGCACTTAGTCTAGTGATAAGCACTTGATAAGTGAAATCCAATATCATTATTATTATTATTATTCCATTATTACATAATCCTTCCTCTGTACATAGTTTTCCTTTGGGTTGCAACCTCAGATGCCCTTTGTGAGGATGTATTTAAAAGTTACAGCGCGTGCTTTCTAGAAGACTAAAAGTGCACAGTGATTGTCCACGTGGAAGAAGAGGCGAGACATATCCATTGGCTCTTCCTTTGGTAGTGGAGCCAAATGAGATAGCCACCCCTGGAGGCAGCATGATCAAAGCCATCTCACTAGAATTTTCCTTTGTGTCAACAATGACAAATTGCATTTTAAAACAGTACCCTAAAAGTCTCATCAGGAGAAATCTCCATGCGTGTGCCCACTCAATCAACAAATTAACCTGTTACATATTGTATGAGTCATGGGAGGCTACAAGAGTCAATGAATCAGATTGGTGCTGGTTAAACTTTGGTATCATTTAATCCATTTTAAAATGATCTTCCTGGAACACTATGTTTTCTCTTGGCCACAGAGTTTTTACTCCCTGATCTCGACAAAGGCACACAGGCTGCAAAATTTGAAATCACTCTTGTCTAGTCAACTTCTGTTTATTCTGCGTTTGGAATGTCAACCTGATTGTAATGAAATAAATATATAAGCATTGATAGAATTTGAAACTCCAGAGAGCATGTAGTTTTGCTCTGAGTCCCCCATTGCTGAGTCTCTAGCTTTAGTTTCTGAACACCAAGTGAAACCAGTATTGTCTCAAAACAACATCTAAAATGTAAATAAACTCATTTTATGTGAAAAAAACCTCTTGATAGTGTTTAACATCTTCTGTAGTTCTGTGTAATTATCTAATGGCATTTACATTGAAGCATTTAACATGTTATCTATAAAATATGTACAAATTATGTACACATAATGAGCATAATTGGACAATTTTAGCAAAGACATTTGCTTCCCACAGGTTATTTCTAATAGCTCTCCACCTGTGACCTAGAGTTATAATCATTTTTCTGAGGTCATGAAGGGTGCTTAAATGAAGTGGGACTAGACAGAGCATCACTTGTGGAACATTCACACCTTTAGGAAGAGCAAAAACACTGAAGACTGAGCCTTGCTTCTTGTCATGTTTTTATTCATTTAAAGAGAACCCACTAGTTGAAGTACTGTGTTAATCACTTACTGTTTTCCTTTACCTTATTGTTAATATGTGTGAGTTAAAATACTTTCTTATGATAAACAGGCTTATTAGAGATTGGGGGCAAGTAAAAAGTAAAATATCATTTATGAATCCCACCCAACTGTACTCTCCCAATCTAGATACTGTGGCTATATATTTAGACATTTTGATATGGAGAGAGATACACATATACACCCACACAGATACATATATATACATACAGTTTGCTAGTTATATATTTATAAACTTTGTGGTAGTTATATAATCTGTTGTCAGTTTGGGACTTGAGAGGATTAAGAGTGAAGGGGTGGAGTCTAGTCTGTCAATCAGATCATAGCCAATGAGGCCTCTGTGTGGGCATGAACTTCTCCTAAGAATTCTGGGAACTCTGATATTTCCTCCTTGGAGAAAGGAGACACTACTGTCTCTCTCTCTGTTCTCTTCCTGTGAGACATCCCTAAGGAGAAACCACATGGTCCTACCCTGATGCACCCCTGAGAACTGGAGGAGCCACATGGAAACCCTTGCCAGCGCTGAGATGCTTGGACCACCACCACTTTTGCACCCACTGGCCTGGGATCTTCTTGCATTCGGTGTCACTGCATGTCTTTCGTGAGTCTGAACAGGACTTCGTAGATTGGTATTGGACATATGGGCTAATAGCAGACTTAGGGACCTGACATGGACTGGGCTAGGATGTTGTATTAGTCTAGGTACTTTGGAGAAACAAATCCACAGCGACTCATGTATAAGAGAGAGTTTTATGTAAAGAAAATGTGCATCACGAAAACAGCCCAACCCAAT
>NW_022103899.1:38027745-38028731 GCF_000313985.2 Echinops telfairi | reverse complement strand
CTGGATTTGTTTCCCTAGTCTACCTGGACTAACACAAGCTTCAAATATAAAAAAGATGAAAAACTACAAAACTACAGACACACACACACATACACATGCATACTAGTAGATAAGATTGGGCAAAAAGATGAGTCTTTCTACTCCCTTCACAAGGCAAAGTCCCAGAGGGCCCACATAGGCAGGCCTACCCTGTCCCATAAAGCCTTTCTTTATGAGTGGGAGACATCGATGGCAGTGAGTTAATAGGCAAGATGGCATTTTGATATGAATATACATACACATACATGTACACATGCTCACACTAATAGGTATTATGTTACTTTTTGAACTTTAACAATTTTTGGTCTAATATTTCTTTATTACCCTGTCCATATAACCTCACAGCTAATCTAGTTATTTTAAACTTGGTCTGAATACTATCTTATTATATAGAAGATTTGGAAACAATTGGGAAATGTTTTTCATATATGTGTAGGAAGAAGGTTATTACACTATTTTAATTAAATCTGCTCTACATTAGTTTCAGATATTAATTAAGTTCCATTAAAAGTAGGTGAATCTCTGAAAATTAGTGAACAAGGGGGTGTGGATAATTTTGTTTTCATCTGAAATTCATTTTTTCTTAGCAGAAGAAATAAGGTCTTAAAAATCATTTAAGTTTAAATTATAATAACTGATGTTTATAGCAAATAATAATAATAAATTAAGTTAAATTCTTCAAAACTTGAGATTAGGATGAGATTTGTTCTAGACCTATCAATCACTCTGTGGCAGTTACATAATCTCTGGTCACCTGAAAAGTGATGGAGTCTAGCCTGTCAATCAGGTCACACAGCTTGATGACCTCATTTGGAGGTGTGGAGAAGGTAAATAGCTCACTCTGCTACACCTTCCTGTTGACAAGCCACATGGAGCCATGCTGATGAAGCCATCACCCTGGAGCTGGAGGAGCCACAGGGAGACCCAAACCAGGACTGAGATGCTTC
>NW_022103899.1:38024427-38026600 GCF_000313985.2 Echinops telfairi | reverse complement strand
CTCAATATCAGCAGCCATAAAGAGTCCCAGGGCCACCTGTGGAAGAGACTGAAGCTGAAAAACACTGAAAATAGAATTTTAAGTCCCTCCTTGGCCAGCGCATTAATAGCAGACACACACCAGTCAGACACTGTCACATATTGGTTGGAACAGTTTTCCTCCACAGCACTCCATGGCACCTTCAAACATGTATTTCATGACGATAATTATACTTTTAATTTCAAATGTATTATATCGAGACAAAGCATAACTATGTTAATTAATATTTTTCTATGTGTTTTTTCTCATGATAAACACAATGCATAATCATACAAATTTGTAGTGTCAAATGATAATCAGTCTCCAACATTATTTTATTTCCAAACTTTATTTCCACTTGAATTGAAAGAATGATGGTCTCGCTGTCTTAGTTTCAATCACGGATACTATGTAGCGACTTCTCTGATCGCTCAAACTATAAACCCATTAAAAAAGCATCTAGACTTAAAATAAATTGTAATGAACTACTTATCTGATCATTGCCTCTTACCTTTTTATTGATATGGACTCGATCAGAACAGGAACCTGTTGTCAGCTGCCCCTTGCATTTAGCTGAGTGGTAGCAGTAAACAAAGTTAACAAAAAGAAATGTTCTGGCTTTTTTCTTCTTCATATAATTAAGAGTTGTTAGAGCATGCTAATCAATCACACATTTACATTTAAAATAGAGCAACAGATTTATCAGAAACATTCACTCTTGGGTTTTTATCATACTGATAGCCTGGAATCATGAATGTTATTGGCATCCTATTATTTAACTGTTCTTATCTATGCCATAGCTTTCTTTTTGTTCCAAACTTGGTTTTCTATAAAACAAAAATGAAACAAAGGAAACAAATAAAAACTCGATTCTGACTTTTATAGTGAGCCTGTAAGACAGGGTAGCACTGCCCTAATGGGTGTCTGAAACTAACATGCAGCCAGCCACTGAAAAGGGGCAAAGGGAAGGGAGAATAAGGAAACTTGTTGTCTTGACCGTCTGTTGTATTCAAAATTTTGTTTATAAAAATCATTTAGATTTAGTTATTTATTTTATGTTTAAAAATCACCCCCATTAATTTTCAGAAAAATGAAGGTGTCATCTTCCCTCAGTGTTTCTTGCTTGCTATAAGAAGGAAAGTCTTTGCTACCAATCCATCTAGTGCTTGCCTGACCTGTACAAACAAAACCAAACCCTAGTTTTGAAGTTTGGAGTATCTGTCTCCTCAGAAATTCTTAGATTATCCAAAGTTCAGAAACATCAAAGAAACTTACTGTACCATCACAAAACTCCATGAAATTCACAAAATACCCCTCTCTTCCCAAAAGGACAATTATCAACAAAAATTTTAAATAGTTTTTATTTTGCCGCATTAGTTCCATTATTTTTCAGACATGTTCAAGAATATTTTCTTTCTATTATACTTTCTCAGACATGATCTTCCCATTGAATTTGCAGCCATCAAGCTTTTTTCCTTATGATTAATGATTAGTTCTTAATCAAAATATAGTAGCAATCATCAAATATCAAGTATTGTTTGATATTTCAAAGTATACCCTTTACTGTAGCTTACAATTAGAAATTATATTCCATTTATAGTAATGTATCTGTTATTTTTCCTGAAATAAGTTTGAATTGGAACTGTATATATATATATATGTATATATAATATATATATAAACAGGATAAGTAATATACAAGATCGACATATTTCAACATATTGAATGTTTTGGTATAACTTCACAGAATAAAACTAAACCTTTTAAACCTCATTCTTAACTCCTTTTAAAATACTTCTAGTTTTAAAGCTTGTGTTTAAATATTCTCATACAGGTATATTTACCTGAAAAGAGATGCCAAAAAAAAAAAAAGTTCTAAAAGGAGAAAACAGAAGTACATTATTTTCCTCAAAAGAGGTTCGTTAGTTTTTGTTGTTTCGGTCAGTCCAATTATTTTCTGGGATCTGCTCTCAGACTGTGAGGGAGGCAAAGCAAATGTGTTTTCAAACAAATATGCTTGCCAGAAAGGAAGGGACCATGAAAGATATTTTGAAATTAACCTATTAATAATTCAGAGTCTTACAGCTACTTCTGCTGGATTCCTTGTGAACCCTGCCTCCTCCTTTGTTAGCTGCCAAGTTCCTGATCAGGACCC
>NW_022103899.1:38023178-38024030 GCF_000313985.2 Echinops telfairi | reverse complement strand
TGTATAGCCCTGGTGGCATAGCGGGATATGCATTGGGCTTCTACCTGAAAGTTTAGCAGTCCAAAACCCCCACATGAGGAAACGGACACTTTTACCCTTGTAAAGAGTTGCAGTCAGAAATCCTCAGAGGCAGTTCCACTCTGCATGCATAGGATCCCTGGCAGTGGGAATGAATTCCATGGCAGCGAGTGTGAATGTTTGATCCTTCTATGATAGTATTTCTACAAATACTGTTACATCTTTGAAATGATGCCTTCCTTGGATAGACATAATTCTTGACCTCTTTAATGTAATTTAGAATTTCGTCATGCCCTGTATTAAAAATAAGATGGTATCTATAATAGGCAGCTTCTATTTATTTAAATATTCAGAGAGCACACACTTAGATAACTTGTAGGTTCAGTCATTGACCTGTTCTTTATATATTAAAGCTGCAGATTGCCTCCTTTCCTTCACTGCCAAAACCTCACTGTCATGGAGTTGGCTTTGAGGCATCGTAGCCTGAGAGGACAGAGTGGATTTCTGGGACTGTAAATCTTTATGGAATTAGAAAGCCTCGTCTTTCTCCTGTGCAGCAGCTGGTGGTTTCAAACCGCTGACCTTGCAGTTAGCAGCCCACATGTAACCTATAGACCCCCAGGGCAGCAGTTGGGTCCCAGCTACTCTGATTACATTAGGAAACCTGCACTGGCTCCTGACTTGAACAGATAGCAATAAGGACCGATAAAGGATAACAGGAAGAAAAGTAATGAAAATTAAAATGAATCATTTTAGAGCTCTTAGTACCATCGTCTGTACCAATTGTTTACATTTACCATTCATAATTTTATAATGAACATTCATAGCAGTTCT
>NW_022103899.1:38020068-38022010 GCF_000313985.2 Echinops telfairi | reverse complement strand
GAAAAGAAAATAATTGTTTCATTTTGGAGGCCCTGTGAATTCTTTCACTCCCGATCTGATAGACCCTGTACCTCATTTATCACAAAATGAGAGACCTTGAGACTTTAGTTATGTACTCCAATTAATCTTATTATTTGGCTTCACATGAGAAACATGAAAGTTGGCTAGTAGTCAGCAGGTGACATCACCACTCTAGGCCTTGGGTAAGGACCGCTGGTGGCGCAGTGGTTCAGAACTTCACTGCTTACTGGAAAGTTGCTAGTTCGAAGCCATCAGCTGCATCTGAGAGGAAAGAGGAGGCCATCTGCCTCAGTAGACATGGTTCTATTCTATTCTATCAGATCACCCTGAGCCAGAAATGACTGGATGCCAATGGCATTGATTTTAGGAGGCCTTGGTTATATTAATAAAACAAATTTTTAAAACTAAAAAACTAAAGCAAAAAGGGTAATATTTATTGTGATATTAGAATTTTCCATAGATTTTGAAAATAATTTTTATCTCTTTTTCTTTTTCTCCCTTTTGCGTTCTTCTACTCCTTTCTCCCTCCTCTTATCCTCCCTTCTTTACTTCCTTGCATGTCTGGGTTAGCGCTGCATGAGTTATTGAAATCTGAAGACCATCAGAATGCTGTATTCATATGTCATCTCTGTTTATCACTGTTACTTTCTTTGCTCACTGGTGTCATATCCTTTTCTGCTGTGGCATATAGGTGACAACCTGGCTACCCACCAATGCTAGGCTTGCACCCTCTGATCGTTGCCTTTAGCAAGAATGGCAATTTATTTTTGTTTCTGTTCCATAATATATTTCCAGGAAGCTTGGATAGTTGACTAAGGCCAGACAACTACAACTTCCAACCATGTCAATACATTAGTTCGTACAGCAGAGAACAGCAACAACGATATTCTTAGCAGGCACATTATCTACCTATGCCATTGCTTTTTATGTCCTCTCACCAAAAAATGGATTTTATTCCCTCTTGTTTTTGCAAATGTGTGCCCCTGGTGTGAATCTGTTGATGACAATAAAATGATACTAATAAGAGGAATACTTATTGGGGGTGTATATTTCATTCATTCTACTTAATACTTTTACATGTATAATTTTCTTATTATAGCTTAATGAGGAAGACATCACTATTATTGTTCATGCAATACCTACTCAATAAATGGTAAAGTGTTTTAAGAGGACATTCTAAATACATTATTAATAAAATTAATTTCCCCACAAGAGGGGGCTTCAGCTCTTAAAGTTTCCAGTTTTATTTTTTAATATATTCATATTATTTTATACTTGAACATGACCTACAAATGTCAAACATAAATGTGTAAAGAATGTGTCCTACACCCAGCTGTCTATTTCTTGGCAATTCAGTTAGATGTCAGGCTCTCATTTCTAGTCCCAAGTTGAAAAGGATCAGATTTGAACAGGAAGGGATATGTCTTGTCATCTATTATACAAAACCTTTTATTTCTCTCCCATTTGTCATCATTCATATTTGATTGGAATATGTAAACAGACCCTTTTACCTCTGCCATGACACCAAAGACAGCATGTACGTGTCGGAATACGTAAGCCAATAGCATAGGGTCTTTCATTAATGTATCATTCTGCGTTTAGGTAATTTCACATACATTCTATGTAATATTTAAACTATTAATATGTGATGAATAATACATTACCAGGAAGGACCCCCTACCAAAAATTGATTTTGGATGTTGAGCCAGATAACAGTACACATGTGCATTGAAGGGGGCATGCACATCTCAAAGGAGAAGCAGAAATATCATAAAAGTATGTATTCTAGATGAAGAAAGGGTTAGCAAAGACACATGCTTAATCTGCATTCAATATTTACTTACTACCGTTCTTTATACTACACTGACCTGTGTAGCATTAATTTTATAAATGAGAATTATGAGATGCAGAGATGATCAAT
>NW_022103899.1:37990923-38019383 GCF_000313985.2 Echinops telfairi | reverse complement strand
GCTTCAGAAATAGGTCTGCAGTGGAAGTCTAAATCAAGCTTGTCCGTGTTTTCTTTAAACTGTCATTTCCGTTACATTGTAAATAAGAGGAAAATTGTTCTTCTCCTAAAGCTGGGGGAAAGGATCTTTCTCCCGCGGGTTTTCAGCTCCCACGTATTTCAGCTACAGGTGCTGGCCCCTCCCCTTATGCTGCCCATCATGACTGTCAGGTGCACTCTGTGGGGCGGCTCATTTAATCCGTTCTCATAAGTGGATAACTTTATTGCTTTTATTGGTTTTGTTTCGTGCTCGGAATTCCCTCTAATTTGTCAAGTTGTCTGATATAAAGGGATGAAGTAGAGTAAAGTAATAATCTTCTCATGGAAGTCATTTGTCTTCCCATTTATCTTTTCTTATTTGTGTGTGTACATCGACGCTCAATTATTTGCACAGTTGAAGAGGGAGCTCTGTACCATGGATACTCCAAAAGCATTTGCAGAAGATTGACCTTCACCATTATCTTTTATGTAGGTGAGGTTCCCTACCAAGACTTGAACTTCACTCATGAGAGAAGGCCTGTAAGTGTGCTTAGTGTCCCAGAGTAACCAATTTACAGTGGATTTCTATCCTTCAGCAGATAATTCAGGAGCCCTGGTAGCATGGTGGTTAAGAGTTGGACTGCTAACCTCAAGGTCAGAAGTTCTAAACCATGAGCTGCTCCTCAGGAGACAGCTTGCTTGCTGCTCCCTAAAGAGGTACAGTCTCAGAAACTCACAGGAGCAGTTCTGCCAAGTTTATAGGGTCACTATAAGTTGACATCCACTTGATGGCAGTGAGGAGAAAAGAAGAACTATTCTATATATTCATCTAGAGAATAAAATGTATATCATTCTTCAAAACTATGTATTGTCCTATTTAGGAGAACATACATCATATGGAAGGCCAGAATTTGTGTTTAACTGTCATCCTTGGGCCCCATTCTGCTTAAACATCTGTCCGAGTTAAACATAAATAAAAATCTTCGGGTGCTCATTTTCTGGAGAGCCTCACTTACATGATTGTGCTAACCTCTCTCGTCAAACAGTGTGCCAGCCTCCTCTGGTGTGATGTGTTCATCGGACAGACAGACTGTCTGTTCACCTGCACTTGCCCTGTTAGTATGGGCAGGTATTCGTGTCATCTCTTTTTATGTTTCAGTTTACATCCTCTTGACTATTTTACTATTCTTGTGTTATGGAGCATTCCAATTTAATGTCATTTTTGAATTTCCTTTGTGTGTTGTTCTGCATGTTATTGATGAAGATATTAAAACTCAAGACCTAAATCAACCCGGGTGGCAGCTCACTCCGCCTTCCCAACTCTTGTCTGTTGCCATTTATCATTACCCCTTGTTTACAGCTCTTTAAATGGTTTTCAAACCATCTGAGAATAATCATCTCTGAGCCAATTTGAATTAATTTTGCAAGTCAGATTTTATGAAACACTGAATTAAATACTTTATGAAAATTCAAATATATGACTTGTCCTGTGTCCCTTTATCCATTAATGTGGTGATTCTGTCACCAAAAGTAATCAGGTTTGTCGGGCATGATTGGCTCTCAGTATTTTCCTAGGGTTCATTCATTACTCATGAGCCTTCCCTTATCTCCCCCGATGAAAAAAATGTTTTATATTAATGGATTTTATTGGTGAAAACACAAATGATACTAGGTTACTCCTTGTACAATCAATCAGAGAGGTGTTAGGCTTATTCATTTGTGCATTAATAGATGGGAGCATCTAGTGCACACTTTTGCTAGTGTAAATCTTCACATGAGAAATGGAGAAATGAGGGCACTTGAGGTTCATGGACACATATTTGGTTGCTGAGACTTGGAAAATGAATTTTTGATGTGAATTCCTCTCTTCCTACTTACTAGATGACGCTAATATTAATAGATATTTGTACATTCTTACATATATAACTTAATTATTTAATGTATTTTGCCATGTTTTTATTCCTACTTGGGTTACTGCTTTACTCCCGTTTTTTTTTCCCTTTTATATTTTGTGGCTGTTGTTTTTTTAACATCACTCTCGAGAGTTTTGTCTTTTTGGGGTTTTTTGGTTTTTTTATCTCTGTTTTTTTGGGTCTCCTTTTTCTTGAAGGTTTTTTTTTTGAGTGTGAGGTGTTGTGTGTCTGTGTGGCTCTTTTTTTTTTTATTGTTGTTGTTTTTTATAAATCTCTGTTCTCGTGTCCCCATATGTGTTTTTTTTCTGTGCAAGTGTGTGCATGTTGTCTTATAATATTTTGTTTTAGTCATCTTAATCCCTAATTTCTTTTCTCAGAATATTCACTTATTACTTTAATATTAGCATCATTTGAACAATATTGCTGCATTTAACAGTCCAATAAAAATCTCTTTGAATTTCATCCTTGTGTCTGAAAAATGAACATAAAAAATTTTAAAGGGAAGTATATATTATACATATATTAACATATACAGATATAGCAATTTATAATGAAGCAAATTAGTTGATACATATACCATCTAAAGAATAGAGCCAGAAATTGTAAACATCCAACTTTTTTGTTGTTGTTTTTAAGTGAATGGTTAATCACCCATCTTCCTACATGATAAAGTTCCTTCGTTTAAGAAATCATTAAGAAATAAACTTATAGTGCTCATTAATGAAATGTCACTTCATGAAAAATCATATCATCAATATGAAAAATGATTGTGGTTTTCATTGTCAAGGTAACCCAGAAACCTACTGCTATGAGTTGATGCTGACCCACAGCAACCTCATATGACTGAGTAGACCTGCTCTCTATGGTTACCAAGAAAGGAACTCTTTCCCAACACAGCCTCATCTTTCCTCCACAGATATGCTGGTGTGTTAGAGCCACTGACCTTGTGTTGTGGTTAGCAGTCCGACACTTAACCCACTATGCTACCAGGAACCTTATCCATAGGTAGTCATCCTTCAATATTGCAAATATTCTTTGTAACAATCAACTCTTTACTGTAACTTAAAATTTATAAGAAAACAACAAAATGCCTTGTTAAGGCCTGAGATGTGCTCGGTGAAATACTTCATACTTGTCTGATAATTTGGTGTCTGTAAGAATTAATGTCAAATATATGGCAAGAGACCTATAAAGGCCTGCATATATTCCTCATTTCACACTGGAAATGAAGTATCGTAGTCCTCTTCAACCATAAGGAATGCAAATGTTCATAGAATCAGCTGCAGCCAATGCCCATTAAACGAGAACTACCCAGAATTCTGCATCCTGTTCTGTTAAAAGCAGGGGTGCGATGATTTTAGCTCTTGGACAAGTGTCTCTTTAAGGACTTCATCCTTTTAGTCAGAAAATGTTTGCTGATTCAAGCGCAGATAGGCAGACTCCTTGACATTTTAACATAACATCAGTCAGCAGACCAAAGGAGAACTGTGATTTGCTGCACTTCAAGTCACTTGCACTATATGAACGATATGTGATAGAGCCCCACAGATCGCCTTTGACTGTGAAAAACCTAGTTGCCATTTAGCATATTTCATAAAATGAGGTTAAACTCAGTTGTGATACATGGAAGGTTTCTAAGATTCGAGTGAATTTTGAGGCTGTGGTGCTTTGAAAAATCAAAACATCTAAGTAAACATTTTAAAAAGTATTGTTTTCACTAGAAACTTATTTAGAGTATATGGTATACTTGGTACTGAGTGGCCATTACTTAAAGTTGTTTCTGCTGTTGTTTATAATAGGTCTGATCCTCACAAGATTTATTAAGCCATCTCTCAAATATAGTACCTCTTCTTGCCTATTTTGTTTAAAGTGAAGGATACCAGATCCAGGATAAATGCTTATACAATAAGCTGATTCCCTTTGTGATTGATGAGGTGAATAGAAAGTGATTATAGTTTTACAAGACTGGAGAATTTGGAACAATGGTTAATGAAGCATCCAGTATACAATCCTTAGATTCATATCTATTGGGCTGGAACTTGCGTCTATTTTCTAGATAGATAAATACACACACACATTAAAAAAATCATTTGCATCAAGTTCATTCCTACTCACAGTGACTCAATGTGTTGGAGAATAGAACTGTGCTTCCCAGGGGTTCCAAGGCAGTGGGTCTTCAGAAACAAATTGCTAAACTCTCTTCTGACGTGCTTCTGCATGGGTTCAAATTGCTAAACTTTCACTTTGCCATTTGCACTACAAGGGCTAAGAGATAGATGGGTAGAGACAAAGATAGGTAATATGAGTAGAATAGTTTATTTTGTACTCTCAAAGAATTAAATCCTGGGAAATCTGAACCCAAATATGAAAACCACTGCTGTCTATTCTAACTCATAATGATCCTATAGGACAGAGTAGAACTGGCCCCTTGAGGCTTCTGATAGTATACACCTTTGCTAGAGCAGATAGCCTCATATATCCTTCCACTTTTAATATTAATTATTATTCAATGTTAATATTAAAGGAGACCTAAAATGTTACCTTCATAGGGGTATGCTTCTTGTTCCTATTTATATAATACACAGTGTCTTTTATAACTTTTAAAAGTTGAGGGTGAGACATTCCGCTTGCACACTGGGCTGGGAACTGAACGGTGGGAGCTGAGGTCTCCGGAAGAGCCTAAGAGAATAGTGTATGATCTACTTCTGAAGAAATGCCATTAGAAAATTTAAAAATCATATTGTGGGTAATGAAAAATCAAAATGTATAACTTTGACTATTTCTAGCAAAATAATGTTTGCTTTTATAATAGATGCCATTTATGTCACTCATTAACAAAGGACAACATAAATACCTTTGACCTTGAGGTATAGAAGCAACGACTCTAGATTTTTCAGTGACTAAATCAGTGGCTCGCAACCTTCCTAATGCTGCAACCCTTTAATACAGTAAGTACTTCATGCTGTGGTCACCCCCCCAAGCCATGAAATTATTTTCGTTCCTACTTTATAACTGTAATTTTGCTATGAATTCACTGTTATGAATCGGACGACACCTGTGAAACGGTCGTTCGACCCCCCCATAGGGGTCGCGACCCCCATGTTGAGAAGCGCTATCTTCTGGAATGGACGGACCCCACAGCACCTAACAATAACCACTTTCACTTGGAACAGTACCTAGTTAGTTCACCAGTTGTGAGGGTTTCCACACATCAGTGAATTTCTTTAGGTTTTGAATTTATCACACAGAAAAAAGATATGAATACATGGTGTTTATATGTTGTTGTTCTATAATATAGTCATTTGCGACTCATAGCAAGGCAGTAAGATTCAACGAAATTGCCCTGTAGCATTTCCGAGGCTGAAATCAGTAAAGAAATATATTGCCAGACTTTCTCCACCATGGGTGGACTTGAGGGTTCGACCACCCGCCTTACTTCTCCAGGTGACCTAGCCTTGCTAGCAGAGCGTGAGGGCTGGAGGCACGTGCTGACGAGGACCCAGGATTGCAGCCTTCGGTGTGGGTTACAGCTCACTGTACAAAACCAACAAACCAAAATCCCCACAATTGCATCAATAGGTAAAATCAGGATAAGTGGAGAAAAAGTTGGAGTTGACAAGGATTTTGTTTTGCTTGGATCCACAATTCATTATCGAGGATGCCCCAGTCAAGAAATCAAATGGTGACTTGCACTGGGTAGATCTGCTCCCCAAGACCTCTTTAAAGTGTTGAAAAGCATGTGTGTTATCTCAGGACTAAGGTGTGCCTGACTGGAGCCTTAGTAGTTTCAGTTGTGTCACATGCAGGTGAAGCTTGGGCATTGCATAAGAAAGACTAAAAAAGAATCCATGCACATGAATTATGGTGCTGGTAGAGTCCTGAAAGTACTGTGAACTGCCAGAAGAACAAGGGGACCTGTCCTCTAACAATTACAGCCAACATGCTCCTTGGGGGCATGGATAGTGAGACTCCATCTCATGCACTTTGGGTGTGTTATCGAGAGACACCAGTCTCTGATAAAGGCCATCACATTTGGTAGAGTAAAGGAAAAGTGAGAAAGGGAAAAAACCTTTCAAAAAGGTCTAGCCCCACAGGCCAATGTCCCTGCTGAGTGACAGTGTGAAATTGAAGAAGACAGAAATGACAGAGATCTATGTTCAGGGGACTAGTCTCCATTCTTGGTTCAAGTGATGAGTTTATATAGCTCCTGAGGCTTTCAGGTCTCCGGTAATACATACACATCAAACAAATGGACAATGTGCTCATCTTGAATATTCCAAATCCTCCACAGGATGCTTCAAAGGAGTACCAGGCATGCAAGAGACAAGAGGTGCAAAGCCTGCCTTCAGATAAGGGACGCCAACAACAGCAAAAAGATAAGGGACAAAAAAAAAAAAACGATAAGGGACAAAGGGAGCCAATGCCTCTAGAGATAAGCACTCTTGAACTGCATAAGTGACAGGAGACAGCTTTATATTAGCATTGATGGGAGGTAGATATGCTGTGGAGAAACCCCTTCCTGGAATATGTGTATAACAGTGCGTTTCCCATATTCTGGACTGGGGCGGCATGCCGCATGCGGGGCGGGCTTGCCAAGCCCTGTGGGGACGAGTGCTGGGCGCAGGCCAAGTCCATTTCTTTCCAGGTCTGCAGTTTCCCATGAGTGGCTATACCAAGGGGCTCAAGCATAAGCATAATTGTGAGGTTGGCACATGACACGTTATTGTCATTAGCTGAGTGCTTGACCATGCCTCCCCTCCCCCCAAGGTTCCTTAGTATCTTCTTGTTGTTGGGTGTCCTCAAGTAGGTTCTGACCCATATGACTCATAAGGGTGACAACGTAAGGGTGCGTGCCTGGTCCTCAGCCCTCCTTCCAGCTGTTACGTGGACCCCTTTGTTGCAGCCACGGTGTCAGTCCGTCTCATTAAGGGTCTTCCTCTTTATTTCTGAACCTCAGCTTTCCCAGACTTGACGTCCTTTCCTTGGATGGTTATCTCCTGATAACAGTTGGATGAAGTCTCATCGTCCTGGATTTTGGTTGTACTTTCCTCAAGGCGGCTTGTTTATTCTTTTGGAAGTAAGCCTTCCATGGAGCCTTCAAAGCGATTTCCCAACAACATAATTCAAGTGCATCAAGTCTTTTTGGCTTTCCTTATTTATTGTCCAACTGCAGCAGGCATATGAGCCAAATAAAACTACCAGAGCTTGAATCAGACACACCCGCGTTCTCCAAGCAACACCTTTGCTCTTTAACCCTTTATAGGAGTCTTTTGCAGCAGATTTGCCCAGTGCCTTGCATGGTTTGGTGTCTCCTGGTAAAATGAAATGCTTGATGCTTCTATTTTTTCTCCATTTATCCAGTGGTAAGGATTTTTGCTTTGTTTACGTTGCGGTGACAGCTGTACTGATAGCTGTAGTCTTTGATTTTCTTTAGCAAGTGCTTCCGGCCCTCTTCCTTATCATCAAGCAAAGTTGTATCATCTGCATATTGCCGAGAGTAACTATTTACCTATTACATAAAAATTAGGAAGTTAATACATATAGTAATATCTAGAATGCTATGTAATACATGTGAAGCGTGCACTAATGTTAATTATTAAACTCTCATAAGTAAATAAACATATTTAAGCACACAAATACATATTCACACACTTGAAGGTGCTTCAAAAAGTTCCTGGAACAAAGGAATTAAAGGCTAATGAATTTTTTCCTGTTCTTTTGTGTATATAAATAAAAATCAATATATTTATATCCTAATAGATATGGACATAATCAAGAAATATAAGCCTGACTTATTGTTACAATATGATTAGCATTCTTTATTAAGAAAAATTAGAGTGAATTTTATAATGCCTAGGGAAAAAAAATGAGACCACTAGAAGCTGGATAAAACTGAACAGAAGTGAAAAAAAAACAAAACCCCAAAACAGAGAAAAACATTTCTCTGTACGGAGTCTTGAAGTTCCCTGAAGCATGGCTAAAGAATAAAATAATCAAAGGTATGAAACAGTCTAGTTGGAAAGATCAAAAGAAAGAGCTGAGACAACTCTACAAAGGACAGAGAAAGGTGGCTTCAGCACTGTGGGGAAGGACAGACTAAAATAGAAATCGCAGCACCTCGGACCTGTCAACTATTGTCGACTTCCTGAGTTTGGGGATATCTGTAAGACACCATGTTGCTGCAGGTTTGCTTATGTAATTGTCTAGCTCCCTTGAAAGATTCCCTCCTTTTTACAAAGTCTTTTTTTCCATTTACATATTTCAACTGGATTACTTGAAACATTCCATTTTCATGATTTGTTTGATTTTCCATGTCACTCACTGAACCACAAATAAAAGTATGGGATGATATTCTGCTTTATTTTCTGATGTCTACCCTAGTCTGTTGTGTGCTTGAAATAGGCACTTATTTCTGCTACACTGACTTTGATTGATTTGATCTCCTTTATCATAATCAAATAGGGGAAAGCATCAGCCATATTCATTTCTCTGATGATCTAGCACTTTGATTTTTACGTGGAAGATGCTTGAATATTATTAACTAATTATTCAAAAGTTGAAGTAATTAAAAGTGTGAAATATGGGCTATATGTTTTAATAGAACTGATGATTAACTATGAGTTGGAAGAGCCTTGATGGCACCTAACAGCAATGCTTTACTAACTTAAAATGTAAATTTTGATTTGAATTAGATTCCTTTAACTTGTTAACATATGCCCCTTCGGAAATAGTTTAACTATATTAAACTTAATAACTAAATTAAATTATGTTCAGAAATAATAAACTTATTGATATGTGCATATGCTATTTTTATTCTTAGTGTTTGTTTTCTTTAGTAGCTCAGTCCTTTATTCTATGTTACAAAATTGATGTTATTTTTTCTCAATAAATCCCTTGATAAAATAAAAACGGAAAGCTCACTAATTATGAAGAGACCCCTGGTAGCCCAGTGCTTGTAAAACTAAGCTACTAATGGGAAAGTAGCAGTCCGAGCCCATCATCCGCTTCATGGAAGGGCACGTGCATGGAAGGGCACGTGCATGGAAGGGCACGTGCTGATCTGCTTCTGTAAAGATTTTGCCTCTTGGGAAACCCCATGGAGCAGGTTCTTTGGTCATACACTGTTGCCATGAGCCGGGCTTTACTGAACAACACTGGGTTTTGTTTAGTTAATATTGTGAGCAAATTAGAAAACACATCTTATCGAACTTGATGAGATATTATCACAAATGTAGCCAGAGAAGAAATCAAAAATAAAATGTTAGTTTCCATGTGTATAGCAGGGCTATCATAGCTCCTTCCTTTTCAAGTACATGTGACTTCTCATATACACTTGGCAGACTCAATGGAAGATTTTCCAGTTGTATTCTATCAAATTGGAATATAAGAATGCACTGAAAATCATTTCTTAGTAAACTCCAGTGACTCTCACATCAATATTTTGTCCTTCAATGTATTCAACTTTAATGAATCTTAGGCAAAACAAACCAAAATGATGCATTTGTCTATATCACACAATACATAAACTATAAGTTCATTTGGAAGTTTAGAACTGTTTTATCTCTTATTTTGATCTGATGTTGTTCTTTATAAGTTGCCTCTCCCTGCCCTGCCTTACCTATTAGCTCTGAGCTGTCCCACCTACGTACTAATGAGGTGACTCTAATATGTGTTGTTCACTTCAGATGCCCGAGCCATTCTGGCAAATGCTGCGGTTAATTAATAAAAATACCTAGCATATACTATGGATTTATAATCTTAGCCCTCTTTTCAACTAAATTGCATATGTCATTACAACATATGTATTAATTATGATATTCCAATATCCCAAGACACTTTCTGCATGAAGACCCTCAAAAGGCTATCTTAATTAGAGCATTCTTACAAAATAAATATGGCTTGTCTCTTGAATGAAAATTGGATTACCTAGAGGCATTAATTACTACTTCATTTCAAAAATTTCTATAGAATAATTTCCCTGGCATAGAAATTTTTACCTATCTGAAGAAAACATTCATAACTTGTTTTAGGCAAATTTTTCATTGTGTCTGAAGAGAAAAATATATGTGTTATGGTGAACAAAGCCCCATAATTAAAGTTAATGGTTGGATATGAATTTTAGTTCTGTGACTCCTCAGCTATGAACTTGAAAAAGCACTACCCTAATGAGTAGTATTTAAGGTGCCTGGAAATTGGCAGGGCCCAGCGTTCATCACTTTTCTAACAAGGTATAGAGCATAATCTGGTGAAATGAGAGAAGACCAAAGCATTGAGTGGGTATTTGGGCCTGGTTCATAATGCCCCATCTTAGAACCTTTTAAAATCACCTGTGAGCCCTTTGTAAATACAGATGCCAAGATCTCTCCCTCGAACCTCTCAGTCTTAGGTGTGAAAGGATGTGAACTCCATTAACATAGCAGCAAATCCACTTCCAAATTTCATGCTCTCTGATTTTTCTGGTTACACAATGGGTTAAGCCTTGCGTTGCTAACCAATAGATGGGCAGCTCAAACCACAATCTGCCCTAGGGAAGAAAGGGGAGCCTGCCTGTTCCTGTAATTATTTGCAGGACTTGAAACTCAATGAAGCAATTCTATGTGACAGCAGGGGGTGTGATGAGTTGATGTGCATTACCACCCTGTGAAAACACGGCAAGTGTTAAACATCCCAGTTTGTCGGGGACATTGACTAAAACAGTTTTTGTCCAAGTGTATAGTACTTGTATAACACCAATATTGATTTAAGTATTACATTTTCTATTGTATAGTATTGTATATTGTATAGTACTGATATTGAGTTAAGTATTATATTGTTTGCTATATTTAAAATATGCTTACTATATTTTATTATATTTTACTGTATTCTATTGATTTAAATATTACATTTTTAAGTACTAAGAGTCACAGGTAAAACCAAAACTTTAACAAATTTATTTCCTAGTATTTTTATCATTCATTAAATATTTGAAGGAATAAATATGGTATTAACATATTAAAATTTTGAGGGAACGGCAAGGGGACCACAGGGACAAGAATAATCCAACCCCGTCGGGGTTAGTGCAATCTGATTTACTTGAGGCAGAAGCCAGACATGCTTCCACCTCCCAAACGTCCTCTCCTCTCCTGCAACAGCCACCCTTCCCACAATGCTGTTGGGTTTCTACTTCTCTGCTGGGCTTGATAGCCCATCTTAGTGGCCAACTGGACAATACTTGTGATTACGGGGTTTATAAGGAAGTTTAAAGGCTGCACAATATATAAGTTATAGTTCTTTGGTCTACAAAACCTCTTCTCAACCATGCTGGCAGGCTTGGCTCCCCCTGGTCCTTGACCGCTATGCCACCTTGTCCCTTGGCCTTTGCCATTCGTGAGCAAATGTCATAAAGTTTCTCTTTCATTGCTGATGCGTGAAGGCATTTAGTTTTCCATATAATGGAGGCCAGGAAGCCCACCTCTCGGCCTCCCCATGTGGGGTTTGCTCCTCTACTGTCTACTCTTTTGGCTTTCTCCTAGGCTGCTTCTCCATTCAAGGCTCTTGAGTGTGCTTTACTTCAGTCTTCTTTCTGGCGGGAGTTTGATCATCACATCTTGCTTCTGAGATGACTCACCTTACACCCAGTAGAATAGCAAAACTGACCAATGTACTCATCAGAGCCCTCTATGCCTGATTTGCATGTTCACAAGCACACCCTTGGTTATAAAGACTATGGATAGGAGTGTCATTTGATGTAATTTAACTTCACCACACTATTATATTAAATGGGAGTAATCTATGCTTCTGTGAATTGTGAACCAACCCTTAGATTTACTTTTATATGAGCATCTTTGCTATGGCTAGTGTTTCATAAAAGCAAAATTACACATTAAAAACCTAGTTAGTAGTCTTGATGCAACAGGAAATGACCTCAATTGTGTCGCTTAACACTTTTTGAAGAAACAACATTCGCTACGTTTAAAAGTAGGCAGATAAAGGGGTAAGCTAAATCACGGCAGAATGTTTGCCTTACCCATTCTGTTAATTCTTGGCATCTAATAGGATTGACTATACATCCTTGGACTGTTTAGGTTGCTCATATGACCCTTTGCTTACCGAGTTCCCAGCCTCACTCAGGATGCTCTTTTATATCAACATTAAATTGATCAAAGCAATGGGTTATGTAGCTTCCCCCATATCTGAGTTTGCAAAAAAACAATCAAAATACAAATTTGTAAACATGAGTAAATCTGTTGGTGAAAATAAATATGTTTTCATTGTATAAGTTCAGCTCTCTTCTGATGTACTTGTTCATGTCTGATGACTGTGGGAGCAGTCAATTGTTTCTGTTCGCAGTCCCAAGTGCACAATCCACTCTTCTACACTCTGCCCTGTATAGCAGGGCATTTTCCTAAGTGGACAGCATTACTGAGATGACTTGACTTTTGATTTCCAATTGTGTTTAGTCAATGGTAGGTGTTAGGAGGAGAATTAAAAACAATTTATTCTTTGGTTCCCTCTCTGCATGTTGTCCACCTCCGGCTGCTTCCCGGCTCAGTTGTCTTCTTTCACCTAGAGGTCAAGGGTGGATGGTTACAGGCTGCTAGTTAAGGAAGACTGCTATTACTGATCATTTTCCTTAAATCTGCCTACAACCAGACCAATAGTCTCTTTCTTAAATTCTTCTCAGTTATGCAACAAGTGTTCCTTCCTCTGTTCCTTCCAGTACTCTAAATGGTAGAGATGATGATGTTTATCTGATAATTGTTTTCTTTTGGGGATAAGGTTATGATTTTATTTTTTATTGGTCATTATTTGCTTCATGAATGAATGCGATCTAATATCTTTGGTAAAAGCACTACTGTGTAGAGCAATACTATGTATTGAGATTTTAAACTCAATAACAGGAAAACATCAATGCTACATCATTTGAATTAGAGGCATGATCACTGAATTTAGAGCCGCTTATCCAGCTTCTAATCCTGGTTTTATAGTGAATGATTCTTTCTGGTTGTCAACTTTTTCATCTTTAAAGTCACAAAGATTACTTCCTATATTATTTATTTTGTGCTATGCATTATTCTAGCTATGATGTTCTATAAATATTGTGATGTGTAAGGCATTCTGCATCATCCTCAAGAAGCTGGTATAATTTAAAATTAATTTTCAACAATGGGTTAATTAATCTCATAGCTGCAGCCCATTATTCACATAAGCTATGCCTTCCATATTCAATAGTTTAATCTGACTCAAATCATAAAAACATTATCATTTGATGCCCCCATTTGATACACTTTGAGCATGCTCTGGTTTTCAATATTTTCTGGGGTTGTTTTTTTCATATTGAGGTTTATCTCCATTGTATTTTGTTATTATCAGTAGCCTTTTTGGCTCTGTTATATATTTTTCTGTGTTTTTCAGTGTATTAAACCCAGGCTGGGCGAGTCTACAGATCCGGTAACTGGATGAAGGATTCGGTGTGGTGTGGCAGGGCAGGTGGGGCAAAGGGGAGCTGCTATTAAGAAGAACAAAAAGGAAGAATGATTTTTTAAAATGATTATGGTAGTGATTGTACAACACTGTTTGATATGACTGAATTATTGAATGATATGATGTCTGGATGATATCCTGATAAAATGGTTTTAAAAAAACGGACATGAAAAATAAGTCCTTAAAATGAATCCTTCCTCTGCCATTGACATAGATGCATCTTAAAATGCCAAGTGACTCTCAGATGCTTTTGAGGCAAAGACCAATCTTCAATAGCATGGTCAGTAAGTCGTAAGTTGGCCCCAACCTCTCTGTCTAGTCTCTGCTTAGATATTGTTCTCAATGCTTTCGTACCCCACAATGTTCTGTAATTGCACTCTCTGTCTAGAAAATGTCTCACTCTCTTAAACGTTGTCCTCGTCCATCTTTACTCAACTGTAAGCTCAGTCAGAGCACAATTTCCTCAAAGAAGCATTTCTCAAGCCCCGCTCAAGGTGGGTCTGTTTGTTTCTTCTTTTGAATGTTTCCATAATAAATATTTCTTTGCTTCTCAGCAGTTCTCTCAGCTTCTAAACACATGCTCGTTTGCTTAAAGTATGTAATTAAGTTATCTTCGCCCTCATAAACTGCTCACTCCATGAGAAGGGGACCTCCTTTTTTCTCTGCGTTGCAGCCTCACCATAGACAGGACGCCTGTTAAATAGATGTCCAATTGAATGGATAAATGAATGAGGACAGCGAAAGTTAGGAATGGGGACTAAAATGAAGTAAAGGGGAGTGGTGATGAGAAGTTCTGCCGTTTATTACTGTAGTGAGCTTTGACTAGCAGCTTGTAAAAGAGTCTGTAATAGTCTCATAATAGGAGTGAATTCTTAGTGCCAGGTCTACTCTATTGGTTGGCCAGCACATCCCTTTCAGAGAACTCATTCCAGAAATGTCCTCTCTGCCAACTGGCCCATTCAGCAGTCTATTCTATGCTGTCACAGCTCCGGTTGTCTGGGGATAGAACACATAATGAAGCCAGGAGACCAAAGTTTGAGAAGTTGTGCATTTAGATCCTTGGATATAGAGATTTATCATCTTTCTCTTATCTTTCCTATCACTCCCTTGCCATCGTGATATTTAGGGCAGGGGGACTTGGACTATTCTAATGTATTAGCATGAGAATGCTTCACCTAAACTACAACATCAATGAAATAGCAGTGGAATAATCTCTTCATGCCTGGTAAGGACAATACTATCTATTATATGCAGCCAAATTAAGTTAAGGTTACACGTGTCACACTCCTTCACTATCTTTTTCAAACATTTGGGCGATGCTCTTAGAAAAGACCTAGACCAGAGCAAACTTTTGAGGTAGATCTAATTTGAATGTAATCATGTTCATTTTACTCGGCACAGGGGTAAGGACAGAGTACTGAACTTCTCTGAGCCTTAATTCCCCTTTTGTAAAACTCACCCACTTCGTAATGCTGGTGGAGAGGGATTAAATGCACTTGAATTAAAAGAGCAACTGTTTTGGGTAGCATCAAGAAAACCTCCAATGAATGCCTATCATCTTTCTTAACAAGCTCCAACCAAGTGAAAAAGGGCCCCCGTGGTATAACGGGTTACACTGCTCACCACACGGTCAGCCTTGGAAACCAGCAGCCACCTGAGCGAACGATGGCTTTTCTAGTCTCCATCACAGAAACCACAGGGGCAGTTCCACTCTGTTCTAGAGGGTTGCAGTGAGTTGATTTGTTGGTGGTGTTTTTTTTGTTGAGAACCAGGTAAACTTTCTTGTCTAAATGGCCCAAGTAGATTAGCCTTCCCAAACTATGAATCAAATTACTGGGAAAAGTATATTTAGCCAAGAGAGGAAGAAAAATGACATATTTTGTGAATCTATTGTTATTATTTTAATGAATTGTTTTGATTGTATATTATCTACATTTACACACTTTAGTTCAATAGCTTATAGCTTTTAATTCTTTCAAGAGTGTAGATTATTGTCTTTTGAACACAACATTGAGTTCGTGTATTTGTTACCACCTAAGTATGCAAATGTTCTGAAAAACCTTGAGACTGTACTATCTCGTAACTGTACTGTCTCTTTGATGAGTGTCTGTGGAAACATTTCACAGGATGTACATCTGTTTAGGGATCTTTTAATTTAGTGTCCCAGAAATCAATGAATATCAATTTAAACTGTAATTCAAATATCCATTTTAGTTGTTGTTATTTGCCTTTTATTTTTGCTTTTCTTCTGCTTCATTAAGTGAAGTTGTTTCACACTGACAAAAGGTCAGGAAACGCTTAGAAATACGGGTATGGATCAGCTCATACAGATGTTCATTCAAGAAATATATTTATAACAAGTGTGTTTACAGATGCAAAGAAATGGTAGACATGATAGATTAAGTGATAGATTTTCAAAGAGCATACATCTTGTGTCTTCTTGTTGAACCAAACTCTGCAACAGGTGACAGTGAAGCTGAAGTCAATGATATGAACACCACTACACAGATTTCTAATGTCACAATCAATTCACTCCACAATGCATCCTTCTAGTGTAGAAAACAAAACGTGAAGTGGCCATGTGATTCACAAATACAAATAAGGAAATGTGCTATTTTACAGAGCAAGGATACCAAGTACACAGCTCTTTATAAGATTGGGTTCTACAATATATCAAACAAATATTCAAATCTATTTATAAACTAAAGCTATTTTTAAAAAGAACACAACATTTGTGAAACATGTATAATTTGATGGCATTTCTAAATTAGGAAAATGCAGAAATGTTTTTTATGAGTTATCAAGTGTTGCTTTAATTGATGAGGCTTACTACTCCCATCACGAGTTATGGTCTCAGACACCCACAGGGCAGCGCTGCCCTGGTCTTACAGGGTCACTATAAGTCAGAGTCACTCCGTAGAGTGAGTTTGAATCCTTTTTTTCCCCCAAAAAGTTAAAAGCTACTTTGTCTGGTATGAATATGCCCATGTCAGTGATCTGATGGTTGTTGATTGCATGACATATGTTTTTCTACCCTTTTACTTTGAACATGTGTGCACCATTTAACTGGTCTGGAGACAATACATGGGTAGATATCATTTGCTTGTTTATTTTTTTATTCAGTGTGATATTCCTTACTTTTTGATTAAAGTACGTGACTCATCCTCATTAATGTCATTATTGATACAGTTTTAGAACTGCACTTTTGGTTTTATTTTAGGTATTGCTCTTGTTTATGTTGTTCTTTATACTTCTTTTATTGTCTTAAGCATTTCAATGACATGCTTTCTAGTATAAGAAATCAACTTCATTTTGTTTCTTTATTTCAGTTATCAACTGGTGTGATGTTCTACATCAATACAATTTTATTCTTCCCCACTTACTTTTTATTTCATTGTCAAATATGTCACATGTGCTATCAATATATTCGACAATATGTAGTTCAAGCAACACAGAGGTATACCTAGGGCTTTATGCAATCAAGAGCAGAAAGGAGAGAGAATATGTCAGCATACCATCTTTTGTGATGGTCACACCATTACCTTAACGACAATTTTTTTCATATGTATTTGAGTGCTGTCTGGTGCTGCTGGCTTTCTACCTAAAGGCCTCACTTCCTTTCCTGCTTCTCATAAAGCAGTTCTGTTAAACACAAATTCTCTCAGCCTTTGTTTTCTTGAGAAAACAAAATATGTTCTTACGTATTTTTCAAAGGTAATTCTGCTATAGCCAAGTTTCTTGTTTCGTAGTTTTTTAAACTCTCTTCTTTTAAGGAAAAATCTTTGGCCTTTAGAATCTAGGGTCTTTGAATCTTCATTATTGGCAAGATGTTAGCTGCTATCTTTTACATGATGAGCCATTTTTCCTTGCTGCTTTCAAACATTTTTTTTCTTAACTATTGATGGGATGTAATACATAATTTCATTCCAAATTTCACTCACGGCAGGTAGAAGGGCAATTGCTACCACAATCAGTCTCCATTCTTTTTCTACATGGACTCCTTGACATCATTTCCCTTTACCGCCCTTTCCACGGCTGTACCCGCGCCTTTTGTGAGCATGTGTAGTTGTGGGTCTCTGTATGCAGCCTGCTTGCGGTCTGTTGAGTGTGTTGCTGTGGAGACTTATTTGTTGTGGTGGTGACATTTTCAGAAATATTTCTTTGAGTCTTTTTGGGGGCTCTCTTCCCTCCCTCTGGTGTCGCTATTACGCATATGGTGCTGTGGTTTGTGTCACACATTACCCGAGCGTCTGGTCATATAGCATTTTGCTTTCCTCCAGGTGCGCTGTTCTGTTTTTCTTCTCTCTGATCATATCATGTTGGGTGATCCAGCTTTCAGCTCACTAATTATTTCTTCTACCAGCTTTAAAGATACTGTGGGCACCTCCTATTTAATTCTAGTTCTTCATTGCACTTTTGGTTCTAGAATTTATGTTGGATTATTTTAAAATAATGATCTCTTTATTGGCATTTGCATCTACCTTAAATTCTTTAAGAATGGTTTCTTGTGTTTCTTCAAGGGCTAATTCCAATATTTGGATCCCTTGCAAGGTTCTTTATCTGAGTTGCCTTTTCCTTCTTTTCCCTGTGTTTTGTCATCTATTCTTCTTTTTAAATGTTTTATGCATTTAATGAACATTGACTATGAAAGATAATATATTCTAATGATCCAAATTCTAATATCTCCCAGCAAAAGGAGGCTATTGTTATTATTTGCTTATCTTTTCTTATTTATCTAGTGACCTGTGTCAACTTATTCTATGAAGTCAATCCACCTCTAATTAATTCTGTGATCAACTGATCTCTCATCGTTCATCCTCTGATATCTTTGCTCAGAAGTTTTACTTGTTTTATCCTTTAGCATGGGCACCTAGGGATTATAATTGAATCCATGTAATCTACTTACTAGACAAAAGTTGCATTTAAGTCGGCTTTCAAAAGCCCACTGCTATGAGATTGTTTTGACCTATGGTGACTCTGAAGGTCACAGTGGAACTATTCTCTAGGGTTTTCAAGGTTGGAGATCTTTTAAAAGGGGCTCTCATGGCACTATGGGCTAAGCATTATGCTGCTAACTGTAAGGTTGCTGGTTCCAACCCATCAGCTATTGTATATAGGATTACAATGAGTCAAAAATATCTCATTGGCTGTAGGCAGTGGATGAATCCTTTTTACAAGACCAGAGAGGCTCATCTTTCTCCTGATGAGAGACTGGTCAGGTCAAACTTTGTGGGTAGAAGCCCAGCATGTAACCCACTCTGCCACCGGGGATCCTGTAAGCTTTCTTGGGTAGTTGGATTTTCGCTTTACAGTTGGATATATCTGTACCTTGAAAATTGCTATCATGATTCACAATATTTTATTTTACATTTAGCTAAAGACTTCTTTTCTGGTCCTTCCTTAGAGGATATGGTGTTAGGTACATATATATTCTTCCAGTCCTATAGTCACTTACAAACTGGCTTCTTATGAACTGTCTTGATACAGTCTTGTTTTGTTTGGTCAGTGTTTAGTCCGAAGCTGTGCCGCATTCCCTTGTGCCTGTGAGGCTTGAACCCTATATTGATGCGCTTGCGTGCAAGTTAGGAAACAATTTCAAATCTGTTCAGGGTCTTACTCTGATTGCCCCTAAGTGGGTGCAGCCAAGCTTATAAACAACCTCCTGACCCCAGACGACTCCAATCCCAAGAACCTTCTTCATTGCTGTCTATTTCCCTACTTATCGCTAATAAAAGTCTCACTGTTTTCCTTCTATCAAAATGACAAATCTCCTCTTGATTGATTTCTACCAGGATTTCCATTTTCTATTGGTTTGAAACTAGCTTCTATGTCACAAAATAATGTAAAACAATTTAAATTGTACTTTTCAACCTTTAAACCACTCAGACCAGTGTTGAGGTCGGCCGGGTTAGGAGCCTCGAGTGTTTTTAAGGCTGTGATTCTTCTACTCTTAAAAAAAATAAAATAAACTTTATTCATTTTATTATTCCTTTCTATTTGCGGTATTTCAAACATATAAAGCAAAACACACGATTTTTACGCAGCACGTTCGAACATAGACTTTCTCACTTTCTGTTCCAAATGGAGTCAACCCCGCCCAGAAACTAAATGGAATTTTCCAGCCTATGCCCTGCCTTTCCGCCAGTAGAAGCCAAGGCACGGGTACGGGGTAAGGACATCTCCTCCTGGAGTAGTACACCTGCCCCATAGTGGGCGCTGGAGAGAAGCTGCCCGGTCCTCATTCCCCAGCTTGTCTTGTGGAGCCTGGATTTCCACTCAGAGTGCTGGTGTGATGGGCCCTAGTCTTTTCAGCCTGGCATACCTTAAACAAGTGGGTGGCATGTAGGTTACACGTTGAGCTGCTAACTAGAAGGTCAGCAGTTTGAAACCACCATCTGCTCCTTGGGAGAAAGATGAGGTTTTTCCTCCCATACACAGTTACAATCTAGGAAATGCACGGAGGCAATTCTGCTGCCTTAAAAGGTTATTGCAAGTCCGAATTGACTTGATGGCAGTGAGTCTTGTACCTGCGGAGAGTTACTGCTCTACAAACGAGTGTGGTGGCGGAAGAGATGCCTGATCCTTTTGGAGGTGCTACCTGATCCTTTTGGATGTGCCTGACTGAACGGAGGTTCTAGAACACAAGCATTAGGGTCTGAGAAAGCCTGCAGCCGACTGTTGCCCGAGTCAAACGACAGCCCCTGCCTGGGACTTCCAGAACGTTGAGCGGGTTGTTGAGCTGTGGGCTGTGGTTCCCATCCCAAAGACACTCACGGCTCCTACTTAGACCAGCACACTTTCTTGAAAGAATGATTCTCCTTCCACTTCGTGTGCTTGGATTAATTTTCACTGACCTCAAATGATTGTGAAGTTGTTGTTGTTGTCTCTGTTCTTAAAAAAAATATCACCAATTCAATTGCTGGTTCATTAGGAAGGCCTCGTGTTGAGATCAACAATCCCTCATTGTGAAATTCTTGCCAAATAGAATCGTTTTTACCTTTTATTTCTCACTGGAAGTCATTTTCTTGTTGTTGTTCATTTGTGCTTAGCCAGTGCAATCAATGTGAAATGAGTAACCTTTATTTTAATATGTAACTGTGTTTTAGTTCTGAGTGCTGCTATCACGGAAAGAAGCAGGAGACTTTAGCAAAGATATTTTTTCACTATTTAGAGCTAGAAGCCCGAATTCAGGGAACGAATGTTAGGGGCAAGTTTCTCTTTCTGTTGTCTCTGGGGAAAGGGCTTGTCTCTTCTGCTTCTTCACTGGAAAGCTTCGTGGAGCCTGGCACCTCTCTTCGCAGGCCCAGGCTTCTCAAATCGTTTTTTCACATCTCAAGACGTTACACGAATCTTACCTTAGTGACATAACACAGACAGCACATTTCCAAATGGGATTATAATCCAGGGATTTAGAACACCATTTTTGTTTGCAGGGGAGACACAACTAATTTCATAACACACATCACTTTAATTTATATGAAGAATTATTTTGCAATGAATTATAGTGCATGTTGGACACATATTAATATTTTTATGAGCAGGTTGTGTGATCTTAGAACTCTGTCTATGTATTGCTTGTTTATCAGATTGGAGAGAGCTTCTAGTATATAATATACTTAATGGTACCCTAATTTATTTGCGCCTATTTTAATTACCCATCCTTGTTTCCCATCTCTCTGTTGATTGCCAAGTGTAGTATAGTGGGAAAGAATATTCAATCAAATTTAGAGTCCAAGGATTGGTCTCCATTCTAACTGGCAAGATCTGTGCATTGTGTTACCACCAAGTCAACGCTGACTCTGTGGTGGCCTTATGTAAACCAAAGGCAGTATTGTTTGGTCCTGCGGCATCTTTATAATCATGGACAGCTAGAATCCATTGTTCTAGCCACTGTGCCTTTGAACTATACTGAAAATATTGCATCCGTGTTTAAAATAAGCACAGATAAGGAGATGTGGTCAAAATCTGAAAACATTAGAGACACGTATTCCTTCATTAGAATGACCTTCTCTCAGTCATTGTCCAGGACTCAGAGTGCTTGCTGATGCATATACGACAACTGTTGAGAGATTTCAGACTAGATCGCCACGTGGAGGTTTCTGCTCTTTTCAGCTGGAACTCTGTAATCGACAAATGGGATGTTCTAAATCATTATATTCTCAGTATACAAATGCTGTTCTCTGCTTTTTCCACAGCAACCTAATTGGACGGGGTAAAACTACCCCAGTGAGTTTCTGGGAGTTGTTAACTCTTCAAGGGCGTAGAATGTGTGTATCTGATGGCAGTGAGTTTGGGTCAGTGTTGGTTTTCTCCTCTCAAAGGAGCCTGGCCTGGTGATTACATGTTGGGCTGCTAATCTCAAGGTCAGCAGTTTGAAAACACCAGCCCCTCCTTGTAAGAAAGAGGGGGCTTTCTACTCCCATAAAGAGTTAATCTTGGAAACTCACATGGGCAGTTCTAGCTCAATTCTAAAGGGCCGCAAAATAAGTCAGCAATCAACTCAGGCCAGTGAGTTTTCTCTCTTTATTAATAAGTAAGACTTATAAGTCATCATTGTTTTTGCTTTACCAAATTGAAGCTATTGTGACTGTGGTTTGTTGAGTGGTTGTAGAGAGTCCTTAGGAAAGCCATCTTGTCACTCTGTTTCAGCAAAAAACCCTCTTTAATCTCAATATTATTTTGAAGGCATTTAGGGCCCATGTTCAAACCAAGCAGGACCTTCAAATGTACTCTTGTTGCTCCATATCCCAGGGTAAGAGTGTTTAAAGTCTTAGCCAACTGAGCGACAGTAGCTATTTTCAGCTCTAAGGTGGAAAGAGGAATGTTCACAGGCACATTGTGAGTAGTCATTAGAGTTCCCTTTTCATCCCGATGTTTAACTCAACTTGAGGGAAAATTACCTGACATTCCTTGGAGACCAATTGCTTCCAACCAGAGTGCGTATTAAATAATTCCAGTTCAGACCTACAATTGTTCCAGGCACCTATATCCTCACATTACTAAGGACAAGCACATTTTTATTTCAACTAAGCATTACATTCTGTGAATTAATCCTGGCTCTGTAGGGGTGGGTAATAGTTCTTAGAGAGTAATGCACTCTGTTCCATGACTTTCACTGATGAGATGTGAACACCTGTACTCATTTTGACCTTGACACTCCAGAGGGATTTTAATAATATTCTATCTATCTAAGTCATTATAGACATTTCACAGCATTTCTACTTCTTCTCCCTTCTTTTCCCACCCTGCCAAATATTTCTCTTTGCAGAAACTGGACACTGGATTAGGGAATTATCTGTACAGCAAAGTATTCTGAATGTTAATCTAAATATTTACAAATGAGACCAATGAATACATGAGAATATTGTATATCACATATATTAGAAAGTATGAGCAATATTGTATATACAAAGTTATGAGGAAATAAAAATCAGTTGAATTCTCATTGGGTGGAAAAATGAAATTGCCCTTATTGTAGGCAATTTTATGTGTTGACCCTAGTATTTAGACACAGAAGCTGAAATGCTTTCAATCACAAAGGAAAAAAAGTAAATATTAATAATATTCACATATCCATTTAAATAACATGCACTCACATATAATGCATATGGCATGCATAGGAAAATATCATGCAAGAGGTTTCACAGTTTGTAAAAGAACACATAGTATCCATAAAATAAGACATTCTTATACTATTGATATTTGTTTATAAGGAGCTAACTAGCATGAGATGTGGGCATTCTTCTGTTTTGAGTTTGCCAGCCCCTACCTCAGGTATCATTTAACTGAGCATTTTAATGTTGATTCTGTAGAGTGCTTTTGGTGAGGGTGGCTCATATGAAACATATTCATCTCTTCTGGGCAATGACACTGTAGTGAGAGAGCTAGAAACTCATGTAATCAATGCACAACAATAGTATAAAAGAAATGACCTCTCCTGCTGACCAGGCAGAAGCCCAAAGAGCTCCTCTTGGAGGAGCGCCTCAGTGCTCATGGAAGCAGTGCTCCAGAGATCAGAGAGCACATTGTATTGGGTACATCTGCTACACAAGACCTCTTTAACGTGTTGAAAAGCAAGAAGGTTACTTTGAGGACTAAGGTGCACCTGACCCAATCCAGCATATTTTCACTTGCCTGCTATGTATGTCAAAGTTGAATAAGGAAGACCAGAGAAGAATTGATGCATTTGGATTTGGGTGTTGGGGAAAGACTGTTGAAAGGATTGTTAAAGGACAAACAAATGTGGCTTGGAAGAAATACAACCAGAAGGTTCCTTAGAGGCCATGATGGTGAGACTTAGAGGTGCTGTCAGGAGGTCTAGCTCCTGGAGGACTTAATGCTTGGTAAAATAGAGTGTAGTGAAAAAGAGGAAGGCTCCCAACAAGGTGGTTGGATGTAGTTACTGCAGCAAAAGGCTCAAAAATAAGAAGAAAGGTGAGGACGGTGCGGGGCTGGGTGATGTTTTGTTCTGTTGAGCACAGGGTCGCTGGGAGTCAGACTGACTGATGGTACCTCAAACCAACAACAACTTTAAGGAAAGGTGACTTATCTGAAAAATCCTTACTTATTACTCATCATTCATACAACCAATCACAGTTCTTTTCCAATAATGGAACAGAAGCGACTGTGATTCTTCACTGAATCCTCATCAACTGTAAGACAGGGTCTGCATTATTCAGCCTGGAACTCCCTGTGTTAGTCTGGGGAGACTAGAGAAACAAATCCAAGTACACACATAGGTGTTTAAGGAGAGGTTTATATACAAGAGGAATTGAACATTGAGAAAACATCCCAACCCAGTCCAGTCCAAAGCCATAAGTCTGATATTAGCCCATATGTTCGATACCAATCTATAAAGTCCTCTTCAGACTCACAAAACACATGCAATGAAGCCGAATGCAGGACAATCACAAGCCAGTGGGTAGAAAGTCTTTGGGTCCAGCGATGTAAGCATCTCAGCACTAGCAGGGGTCTCTCTGTGGCTTCTTGGGTTTCAGAAGTCTGGTTGCATCCATGTGGCTTGTCTTCTGCGATGTCTCCAGGGAGTGGCAGAGAGAGAGAGATGTCTTCCATCTCCAAGGAGGAAGTACCAAATTTCCCAGAATTCTCAGGAGAAGGCCATGCCCACACAGAAGTCTCATAGGCTATCTCCAGATTGACAGCCTAGACTCCACCCCTACACTCTCAATCCTTAAATTGACACCAGATTAGGTGACTACCACACCCACATACACACACATTAAGTACCTGTCCATTCTTGACATATATCTCTGGTGGTTCTATCAGGTAAGTGTTGGCTTACTAACCATAAGGCAGCAGTTCTCAACTGTCCTCATGCCACAACCCTTTCATACAGTTCCTCATGTGGTGGTGATCCCCCAACCATAAAATTATTTTCATTGCTACCTCATCACTGTCATTTTGCTACTGTTATGAATCAGGCAACCCCTGTGAAAGGGTCGTTCGACCCCCAAAGGGGTCACGACCCACAGATTGAGAACCGCTGCCATAAGGTGAGACATTCAAAACCAAGAGTAGCCCAGCAGGGGAAAGATGCACCGCTCTGCTCCTATAAAGATAGATAGCCTAGCAAACCTTCCATAGGATGGCTAGGAGTCAGAATGGGCTCTATGGTAGTGTTTTTTTTTACTTCAACTATATCTAACCACTTACCATTTACCACTGGCTGTACCTTTCTATGTCATGCCTCAGACATTCAGACAGCTCTGGGTTTATTTTCTTTTGTTTGAATCCTGGAATTTCTTTTCTCCCTACTTTAGACATATTATTCCTCCTTCTAAATCTATATGGACATGTAAAATGATAACTTGTATTAAAGCAAAATGTTCTACATTCTATCCAATTCAGGTGTAAAACAAGATTTTTTTTAGAAAAGGCAGATTATGTTTCACATACGATTTATATAAGAAAAAAATCACCATTTATAACTTTAAGACACTTAGGATAGGTTCTAGTTGCTGTTTAGAATGAGTGTGTCCCAGGAAATACAAATGATTTATAACTCTGCCAAATGAGATATTCTTTGTAACTATTCAGAGCAACCTTACCCTCACTGGGCACATTTTAAAGGTTTCCATAGTATATTGCAGGAGGGGGGCGTGGAAATTGTCTTCTGACCCTTACAGAAGTCTTGGGCATAGTTTTGTGACTTTTCTACTCACTCTGAGACACTTTTAAGTGACTTGCTCAAGGATGTCCAATCCAAGATATTAATTGCTATTGTTTTTAGTGCAAAGGCAAACTACCTCTACTTTTCTGCCAGTTAAGGCTACCGTTTGGCAGTCTGTTAGTCCAGGTTGACTAGAGAAACAAATTCATGGTTTGTTTCTAGTCCAGGTTGACTAGAGAACAAATTCTAGTCCAGGTTGACTAGAGAAACAAATTCAGAGACACACAGATGTGTATAAGAAAGAGCTTTATATACAAGAGCAATTTAATATTGAGAAAACATCCCAGCCCAGTGCAGATCAAGTCCATAAGTCTGATATTAGCCCATCAGTCCGATACCAAGCTACAAAATTCTCTTAAGACTCAAGAAACACATGCAATGACACCAAATACAGGAAAATCACAGGCCAGTGGGTAGAAAGTCTTGTGGATCCAGTGGCATTGTAAGCATCTCAGTGCTGGCAGAGATCTCCATATGGCTCTCTAGTACCCAGAGCAAGGTCTCCTTATCAGCATAGTGCCATGTGTCTTGACAATAGAGCATCGCTCAGGTAGTGAGGAAAGAGAGAGAGAGACAGAGTCTCCCACTTCCAGTGAGGAATATGGGAATTCCCAGAATCCTCAGAAGAAGGTCATGCCCACACAGAGGCCTCATTGGCAATACAATGATTGACAGGCTAGACTTCACCCCTTCACTCCTGATTCTCTCAAATTGACAGCAGATTATATAACTACCACAGGCAGCCACTGTTTTCAGAAATTTAGTGTCCTGGCTCCTGTCCCTTCCTGTGTTAATCTGGGTAGACTAGAGAAACAAATCCATGGACACACATATGTTTATAAAGAAGAGATTTATATACAAGAGCAATTGTACATTAAGAAAACATCCCAACACAGTCCAGTCCAAGGCCATAAGTCTGATATTAGCCCATATGTCCGTACAGTCCTCTTCAGACTCACGAAACACAAGCAGGATGATCACCAGCCACTGGGTAGAAAGTCTTTGGATCCAGTGGCGTTGTAAGCACCTCAGTGCTAGCAGGGGTCTCTGTGGCTTCTTTGGCTTCAGAGGTCTGGTTGCATCTGGTAGATCCATGTGTCTTGTCAGTTGCAATGTCTCCCCTGGAGTGAAGTAGTGAGAGAGAGTCTCTCCTACCTCCAAGGAGGAAATACCGGCCATTCCAGAATTCTCAGGAGAAGGTCATGCCCACCCAGAGGGCTCATTGGCTATGGTCTGATTGACAGGCTAGACTCCGCCCCTACACTCTTAATCCTCAAATTGACAAATGATTATATAACTACCACACTTCCCATCATACAACTTACTGACTACAGATTCCTCCAGAGAAAATAGGAGCTCGCATTGGGAAGTGGCAGTGGGAATGTTTGTTTCTTCCTTGAGAATGGTCCTGCACCTTACGGAAGAAGCAACTAACCATCCTGTTAAAACTCCATCAACGTAATAAACCCTGCAGTGGCAATTCTCTGTATGCTAAGAATACTTCCCCTGAGCCACCTCGTCTTTCCAGTTCTTATTTCACCCCTGGGACACGCCACCTATTCTCCTGTCATCAACATCCTTCTCCCTTTCAGCTCATCCTCCCCAACAAGACCTAAAGTAGTCCCAGACCTTTTGTTTCCACCTTATTCTCACCCAGGGGGAACCGTCCTGCATTCTGCGATCAGGCTCAGAGAGAGGGCAGGCTGTTCCCACCACCGCTTAGCAGATTCTGCATAGCACAGTGGCCTCCCAATTTTCTTCCCAACTTCCATCCATCTCCCTCTGTACTCTGTACTGGAGAAGAGTGACGGTGGGAAAGTCATTTTGTTGCCATGTGTTGAGAGTACAGTGTCATCATAAAAAGCCCTTTGAATGTGTGATATTTGAAATCTGATTGTGAGTATGGTTTAGTCAGGCAGAGAAGAAGCCAGCATGTCCCAGGCAAAGGGCATTTCTGAGAGGAGAGATGTGAGAGGGAACCTGAATGGAATAAGGGTGACTTAGGAGCCCACCCTGTGAGATACAGAAGGATTGACTTCTATTCCAAATTCAAAGAGAGGACGTTTAAGGGTCTTGGAGTGGAAAAATACACAACCACACAGGCTCGATGGGACTTAGCCGCAGCAGCCGCCGCGGCAGCATGCCTTCGGAGGGGAGCATGGATATAAGGGATGGGGTACAGGCATCAAGGCCAGTTAGGATGAAAAGAAGTTTCCATGAAAGATAGTTATAGCCTTTACTGATGAGGTGACAGTGGGCATAAGAAGCAGGGAAACATCGACATTGTTAACAGGAGAGACTTTCGCAGACCTGGGTGACTAAATTGGGCAAACCTGAGTGGTTAAATTGGGCAATGGTAGGAATTAGTGATGACTATGGGGAGATGGTTTTGTCTCTGACTTACATAAAAATTTCTGAGGACAAATTGGGAAAAGGGAATTGGGAATTTAGTTTTAGAAGCACTCTTAGATACTATTCCTATTTTATAGATAAGACAATATTATATAATTTTACACATATTAAGTTCAGAATTTGGTCCTTGACCTGATTCTTTGGTCCATATTTTCTTCACTGCATCATTTAAAAAACAACAAAAAATCAAACTCACTACCATTGAGTGAGACTCTGCAGACTCTGAGACCGGATAAACAAGGTAGAACTGTCCATGTATGTTTCTGACACAATAACTCCTTTCTGAAGTAGAACTTGAGTAATCATTGAGCATATAAAAGGTATATAATTTAAAAATTATAGTACAGTGAACCCTCGCCACTTCGCGCTTTGACTTCCGCGGCTTCACTCTATCGCGGTTTTTGTGTAACAGCACATACTCTGTCATTACTGCCACTGATTGGCTCATACTGTACACGCTTCTGT
>NW_022103899.1:37981995-37989403 GCF_000313985.2 Echinops telfairi | reverse complement strand
TTCAAGCTTTTAAGACCCCAGATGCTATATCTTTTGATAGCCGGGCACCATCAGCTTTCTTCACCACATTTGCTTATTCACCTGCTTTGTCGTCAGCGGTTGTGTCGGGAAGGTGAGAAGATGCTGTTAAATTTTATAAGATTGTAAATTTATGTCATTTAAACTTGCAAGTAAAGTGAAAGAAAGAAAATAAAAACTCATGGTGGAAGGAATGGCATAAATGGAGGGAAAGCGACCACATTACAGTTTATGGAAATGTTATTTTGTGCTTTGATTTACTTTCCATTGGGTTTAATGTTATACTATGTTCTTATGCTTTTATGATTATTGGATAGATGTATTTTTATCACCCAAAGTGGAATTTGAAGCTTTTGCTTTTCAGATGCTGTAGACAATGCTATGTTTGGAGCATAAGTAACCTTAGTTTTAGTTAATTATGAAAATTGCTGAAAATAATTTTTAAATGTGTATTTTGGAAACCATGCAAATATTTCTTTAAGTTAATAAGTACTACATGCCTTTGAGCTATTTAAATAAAACCTTTTCTGAATAACAATTTTCCCTCATGTCGCTTTTAACCCTTCCATGGAAAAGTATTTTATCCCTCTAACACTTAAAACACAAATAAACTAAATTATGGACCCATCAATATCAAATCAGAAATAGAACAAAGAAATAGAATACCAAGTTCTGGCACAACCCAAACAGTACCTTTCAAATGGAAAAGCCTTCTTTTTAAAGTTTCTGAATGGAAGGCCTAGGCATTCCTTTCCAACCGGTTGTCTGTCCATTTGAGGGAATGTTGGCAAAGAGCAAACACTTTGATTCCTTATGGCAGCGCCATTGTTTTCTGCAAGTGGATTACTATCCAGTCAGAGTATGACTTTTGTCCCCCCACCCCCAACACACACACACACACACACACACACACACACACACACACACACAAACTCTGCTCTATTTGCATCTCTTCCTTATGGATTAGGGAATGTACTTAGCCTAGTTTTAGGTAAAGCAGAAATACCCATTTTCTGGAGGTAGGTTGGTAGGGTTGGTACTCATTATTTTTGCCTCTCCTGTTTAAAGATCTTATGTTTAAAGGAACCATTAAAACAAAAAGCAAATTGAGAATTCTTGGTTATTAAAAAAAAAAAAAACCCTCGGTGGTATATTAGTTCAAGCGCTTGGCTGTTTATCAAAACTCAGCTTTCTGAACCCACCCACACAATTCATGGGGGAAATGTGCTCGTTGGCTTTGGTGAAGATTTTAACCTTGGAAACCCTAAGTGCAGTTCGACTTTGTCCAAGAGGGAATCCACTCAACAGTGAAGGGTGTTAGTATTGGTTTGTTGTTGTTGTTTTTGTTTTGATGATCAAAAAGTAAAAGCCAAAATTGAATGAGATAACTTTGGCATTTATACAGATTCGATATACGTGCAGTCCACTTAATGTTTCATAATAGTTAAGATCATTATGACATTAAAATGTAATTTTTAATGAAATTTGATGGTGTTGGAGCCCGCTCACTTGTTTATTCCCAAAAGAATATCCGCAAATCTGATTGAATGCCTTTAAAAACATAATGACTTCATCAATTGCATTTTTCAAATGGCGTTCTACCAAGTGATGTATCAAACATGATCAGTGGTTTCTGAGAGGAAGGAGAAGCAAACCAGAAGGACGATGTATGTGGGTGTTGGCGTAGGTGCTAACAACATGCTCCCCCACTTTCATCACGTTGTATGTCTGTAAACATCAGTGGAAAGGACTATTTTTTAATTCAGATTTCTTTAAAATGTGGCAATGAAATATTTGGTTTGTCTTTTGGAACATTGATTTGCCTGAATATTTTTAATGGGTCAGGGTGAATATTGTTTTCCTGTGAAAACAAGCACATGGAAAATATTAGATGATTCTTATGGGCAATAAAGACTAATATTATAATAATTATATGAAAATGCATTTTTCCATTGGACCTGACCGATTTGGGGCCTGGCCTCCAAGCCTCCTGATTGCAAACATACCTCTCTCCTTTGCAGTGGTTGAATAGGCCCTTTGTTGGGGAGGTATAAAGGCTGTGGACTAATAATACAAAACTGTTATTTACTTAAAATTTCATATTAACAAGTGAATATGATGGTATGTTATAAATTAATCTATAACCTTTCCTGGTTGTATTAACATAAGTTAAATCTATGGGGTAGAAGTGAATATCAGATTTAGATCATCGCACACTTTTCTTTAATTTTCCTTTCAGAACTTCATACCAGTTAAATCATAAATGACAAATACTTCCTCGTGGTTTTGTTGCTCTATAAAGAACAGAGAGCTTAGGGTCAGAAAACTGAACTCCCAGCTGTGTTGCCATTTACTACATGGTGAACTTGAATAATGGCCTTCACCTCCCCAAGAGCTGGTCCTTCACCTACATGATATGTTCTCTTAAGGTCTTCCCAGTGCTGACTTTCTGTAACTCTATTGCCTTTTGCTTTATTATGTCAGATAAAAACTGGATACCTCCATGGATAGACTTTCCATATTTCTATTTAAATTGTCTTTCCCATGTTTTTCTCAATCCTCTGTCAAGAAACATAAATCCTGTTCATGTTGATTGAATGTTGAATATACCAGAGTAAGTAGAAAGTATTGCTACTATGATTTCAGTTCATATATACACTGGTTTATTCCAAAGAATACTTATTTACGGTAAATCATATCAGTGAATAGCTTAGACAATTTATCTCGGTAAGGCATTTATCTAAGTCTCATTCCCCACCCCCCCACCACCCCCGCCCAAAAAACAAAAAAACCAAGCTCACTGCCATCATGTTGATGCTGATTCATAGCAACCCTACAAGACAGGGTAGAACTGCCTCTGTGTTTCTGAAACTATAACTCATTATGGAATTAGAAATTTCCATCTTTCTCCCACAGGGGGGTTGGTGGTTTCAAACAGTTGAGCTTGTGTTTATCAGCCCACATCATAAACACTATTCCATCAGTGCTTCCTGGTTAGAATGAATTAAATAAAGCCCAGTCAAAATGGTGGTTTCCAAAGGCATCTGCGAGGCCAGTCACCCCAAAACCCAGCTCACTGCCACTGAGTCAATTCTAACTCAGCCATGCTGTCTAGTTGAATGGAAATCAGATCATCTCATAAGGTAGCAACTATTTTTGGGTGGGGGTTGGTATTCAAAAGTGGTAACCATCATAGATTTTCTCAAAAAACAAAGAGCGGTGAGGGGGTTATCTGTAAATTACATCAGGGATAGAAAGGCCAGGAAAGTTTTACTAAGGAATTTTACTTTGTTTTCAATTATGTACTGGCTCATCTTTGTGGTAGGATGGCTTATAAGAATTTTATTGGGAAACTTTTAGTATAAGCACCCTATATTCCTAATTTTGTTCCTCTAGACTTATTGCTTCCCAAACTCAATGAACATTTTAAAGGAACATAATTTGATTGGACTGGTAGCAGCATGGGCTGCAGTTCAAAACCACCAGCCAGCTACTTTGCAGGATAAAACTGAGGCTTTCTGTTTCGGTAAAGATTTACAGACTCAGGATGCCAACGAGGGAGTGCTCGTCTGTCCCCTCGGGTGGTGTTGAGTCAGAATAGACCCAATGGCAGTGAGTGTTTTTGACTCGAGGATGTCAAATCTGCTGTCCTGAAGTGACATAAAGTGTCAAGAGCATGGAACTGTTCAGAGACGGCTTAGAGAAATGGGTGCATTTTGACTTGTACATCGTTTACTCAAATTCTCCTCTTTACAGACTAAGTATAGATTTTGAGAATTGTGGTCCGAGAATCCCTGAATACCATTTGTTCTGAAGACATCTACAGGACACAGGTGCCTCAAAGGAGAAGGGGGTTTATTTCTGTCTTCCTGATAGTGGTGTAGCTCCAAGCACTCATCACTACCCGAGATAAGCTACTGGTCACTCGTAAATGAAGTATCAGGAATTGCTTTGGAAGTGAAGATGCGACTGTCACTCTTGGTTATTTCAGTAGACTGCTTTAAATTTAAAAGCTATTCTTGGCCTCATTTCATCTATAAGGACCGAGGAAAGAAGACTTCTCATGTTCATCCATCAGCTTTAACGCTTACTGACTTTTTATTTTACTACTTTCATTTTCTAATTTCCAGTTATCAATCTCTCTTACTTAACATGACCCGAGGCCAGACTTCAGTAGTAACTTGGATCTTCTGAAGATATTTTATTGGAAGCAAATTTGGAAACTCTTTGAGAATCATAGTGTTCGATCGTACTATAGTGCAGTGAATGACTTGCTGCTGTGGCTTTTCTACCTATAAAACCCAAACTGAACTTGCTGCCATGGAGTCAGTGCTGATGCTAGCGACCCCTGTGAGTTTTCGAGACGGTCACTGTTTATGGAAGCAGAAAGCCCGTACTTTCTCCAGTGAAGCTGTCCGAGGGAGGTTTTGAACTGCCGATCACGCAAATCACAGCCCAAGCCATAACCACTCCACTACCAGACCTCCCTTCTGATAGTTTCCATTTTATGGTGCTCTATAAATCCTAGTGCATGGTGGTTAAGAGTTGGGCTATGATCTGCCAGGTTAGCAGTTGGAAACCAGCAGGCACTCCAGGGGAGAAGAACAGGGCTGTCTACTCACGCATACAGGTGCAGTCTTGGGAACACGCAGGGACAGATCTACCCTGTCCTGGCGGGCCTCAATGAGTCTGCATCAACTCACTTGCAGTGAAAGTTGTAAATACGACCTTCTAGGCCTGTGGCCGTGGTCTCCTTTTGGAGGGAGATCTCCCTCATGTCAATGAAGATGGATTCGATGTGGACCTAGTCACCACCCTTCAGTGCTTTATAGAACTCACGCCCTTTGTTGAGTCCGACCTATCTTAATGAGATAAAGCCCGAAGGAGAAGTGAGCAGAGAAGGAGGGAGCTAACTCTCACCAAGAAGAGATAGGAGTGGAGCATATTCTGAGAACTCTTGACCTCTGTGCTGGCAGCACAGTACAGTTGCAGAGATGTACAGAGCTAAGAGATTAGCATGAGAAAGTGCTGTGACGTCTCTGGTCCACAGAGCAAGAAAGCTGAATTCCTTCAGCCAAGAGTCTGCCTGGTGGAGCGGGGTTCCTCTAGGCACTTGGTGGAGCTAGGTTTGCCAACCTGTGGTGCTAGGGCTAAGTGTCTTTTGGCCAAGGGTTTGGTTCAGTGGGGTGACTGAATACTTACCAGTCAAGCTAGACGAGCTCTGTAGCACTTCCCTGAAGAGGACCGAGGCCAGACTGATGGGCTGAGTTAGAATCTAGTCAAAATCCGAGTCCTCCAAGTCAGAGAAAACAGAATTAATTACCCATATTTTATGTTTAAAATAATGAAGGATTAAGAAAAATTAGAGCATGTTGAGTTTCGATGACTATTAAGTTAATATTACTACATGACTGAAGACAAAGTGGCATACTTCCATTAGATCAGTGGTTCTCCACCTTCCTCATGCCGCGACCCGTTAATATAGTTCCTCATGTTGTGGTGACCCCTCAACCATAAAATTATTTTTGTTGCTACTTCATAACTGTCATTTTGCTACTGTTATGAATCAGGAGACCTCTGTGAAAGGGTCATTCGACCCCCCCAAAGCGGTTGTGACCCACAGGTTGAGAACCACTGCATTAGATAGATCTTTGCCAGATATTGATGATACCAAGTTCATAACCTATATAGATTGTCTTTTTAATCTTGGTTCCTTCCTGCGAAAACATAAAATTATAGTTGAAATTATAATTTCAATTTCAATTCCAATTTGAAAAAAAAAGGAAAAGTTTTCTTAACTACAACCAGGGTTATCTATGGGTTGTTTATTATTATTATTAATTATTGGGATAGGAGAGGTTCAGGTAGCCATTAGAGGTATCTGATGTGTTGAATCACTTTTGTGTCTTGAATAGTAACAAGTTGACTATTAGTTCTATTATTGACTATTGTTACTAGCAGTAACAATAGACCAGGTATGATTATACACTTCAAATGTTTTTTGTGTTGTAATTTGTGTGCACCATTAAAATTTCATATATATATATTAAGTGTATAATCAACTTATGCAAGTTATAATTGTTAAATAGATATACTACTGGAGTAGACACTAGAAAATTTTGTCCCTAGATCTTGCACAGAAAGCACTTGGGGCAAAATAAATAAATAAAAAAGTAAAAACAATGATAAAATATCTTTTCAAGACCCAAGCTTTTTATAATAAACGATAACATGTAATGATTATGAATCTCATATGAAATGCTTTCAAAATAATAGAATGAAAAATAACCTTTGCGCTACTAGTAGAGAATAATTTTAAAAATTAGTTTTTATTGAGAGTCACATCAAGCTTGTTAGTAGGCTAAATTATTTACATAAAATTTATCATTTATACTTTTAAGATAAGTACTGCTATCACTTTATTGCCATGGATTAGATTTAGGGAGATTGAATAACTTGTTCAAGGTCACACAGATTATAAGTGGTGGAGCAGGGCCTGATTTAAGGGCTAACTTCTGATCCTTTGTATTCTCTGATTTTTAATGTACAGGCTTAGAGCCCTATTTATTAGACCTGAAAATAGTGGCATCTTAACAGTATATAAATAATTAAAATCAATATAAGATTCTTATCTAAAATGCATTAATAATTTGAATTTGGATTAAGAGTCTCAAGTTATTCAAGCTAACCTTCTATCTAAAATCCTAACATGTGTTAATCTTGATTGCATTTTGATGCTTGTTCAACTTTAATATCTGTCCATAGATACTTATATCATGTATGGCTTACCTTTTTGCTCTACTTTTAGATTCTCATTTATTAATGGTTAAATTAAACTTTATTTTCCTAACACAATTCAAAAACAAATATTTCTAGACAATTCTGTGAGGGGCTGAGAGATTTTCTTTGACCTTGGGTAAAATAAAAAATGTAGCCGTGTGAGAGCATGAAACTTGAGTCTTTTTTGGTTTAAAGTGATGGTTTAGGACTTTGAAAGCCAGGCGATTATAGCTGAAGTAATTGTCACATAAGCAAGGACGTAGCCATTTTCCAACTTTCCTTTTTTTCATGGCTTTCCAAGAGATGGATGCTAAGTGTCCTAAACGCCTTTCCCAAGTTGGAAGGGCCCATCTGGCTCTTCTGGATCAGGGACTCCGGTCCTACTCATTCTGTTGATTTTGCTTTGCCTTGTAGCTAAGGAGACTCGACTGAGACAACAAAAGTTAGTTTATTGAAATAGGCCTTGCTTACAAAATGAGTTCTGCTTTCTTTTCGTTGCTCATAAAGTGACTCTAAAGTAGTTATCGAAGAAAGATTTAGTTCTCTTATAAAACATGGACCCTACAACAACGGAACTAGTTTGCAGTAGCGATGCAGAACTATGTGAACA
>NW_022103899.1:37946763-37981895 GCF_000313985.2 Echinops telfairi | reverse complement strand
GAGAGAGAGAGAGAGAGAGAGAGAGAGATCTCCATTTTCTCACAGGAAAATTCCTAAAAGCAGCCTAAAATCATAAAGACAGGTATCTTGGGCCCTTACAGGAGAGCTATTTTGATTGCCTGCCAGCTGACAAATCAGATAAGAAGCCACATTTTTTATATGTAGCAATGTAAACAAGAGAAAACGAAGAAAGGAAAGAGCTGGTTGCTTTTGTAGAGCAATACACTTTCCTGGTGAGTTGTACAACCGATGCCTGATGGTATTTTTCGTTCAGAGTCTCCAAAGCTTTGAACTTGACATGCAAATTTTATGTGAAGTATTGCTAAAGTTACACATGAATGCTGTATCTCAGCTAGGATCAAATATCATTTAGACAATTTTGCTCTGCTTAGGGAAAGATTTTAATTTTTGAAACAAAACAAAATCCATATTTGGAAAGAATGATCCTGCAGTGTTTCCTCGTGTTGCACAGTTACAATTCCTCTTTATCACAGAATGAAAAGGAAAATAATTTTGACCTGTCTATGATGCCAATTTATTTCTTCAGTCATCACCAACTTGAGCACTTATCTATTCTGAATTTGAAATCAAAATGCTTTGAATGCAGTTTATGAGCCCCTTTGTTTCCGGGGGAAAGATCCACCAGAGCAAACCGAAGAGAGGAGCAGATAATAGAGCTTGGAAGAAACCTCTTGGCAAAGAGGAACAAGAGCAGTGGAATAATTTAATTGCTCATCAGCTAATTATACGGTATTATAATGTTAATGTGTCTTCCTCATGACAATGTAATAGGTATAGATTGAAGCATATGAAAAAGAAAGTGTTGATGCAGTAATTATAAGTACGAGTGGAGCTGTTAGAGTAATTATAACGCTTCATCGGGTAATTAACGTATTGTTCAACTTGCGATAGGGAACAAAGAGTGAAGAAGTTAAATATTGAAGGACATGCCTTTGACACTCTGGAATGTCTTTGAGCTTTTGCAAAGAATAGGATATTCTATATTGATACTGTTATTTCCTGATTCCTCTTTTCATAGTTTATTGTTTTGCAGTCACGTAGACTATGAAAGAACACAGTAATTTGAGTACGAGGTGCTTCTGGTAGGTTTTGTTTTTTTTTGTAATGAAATCCATTTTGCTGTTATTTCTTTTCTTTCTACCTCCCCCCCGCCCCCCAGTTTTGGCTTATTTTATATTCTAATTCTCGGGATTAAATGAGTTTGTTTTTTGTTCTTTTCACTCTGAGATTTTTTATTTCTTTAAAAAAACTTTAAAATAAACCTGGCTGAAAGTGAAATGATGTATGTGGACAATTCTGCAAATGAAAAATGAACCTGAGTAGTTTTGGAAGATTTGGTACTTTCTATTTTATTTCAATCACAATGTGTAATCTGAGTTCCAACAAAATAAAATGGAAAAAAATATTTTATATTGTAATTCTCAGGTTATCAAATTAGTTTGTTTTTTTAATTTTTTTAACTCTGAGATTTTTTATTTAGAAATAAAAGAACTTTAAAATAAACCTGGCTGAAAATGAAATAATGTACGTGAAAAATTCTGCAAATGAAAAATGAACCTGTGTAGTTTCAAAAGATTTGGTACTTTCTATTTTATTTCATTCACAATCTGTAATCTGAGTTCCAACCAAATAAAATGGAAAAAAATTAACCAACAAAATAAACACTAAAATTCTTATGTAGTTCATAAAAATCTGTTTACTATAAAGACATTTGAATATATTATAAGTTAAAAAAAAGCAAAAAGCAAGCAAACAAGGCCTTCTTTTTAGGCAGCTAAATCGTAAGTTTTAATCTGCCCTCAGGTTTATTTTTAATTAAAAAATAATGGGCAACACCTATCAATCCACTATTCTAAGCATGTTATATGTATTAACACATTAATTTTTCACATATTGTTATTTATTCCATTTTAGAGAGGAGATAAACCTAAAACTAAACCCACTGCCATTGAGTTGATTCTGGCTTATACCAATCAAAGGACAGACAAACCTGCCTCAAGTTAGAACGTCCTATGGGGATAAATTACGTTGTATGAAGAGTTAAGTTGTTTAGCCAAGGTACCAGCTTTATCAAACCTACACAAACCCACACTGCCATTTGAGTCAGAACTCGAAGTGGCCCTAGGGGATGGAGTAGAGAGCTTCCTCATTGGGTGTCAGAGACTGTCAATCTCAGGAAAAGATGACATCATCCTTTTCCTGTAGTGCTTACCTGAGGTTAATGGCCTCGCACTTAAACACAGTGCCACCAAGCAACGTAAAACTGCTTCCTAGCGTTCCCAATAACAAATATTTTCTATGAACTCCTAAAACTAAGACATTTAAATAAATAACACAGCAAAATAGTGATGATATAGAATAATCCCCACTTTTAAAAGTCTCAAGTAAAAATGTTTGCATAACTAGCATGCATTTTGAATGTGTCTTCTTTTTAAAGTTTTCGTTTGTTCTTTATAGTTTTCTAGAACTATGTGGTTATATGCTCGTATAAAAAGAATGGGTGGTCTTGGAAGCCCAGGGCAGCAGTTCTGCTCCGTCCTGTATGGTCCCTAGGCATCAGATTCAACTCTGGAGAAAATCGTGCAACATACAAACAGGAAGCAGACGAACAAACAAAGCCAACAAAAATGACTAGAAAAAGAAAGAAAAAGCTCCATCAAAAAAAAAACCCCAGAAAATGTTAAAAGCTGCAACGACTTTAAAATGGGTCAAAAGTGAGATCAAGTAATAAGATGTTGCATTTGAACCTGACTACATCTGCCTTAATCAACTGTACAATACTTTCTGTTTGGCGGCAAGGCTGTTCACGCATGTTCAGAGGGGATTCACGGGAGACTTAACCCATATGAGGACACTGCAAATGGATTTGGGGTTTACAGCTTTTGGAATTAAAGACAAAAACAACACTTTAAATAGTTTGCTTCCTTTTGGTAAACTGATGTCATAAACATGATTTCCGGCCTTCACATTCAACAGGAGATGCAGAATGCTTGGGAGCGCGTTGCTCTTTGGTAAACAGATACAATCACTCTCCTCAGGCAGTGGTTGGAATGGCAGATAATGGTTCTTTTGGACTATTTGAGAGGTGGGCTTCTTTCGTGGAAAGGATATAGACTTTGGAGTTAAAAGGAACTCATTTAATGACTCATTTCACCTTTCTTAATCTTATTTTCCCTAGTTTAAGAGAGGTGATAATAATATATCTCTTTTGCATAATTCTTATATAATTAAAAATTCATATAAAATGGTATTTACAGAAGCTGACACATAATTGTTCATTTAAAAGTAGGAATGATTATTGCTATTCAGTGTTAGATAGCTACTGAATAATACTTAGCACGATTTAATAAGAAGTTCTTAAAAGTTTAAAATAAATCATAAGAGTATGTTTTGACTTTTAAGAATGTTAATTATAGTTCACAATCTGATATAAAAAAGTGCTAAGTTTTAGTGAAGCACAATGAAATTGTATAAAGTATCCTCTTAAGACTTATCACAAAAGGTTGAGAATTATGAACAGCGGAGATTAGTACAACTAAATATGAAGGAAATATGAGTTGTTTCTAAAACTTCAAAATAGTTTTTACTTATAATAATTCAAAGGGATAATGAGAAAAAGTATACAATTGGTGTGCTTGTATACTTATATATACTTATACTTATATGTATGTATAGTTCATATATATAAAAATGTGACACAGATTATTATTGCTCATGCTTTTATCCCACAAACACATACTGGCCATCCACTAATTTCCTATACTAGTTATTGGAGTTGAACAGTAATTTCTCATATTTCTTCAACTAGACTATGTATCTCATGAAGGCAGAAATCATTTATCCATAAAACTAGCATATATAATAAGATGAAGTATATAATTGGAATATATTAAGAATATGTTAGCCTAATAAATCAGCATATAAAATTTTTTCTTATTTATTTTGTTTGAAGATAAATTTAGGTCATGAAGGATAATGAGCATTTACATTCACTATAATCTATAAAGTACTAATTAATCAATTATCCTGATGATTTAATTTTCTCTAAATATTTTTATCACAATGACTAACAGTCATTACACACCTGTATTTATATTTGTATAAATATTTATTAGTAACTTTTATTCTCCTCTCTTTCTCTAAGCATTCCCTGAGGGAATTATTTGTGTATAGTATCACGAGAAAAAAGCTTAAATAATGGACATTTGCTCATTTCTTCTAAATGATGCTGTTCTTCTGTAGCTTGTATTTTTATCTTAGTTAAGTAGTTAACTGAGCAATAAAACTCACGGATATAACAAAATCAACCTGCTCTGTAAGTTTAACACCACAGTTTCTGGAGGATGGTGGAAACGGAAGTCTTAGCAATCCAATCACTATCTTAGATCAGGAAGAGGACAGAGTGTCTGGACTCATCTTTTCTTCTTGCAGTTAGGGAGGGAGAGAGGAAATAGATGCATGAGCAGTTCATAATTGTTTTCAGAACTGAGACATAAAAGGTGAAAGCAAAGAAAAAGCTCAAGTAGAAATATTTTGACAGATATTCCTGCATTCTGAGCACTCCTCTTTGTTTCCCGGTAACCATGGGGACTTGGTAACGGGAGGGCACAGCTGGCCATCATGGTGACAGTAAAAAGCTTGGGAAAATACTGAATTAAGGATTATATTCCCTGCCATCAAGCCAATAAATTAAGGGCCATATTTGACCAAAATAATAGTACCATTAGCTTTTGATACTTCTTAATACAATTAATCACAAAATAAGTATTTAGATAATGAAGTTCATATCTAGCTTTTACTTTCTTAGTTTTTTTTTATATGAAGGAAAATTCCTACCAAACCAAGAACTCAAACACTAGATTGTATTCTAATATAATCAATTTTGTGTTGTGCTTCTAAAAGGAACTATAGGAAGGCAAATTAAAAAAACAAGTATCATCCATGCCATATTATATTTGATAGAAAAGTTATTCAATAAATATTTGCATCTGTTTGAAAATTAAATACTGGACCTGATGAGTACTTTAAATTCATGCATCCAGAGAGAGCAGTACCTTCCTATGAAATAATTAAATTGAAAAAATATATAGCAACTCTTTCTTTGTATTTTGCCATAAACTTCATACCTGCAAATTACTTCTATGGGAATTATAAAAATTTCCAAATGCCTAAGATTCTAGTAGTCACTCACCTGCTGTAGTGCCCTCTCCATCCGTGTGTTGGAAAATATTTGATCCCTTCTGAACTTTGTTTTATCCAGATTATAATATCAAGTGGATATTTCAACTCTTTGAGTGTTATGTTGTATCTTGGAAAGTTTTACAAGTTCCACAAAATTAATCTGCATGTACAATGTTTATGGTAAAATTCAAAGATGTGGTTCTCACTTGGAAACTGTTCATTTTTATCAGGTGCAAACCTTTTGATATTTTTCTGTGAAGGAAATGCAGTGTGTTCACTTTGACTGTAATTTTGGGGTAGTGTTTCCAAGGTGTCTTTATTACCTTTTCTTGCTAGTTTCATACTTTGTTTGCTGCCTTCCTTAATGTAAATCACTTTTATATATTTTCATATAATTTCAATTATAATTGTAAATTTTAAAAACATTCTAAGAATTTTCACATAGTGATTAAAAAAAAGAAGGTTAAACTAAAGAATTTCCCCAAATAGTTTTGTTTATTAATCTCCATACCTAATAGTAACATATTTATCTTTTAGTATATACTTTACCAGCTGCTTCTCTAAGTACATTATTGCCTCTATACTTTACAAGATTGAAAATAAGTAGAGAAAACTTCCATCAAAATGCCAGCCAATGAGGACATAATGCTTTCTTTGCTTTATATTTGTCCATAGCAATACACTAATAGTCAAGAGCAAGAGTTAATTGTCTACTATAAAATAAAAAGCAGGGGGGGAAAACTTCCAGGTACAAGTAGGGAAAATGCATAATTGATATTTTCTACAGGGAATCCCTTTCTAGAAGGGTATACAAAAGTATGAAGAGAAATAGATCCATAGCAAACACAAATGGATTATTTAATATGTGGAAGACTTGATAGAGCTGAAGGTTCAACAGCCAAACACAGAGTTCAAACCCATTTGCAGGAGAAAGATGCGTCTGTCTGCTCCTGTCTAGAATTAAAATCTCAGCAACCCAAGAACATCTCTACCCTGTCCCATACGCTTGCTGGGAGGCAGAATCGGGCTCAGTGGCAGCAGCGAGGAGTGGGTTCTCTTGAGTAAGTGGACCCCCTGAGGGACACATACTCTGCAGGAAGTAGACCAGGGCTTGGTTGTGCCTAACCCCAACTGATTTTAGGAGATAGAGGAAATAAAAGTGTGTGTCTACAGTTAATTAAGTCTACAATTGTGTAAAGATTTTCTCTTCAGTAACTAAAGGATTCATCAAGGATTCTAATTTATTGAAATTTCAGCCTACCAGTTCTGTGCTATTAAGTACTTATTACAGAATTTTCACAGCCCCATCGGCAATGACATCCCCCTTTTGTACATGAGGGTACTCAGCTCAGAGGTGTTAACTAACTTACCAAAGATCAAATAGCTAATAGGTGACAGAGTCAATATTCAATTAAACTGTATTATAATACAGCTTACATTCTTATGTAGTATATTAATAACTTCCACATGCCTGTTTTACAGTGTTATGGTAGGCCATGATCCCATCAGCATTTTATGAATCTGTCTTGTATAGGCATGTCTTTTAATATAATACAACTTACCTTAAATCTATTTAAAAAACAAAAAAAAATTGAAAATTACTGTGTTTAGTCAATTTTGACTCAGTGATCATATAGGACTGAGTAAAACTGCCCTCCTGGCCTTCCAAACCTATAGATCCTTACAGGAGCAGAGAGCCTCAACTTTCTTTTGAAAAGTGATTGGTAGTTTCCGAAGCTGATTATAGTTACAAGCCAAGCAGGCACCCACTATGCCACCAGCGCTCAGCCTGCATAATATGTGTGTGTGCTCAAAGCTGCATTTTTGACCAGGTCTTTGCTTTGACTATTGTAATATGTAGGCTCTTTGAAGTATACCCAATGAAAATTTTGTTCTTAATTGCTTACCATAAATTGCAACAATCTGATATGATATTGTTTTAGTTGCCTGCAGCTGTATTTTCAAATTTAATGAAATATTACTTCATCATAAAAATCATTTGATCTGTATCCAGCTTCTCTTTAAGATCCCAAGGGTCTTCACTACTTTCATTAAGAAGTAATCTTGATATCACTATTTTTTTAATTACTCATATAAAACAGCCAAGAAAAAAAAAGATTTGGGAATAGAAGCTCATCTAAATTGATTGTGCATGTCCAAATTAAACTATAATGGAATCTTTAGATATTTTTATGAACAGGCCCTTGACTCCTCTCCTCTTTTATTGCAGCTGTAGTCACACAAACGTATTTCTCCCTGGTATTTATTGTTTTAAGAACCACTCTAGTTCCATCTTCATACTCATGAAAGGTCAACTCTATGGGGAAATCTTTAGGAAATGGCGTATTAACAGCACTCTAAATAATATGTTAGAGAACAAACACTTGCTATCTGTATTTTATTTTTAAAACTATTTTTCTAGTTATTCTTTTCTGAAAATAGTTTATATGTATACATGTGTGCCATCTGTCAGCAAACTGATGCTTAAACACAGAGTTTTAAGAAGTGGAGGATGCTATAGTAAACTGGCTTTATCGGTTCCTATTTATTCACATATAAAGCCATAAAGTTACTCATTTCTGAAGCATTTAATGCTGATTTCAAACATATGTTAGTCTGCTGACAATTCCTACTGGAATAGCTCTCTAAAATGTTGTCTTCAAGTTATGGCACTGCTGAATATACGTATTTTAATTTTCAGTTTTAGAATAACCCATCAAAATAAATACCACTGTGATAAAGTTGGAGAAAAATACTGGCTTGTAATGCTCCGTTGCCTCCTCTGATTTTAAACTTACAGTAAGTATGGAATAAAAGAATTTTTGTACATAAAATTTGTTCTGAGATCTTAAATATTTCACTGTAATCAGCAAATCCCTATCTGGAACTTTCACATTGCTTGCTAACAGCTTGAGTTTATTAGTGGGCAAATTAATGTGTGCTAATCAGCCTGAGACGCAAAGAGTACAAAAGTAACACCTCATATACATATGCTGTTTTTCAGGTTTTCTCAGTTTTTCACTGTAACCACAAGATGCCAATCCAGAATAAACACTTAAACAGTGCCACTTCCTATTACTACCTTACTGTAAGTGGTTGTCACTCACTAGAAAGCCAGACATGATTCCTTATCTCCTTGGATTTATCTGAGAAGATAGGGAAACTGGTCCCACTACAAAGGATAGAATGGATAGGGCAGCAAGTAGTGACACCAGCTAGTTAAAAGCTGTTGCTCAATTCTGTTCTTAGAAGGGGCCAGGACAGAGGCAGTTAAATAAGGAAGGGAGAACTATGAAACGGCCTTTAAAGTAGACTGCACAGAACTGTCATTTTGCAACCCGAGTGGAAGGAGGGACGTGACTTCTATGAAATGAAAAGCAAATCAAAGCCAGGAGCTCAGTTGATTGTGTAGAGAGTACCCATACCTTGTGATGTAGAGTTGTTCTGTACACACCTAACTTGTATGAATTATGATATAGTCACACCCAAGAACCCACGAACATTGTCACTTCCAACTCAGAGGTCTCCTAGGCTATAAATATTTGCTGAGTGACTTTTATCCCTTAGCGCACATGATGGTATCTATTCTCTGGGTTAGCAGCCCAGTGCTTAATCCATGGTACCATCAGGGAACCTTAGTCATAGCCTCGTATATGTATATGTAAAAGGAGCCCTGTCAGGTAAACAGTTGAATACTAAGAAGTTCAAATCCACCAACCGCTCTACAGGAGAAAGATGAGGCTGTCTGTTCCCTCAAAGACTTAGAGCCTTGGAAACCTTCCTTAAAGTCCCCAGGAGTCAGAATAGGCTGGATGACAGTGGGTTTAGCACATGTAAATGCCAAATATGGACAGTATTTGAATGGCCTGAAAACTCTGTCCTTGGGCCAGGCAAGTGCAGATTAAAGTAGGGTGTAAAGGAGGTAGATGAGAAGTTATTTTGCTGTTATTTTTTGAGAGATGGGGATAAAGGAAAGGGGAAATTACAGAATTTGACTTTATTTTTCATTGCATCATTTGAGATATGAGATATAGGTTTAATAGGAGGCATAATCCTAAACATTACATATATAGGCAAAGTTTAAAAAAATGTTTAGATACAGTGACAAAATGTCAGAGATACAAATGCCAAGAAAATAATAGATTAGATGTAATCTTTGGAAGACAGCATGAAATTAGAATGCATCTAAATCATGTCTGAATTCTTCTCTTTTAAAATCTACAACCTAAATATTTAGATTGTAGGAAGCATGATGTCATGAATATTCAGAATTCATCTTTTACATACTGATTGCCTTAGGCAGTTAAACTTCAAATACCTTCTTGAATCATATTTTACATGTTAATCTTAGAAATTGGTACACAGATATCAAGGCCTTTGTCATTTAAACAATTGTCATTAGTTATGTTTGGGTGCAACCCAAATGTTCAGCTTTCTACTATGAATGTCGAACGCTGCCAGTATCCTTTTTTCTAGAATGTACCTCTCCACCTACTTGAACAGATTGCACGAGAGTGTTACATTTAAGTTGACCTTTCTTTCGATTAGGAGCCCCGGTGGTTCAGTGGTTATGCACTGGGCTGTGAGTCCCAGGGCAGCAGTTTGAAATCACGAACATCTCTGCAGGCTCAAGAAGGACTCTCTACTCCTATAACACTTGCCGTCTCAGGAACCCTCAGGAGCAGTTCTGTCCTCTCCCCGGGGTTTCTCTGAGTCAGCCCATGTAGTGGCAGTGAAAATGACTCCTCTCTGGACTGAATTTGCTTGGACCCATGTGAAAGTGAATGCACTTAGTAGGGGTTTTATGAGAATCTCATTATTCCTTTGCTTACCTGTATCTGTCTTTTTTGTCCCCTTGTAGAAAATATACTGCAAGTGTTGAGAATTTGTGTATGTATAGAACGGAAAGGGGCACAGCAAGCCCAAATTGGAGAGATTGAGGGAATTAAGAGAAACCTTTTCATAATATTTCTTAATGCAATCCCTGCAGCCTTTAAAAAAATTTGATTCATCTGGATTTTGCCTTGCCCTTGCATATTGCAAAAATCTATGATGAAATAGCTACAGGCCTGTACTATACTACTTCTAGGAGTTTTAATAAAATGTATAAAGCTAACTTCACTGCCATGCCTTTGAATTTCTGATCATGCAACCCACCACTGATAAACAACAAACACAGAATATTGACATTGCATCAATGTGTGGATATAGGTGTAATTTTCATCAATAGTATGTTTTTGATGGGTTAAACATAGTGAAAGTGTTTAAATGTTAATATATATCAATCTCCAATAGTATATAATAGTGATATCAGTTTATATATATATTTTCCAAGTTATAAGATACAACATATGTTAAAAGTTGTTACATTAATTATTTTCAATTTCAATTTCAATTATTTTCAAGTCAACTTGAATATTATCAGTATTGTTTCTTTCCAGTAAACTAGATAAACAGATCCATAGAAATTCATATGTGTATAAGAGAGTGTTTTATATATAAAGGGGAATAGTACATTAAGAAAGCATCTCAACCCAGTCCAATCCAAGCCCATTAATCTGATATTAGCCCATATGTCTGATACCGCTCTATTAAGTCTTCTTCAGACTCATGAAACACATGCAATGACACCGAATGCAGGACAATCACAGGCCAGTGGGTAGAAAGTCTTTGGATCCAGTGGCATTATAAGCATCTCAACACTGGCAGGGACTTCTCTGGCTTCAGAGGTCTGGTGGCATTAGCGTAGGTCCATGTGACTTCTCCAGCTCAGGGCACTAGCACAGTTCCATGTGTCTTGTCAGTTGCATTGTCTCCCAGGGAGTGAGCTGAGAGAGAGTATGTATTTCCTGACTCAAGGAGGAAATACTGGATTTTCCAGAATTCTCAGGGGAAAGTCATGCGATTGACAGACAAGACTCTACCCCTTCACTCTTAATCCTTTCAAGTCCCAAATTGACACCAGATTATGTAACTACCACAATTATTAAATAGTGTATCACTTTGTATGAAAATATGAGATTTTCAGAGTGTAATAAATACATGTCTTTTTGTAATGCTGAAGAAAATCTTTGGAAAATATTAGTAAATATTTTTTTTAATTTGCATTGAAACAGAAGATATACTTGAAAGTCATTCACTCAGTCTACCTTAGATTGTGAAAATGAATTGGTATCAAATTATTGGTATATATTTCTAAAAGCATTAATAGCAATATTCAGATATCTGCAATGATATTAAATATGTGGTTCAATATGTAAGGACAATAATATTGAATTCTGATAGGTTATATCTATCATTTAGTGTTGTATACACAGCTCACCAGTTTTAGTAATATCATCTATAAAATTGGGTCGGCAAAACTTCTGATCTCCTCTACTTCACAAGGGAAGAGAAATTCTTTTTGGGCCTCAGCTGTTGAAGGCTGACTCCTTTGAGATGGACGTCAGACTTACCTCAACTTTTTAACTTTTTTTAAAGCCCATTATGACCCCAACTGCCTCTCCTGGGGCACTCTACTGTTCTGCAGGGTTCCATAATTCATTGCAGTGACTACACAGAATTCACACACAATACTCATGTGTACGGGGCCTATTAGGAAAGTAACATTCTCTTGCGCTGTCTCCTGTGTCACAGTGATTTCCTTTGGACCATAGAGTCTGAGCATGGGGATTTCAAATCCAAAAGACTCATTGATTCCTGGCTCTTCTTTACTCTTGGCTCCTCTTTCTTGATGGTAGTGAATCCCTTTCTGCAGCTGGGTTGCTCATTTTAAGACTGGAAGGGATTGTCAAACTAGCCAGTCTCCCCATGAGGGTCCCATATGCCTTATTTTCTTGGCATCACCCTCCTAAATGAGGTGCCATGTACCTCATGTCCATGCTTGTCCAGCTGTACTGTCCCCAATGTTATCAAGTCAACCCATCTCCTGACGACCCAAGAAAAGGCCAAATTCTCTGCATCACCCAATCGAAAGAATTATAATACATTTTAAATTATATGATGATAATAATTCATGGCTAATATGGCTGGTAAAAGACAAGCAAGTTTGAAAGGTTTTGAATAGTGAGAATCTAATCATTCAATATTCTTTCAAAAACATAGGATCTGATATCTATGAAAATGACAATATCAAAATTACATTCAGTGCCTAAATTTAACTCTAAGAATCAAGAGATTTTTTAAAATAAAAACATATATTTTATTTGAATTTTTTTCATATTGATTTATTTACTAACAATTATTCAATAGTTAGTGAGTATATGTTACATTATTGTGTTGAAAGCACTTTATTTTACTTGTCTTTGATTTTTTTATAAATATTTCTGCCTTAAGCCTAGTGCCTATTCTGATTTACAGATGCATTCAATAATAATTATACTCCCTATTCTGATTTACAGATGCATTTAATAATAATAATACTCTTTGTAAGTACTAGATCACTCTCAAAATCTTTATATATCCATTAATATTTTCATTTCTATTTCCAGCTTATGAAAAAGTCAGAGAGTTGCACGTATTCATTTAGAAATAAGAGACTGGATTAAATTTCTTAAATATTTTGATCTAATCACACAAAAGGGGGCTAATTGAACATGTGCTATTTTCTAGGGCAATCTTATTTATTTGGCTGATAGCAAAGTATCTCTGAGTTTTGTTTCCTGCCCTTCCCTTAGGTAGTCTTCTGAAGATGGCTCCTAACCTGCTTTACACATGGGTGAATCATAGAACATAGAAAGGGATATGAGAATATTCTCCAATTGTCAGCTTTGTTATTTTTTTCTTAGGGAATTTTGTTACCCAAATGGAAGTGTTCTTGCCTAGGTAGCACATTGAAGTGTAGGATGTAATTAAACAACAGTTATATTAATATCATTGAGTGGTACTACGTTGATGAACAATTCACCATTTCTAATGGTCCAACAAGCCAAGAAAATTATCTCCATTTTTCAGGAGTGCTCTTGTGGATCAGCATTTTTGTCAAAAAATTTCACTTCAATAATACCTCCTTTTATTTTTTTAATGCATTCCTAAATACACATACACAGAAAGTATCCTGACTGATCACATTTTCTTATTTCATTTGATGATTGTTAGGTGAAAAATAATATTTTAAAATATGATTGGGTTATATTCAGGTGGTGAACTATAAGCGAAAAGTAATATTTTAAAATATGATTGGAGTATATTCAGGTGGTGAACTATAAATTGGAGATTGTCCTAAGTATCTTAAAGTTCTTAAACTTTATATGGTTCTAGTAATGGATTACTATTACAATTTCCCAGGTATAGCAGTTGGCAGGAATTGTATTTTGTCCTTCGTATTGTACTAATAATCCCTATGCAAAATTCAAGGTTTTATAAACTATTCTGTTTCCGAGTACAACTAAGAGCCCCACGTTCTGAGGACTGTTCACTGTCATCGTGACGATGCTATAGTTGTTCTGTGTGCCATTGCATCAGTTCTGCCTCTTAGCAACCCTATGGGAAAACGGAGACCTGGGACCACAATGTTAGAGGCCATGTAGTAGGATGCAACTCTACAACACTGCATTGAATTTGGTTTTGGGAGCCAGGTAGTGCAGTGGTTAAGGGTTCAGCTGCTAACCGAAAGGTGGTTTTTCTCCAAAGAAGAAAGATGTGCTTCTATAGAAAAGGAACCTCTAGAGCTATTGGAAACTCCCTGGAGCAAGTCTACTCAGTCCTGGAGGGTCACTTTGGGCTGAGATGTACTCTATGCCAATGGGCTTTTACTGTGTTTTTATGTTAATGATATGAGTTGGCCTTATAACTCTTTAAAAGGTAGTGACAGCCTTTTAGAACAGAGGTGACAACTGAGGACTTCTAATTAATTTGCCCAATGTCACATAGCAAGAGAGAAAGGATGAATAATGTGAACCGAACTCATCCTGAATTCAAGGTAATTGGTTACTGACACACCTGCGTAAATCCTTAGTTCTATACATTGAAGTATTCATATTACATTGTCCTCTAGCTAGATTCTTATTCTTCAGGGTAACAGACCTGACGCCTGTGGTAAGCAAGCTGCTCAGTAAATTTGTTCTGATTGAGTGGTTGAGCCTCTTCCTTTTATGTAGCTACATATGTCACTTGGCTGATCCACAGATTGGAGGCCACATCTTGAAGAGTGTAAGAGGTGAGTGAGAGTGATGGGTGGTGTCAGGCTGTCAGTTAGTGGAACGGAAGAAGAAAGGTGATCTCAGAAGCAGACACAGCCTTTTGATCAAGTTGCTTTTGAATGTCAAAGTGACTTACAAGAAATTTGGCAAGGGATTCTAAGAAGTATGTGGATCTAAGGAACTACTTGACCCTGCTTCTGTCTTAAGATGTGTGAACTGAAGTCATGGTTCAATAGAGATATGTGTGTGTGTTTATGGGTTATTATGATTGATTTTCAAAGGGCCTCCTACATAAGGGTAATATTATTATGAATAATAATGTTAAACATAAGGTTAATAAAGGTTTGGAATATGTTGCAATAATTCTTTGGAAGAACTAAAAACTATTTCTTAAGTAAATGTAAGTAGAGCAATAAGAATGAAAAAATAACAGACTAAGTAAAAAAATTATTGCTAATATTATAGCCATCTTCATTATACTAAAATATCAAAACGTGAAGCTGTAGTTTCTTGACCTACCCTCCATATAGGTCACCACACTTTTGAAAAAGGTGCTTCCTTCCATCTAATCCTCCACTAGGAATTCTTCTCTTAAACTTCTCCTGGGCAAACCCACTGCCATGTAGGCAATGATGACTTGTGGTGAACTGTACACAGTAGGGAGTACAGCTGAGTGCTTATCTGCTGCGCCACTAGAGCTGCTACCCTTCAACAGACAGGTCAAAGTGGTGCTTTCTTTGAATTTGGGGAACCAAAATCAATCCATTGAAGGGATAAAATGACAGCTCTAGGCAGAATGGGGTAAGGTTTCCAATGAAATTGGTGTAGTCTAGCCCTTGCTACCCTTGAAGAATGAGCAGGTGCCTTGCTGTGATGGAAAATAATTCCTTGGCGACAATGTCTTGGCCTGTTTCTCACTGATGCCAATATCAATTTTCATAAAGCCTCTTCATAATAAGCCCTGTGATTTTCCTGTGTATTTCAAAACAATTTGTCATGATCGGGGGAACCAATCACATATAAAGATCTACATACAACCCCCTACTTGGGGGACAGACAACAGAAAAGTTGGTGAAGGGAGACGTCAGACAACGTAAGACGTGACAAAATAATAATAATTTCTAAATGATCAAGGGTTCGGGAGGAAGGGAGGTGGGGAGAAAGAGGGGGGAATGGGGGAGCTGATACCAGGGGCTCAAGTAGAAAGAAAATGTTTTGAGAATGATGACGGCAACAAATGTGCATTCGTGCTTGACACAATGGATGGGTGGATGGATTGTGATAAGAGATGTACGAGACCCCAATTAAAAGGTTTTTTAAAAAAAGAATAAAAGAGAGGATAAAACTAGATTATGTTATAAGAAAGTTTTAAAATACTAATGAAAAATATTAACTAATACCTAACAAAAGCCATAAACCTCTTATGTAAGATATTTCCAGAATTAAAAAAAAAATCTTTCCAGATCATCATGTCAAAGTCCCAAAGCACAATCGCTCAACGTAGTGGGTTCAGATGACCGCTCAGCCTTGCAGGTCACTGATCCAGCAGCTCCCTCAGAAACCACTGTTGGGTTGAACTTTTTTCTTTGGTTTGAAGGCCCCCTCGTGAGACTAAGACATTCGCGTTGAGGAGAGAACCCGCCTGCAGCCCTCCAGGAATGACACAGACACATGTTTAAGTTCATTTAGTTGGAAGTGAACTAGTGTGTGTAGGAACACAACTCCCCGTGGCCGGCATGCCGATGAAGCACTCTCTAATATGATGTGCCGCCCTTTGGTTTCATAGCTACTTGCAGTCATTTGATCTAGGCTCTTATAGATTGTGCAGAAGAATAAGCAATCCGTGCCTGCTTTCCGGGATTATACAGCAGGCATACAAAGAGTTAATTCTCCTGATACTTAAAATATCTTGTATCTGGAATGTTTATACATGACAGAGAAAAAGGGGGGAAACGAGAGTGGAAGAGATGAGGGAATGGAAAACCAGTGAGAACATTGGGAAGACATTCTAGTAAAAGTGAAGAGGAATAATTCTATAAAACAAGTCACCAATTTTATTTGATTCCTTTTTTAAAATTATAGGTGTTATCCCTTACAAGAAAAAAAGAAACGTGAATGTATTTTAGGTCTGTTTTGTCTCTTTGTCCAGAAAAGCTTCCTAGTTATATTTTTGTTTCATATATGTAAAACAAGATTTCTCTCCTAACTTTTGCATTGATGCTAGTCAAAGATACTCATAGAATTGTTTTAAGTCCACGTTTTTCATCGTTAGCCGCATTGAATTATTCCTGAAAATAAAGTGGCACCAGAATGAAACTGGAAAGAGGTGCTTTCTGTGATGCACATGATGTGCTGAGAGAACTGAAGGAGGAACAAGTGGAAGCTGAACTTGACCAACTGCTCCGCGGCTCCTGGGCAGGAAAGTGAGGCTCCTGCTGCGGTGGAGATGTACAGCCGTCAGACCGCGAGGTTGCTGTGAGCCCACATCAACTGGAAGGCAGTGGGTTGGGTCTGGTTATAGAGCGTAGATGAAACTTGTACCACAATAAATAAATAACCACATTGGAAATATATGTATGTATTATTTATTGTTTAATTATGGGAGACTGTAAACCTTCGAGGACCCTTGAGGGCCTTGGATCATGGCTGTAGATAACGTTGCCAAGTTATCTGAGGATCGATATGTTCAAAGGTAGGACACCAAGCTGTGTCTGTGTTAAGTGGCTGAAATAAGAAAACTCAGTTCCAAATATCAAGTAAACAGAAAAATGAGTGGAAACATCTTTCATTCTAAATTTCCCTAAGATTCACTGAGTGTGGAGTTACTCATTTGAAGACATGGGAAGGTTTGTCATCTCCCAGAATCAATCATTGATATAATCATTGATGTAATCAACAGCCATTTTGAACACTTACTATTGCCATGTGTTTTGAGTGGGGAAAGCTAACAGGTTGAAACCACGGCAGCTCTCTACTCCCTTAACAACAACAGTTTCAGAAACCACGGGGGCAGTCAGGCACTGTTCTGCAGGGTGGCTGTGTGCTAGAATATCACCACAGCAGTGAGTTGTTGTTGTTACTGTTTTTACCATTTGCTAGGTTCTGGGCTCGTCTTGCTTGATTGAAGTTATTTGTCTTTTTCTTAGAGGGTAGGACAGAAGGTAGGTCTATTGAATAGTTTGAATTTCTACTGGTTTGAATCAGAGGGGAGCAAAATAGAAAAGGACCCCCAAAAAGGATTAGCACAGCAGCTGCAACAATTGGCTCAGACACAGAGACAATTGTGGAGATGAATCAGAACTAACAGTTCCCGAAACCTTTCATTCTGTTCTGTGTGGGACAGCTATCGACTAGAGCCATCTCTACCACGCATAACACAAGCATTTGAACTTGGAACAAGTCTGATTTTCATTATAATCAGAGTCCCTTTGCTTTAGTGCACAAAAATATTATTTAAACCCTGAATAATAAGTATATATGGATGGTATACTCTGTAGATCAGCTATGCACTAAGGAGAATGTGGAAGATGTCATTCATTCATATCGCATGTAGGTAACACATTATTTATTTTATGAGAACCTAAGAATTACATTTTAATCTCAGAAATAATGTATACCTTTCCAAGCAAGACAGTTGTTGATTTTTTTTAAAAATTACCTCGTGGATTGTGTCACAGATAAGTTGTCTTCTTTGCGCTGATAGACACCCACTGCCATCAATTCCATTTTGACTCTTATCAACCTTATATAGGACTTTCAAGGGTCTGTAAATCTAACAGAAGCACACAACCTCATCTTTCTCCTGTGGCGTGCATGGTGGATTTGAACCAACAGTGACTTGATTCTAGGTCTCCTGGAACAAAGGGATAATGCAAACCCAGCCCACTGCTATCAGATGGATTTCAACTCATTTTAAAACAACACAACTAAACAAACACCAACTAGCAGGGGTCAATTCAGACTCAACAGGGCACCATAGGTCCGTGTTTGGGTTGCTGGGACTGTGCATTTGCAGGAGAGCAGAAACACCCGGTGCTCTGCTCAATCCACCACGAGGCCACCAGGGACCTTCCAACTTACAATATCGAAAACCAAACCAAGCTCACGATCACCAAGTCGATTTTGCCCCATCTATAGCGCTCACATAGAACAGAGTAGTCGTGCCCCGTGTGGTTTTCTTGGGCTGTAAATCTTTATGGGAGTACAAAGCCTCATCTTTCTCCCATGGAGCAGCTGGTGGTATTGAACTGCCAGCCATGTGGTCAGCAGCTTAACGTGAAACCTCTAGGCTACCAGGGGTCCTCCCATCTCAATAGAATACTTCAAACCATACAGTTCAGGACAAGCAGAGTAGGACCAGGACAACTGCGTACATCTCTGTATAGTTTATCTAAGGGAACCCACAGGTAATAGAATTTTGCAATATCTGAACTCCCAGACTTGATTTGACTATTCAGATGACTCTGTAGGTTTCAAATTCGAATCCTTTTTCCTCTTTATTTACTCTATTAATGAAATGTCTGGTAACAACTTGCCACTGTTCTGGGGTAGTTGTAATTCCTTCCCTGGAAATGATTCCCAGCACTCACCACATTACTCATAGATTAGCTATGTTTCCTGTTAACCATGGCTTATAGTTTCAGTGAAAGACTCTTCATGTGAGCACACGAATAGCTCATAGAGTTGCCTTCTCTGTTAAACCACACACAGTCATGTCAATTGGCCTCCTTTTCTGCTTTGAAAGATTCTGTTTATCAATTTATTTTAGAAACTGAAGTAAACATGCTTTCAATAATACATGTACATTTTTCAGGAAAGTTTATGCTAATGCCCATAAGGGACAAGTAAACATACTATTATTGATAAAATTCGAAGGAAGACCCTCCACCTGGATGAGATCACTTGAGGTAGATTCCCTATGGGCCACAGTGGAGGCAGCATTAAGGGTAATGGAATATCATTGACCTATGGAGATGTCTTATAGTGGCTATGAATCTTGACTGGCATGAAAAACATGGTGAATGTCTCTCTAAAAACATGTGCTTCAAAAAGTTCACGGGAAAATGGAACTAAAAGATAATTAAAAATCCATGAACTTTTTGAAATCCCATTGTAGAATGAATCCAAAATATATATTAATTTGTACATTTGATAGAATTGGCTATTGAAATATCATGATGTGTGCATTCTGATCTGAGCAGAAATTTATCTTACTTTTCATAATATCTCTGGATGAAAGATTTAACTGCCCTATGTCTCCATTTTCTCATTTAAAAATGGGGATGCTGATATCTCATTAAAATATGGGAATAATAATAGTGCTTTTATACATTATGGAAAGCTAAATATAAAACATTGATTCATAATTTTAACTCAGTGAATCATAGTTTTATTATAAATACCGTTTTTATATAGCTCCAAATGCATGAAAAACACCAATGAGGAATGATTATACTCAATGTCAATACATGTATCCACATTTTATCATCTATTTAATTTACTAAGACCTTTAATTAAATATTCATTTGTATTTGAAATTTGGCTGCTAATTAAAATGTTGGCAGGTCAAATTCGATAAGTACTCCATAGGAGAAGGATATACTATCAACTCCCATAAAGATCTACGGCCTTGAAAACTGTGTAACAATGATGCTTTGTCCTATAGCATAGGCTCAGTGTAAGCCTGAACCAACTCTGCGGCATGGGGCGTGGGTTTGGAGCATGGGCTGGGGGTGGGGAGTCAATACAAGATGTTATATAGATTGAATTTCGCCCCTCCCCAAAACATGTATTGATATTCTAATCCCTGTACTTATAAATCCAACCATGTTTCAGTAAGAGTTTTTGTTGTATTAATGAGTTGATACTGGTGTTGCTAGACTCTAATCCTAACCATTTCTGAGTTATAAAAGATCAGATAGACACAGAAAAATACTCCTGGGGAAGAGATAGATAATCGAGAGAGGTTCATCTACAAACGCAAAGAATTGAGAGGAGATAAAGGACGCAACACACAAGGAACGGCCATACTTTTAATTTAAGAGGCTAGTTTCCTGAACTGAGATAAAATAAATTTATATTTCTTCAAGTGAGGAATTCACTTTTACAAAGCCCCCAAATTAAACTAATATTTGAATATTGCCTAGCTTATAAAGAAGAATCCCTGAGGATGCTGTGGTTAGATGCCGGCAAACCCCAATGTTGGGACTTGGAAACCACTGGCTCCTCCACAGCATAGAGATGAGACTGTCTGCTGCAGCAGCATGTCACTGGGGACTCCTGAAAAGTCACGCCGGAGTCAGAAGAGGAAATGGAACGAGGAAACAAGGAATAATATCATTGTGGATACCAGGTGGATCTTTGCTTAAAGCAGAGAATACCAGATCTATGTTTTACCTGGGTTTCATTGATTTCTCAAAGGCTTTCAGCCATGTGAATCTTAATAATATAGGGATAATGTTGGGATGAATAGGAATTCTGGAGCATGTACTTGTACTCACATGGAACCTGTACATAGAAAAATGGCAAAAGTTCCAACAGAACAAGGGGCTACCACATGATTTAAAATCAGGAGAGGTATGTGTCAGGTTCATATCATTGCACCATATTTATTCAATGTGTGTGCTGAGAAATTCATTAATCCAAGAATCTGGGCTCTATAAAGAAGAATGTAGCATTGGGATTGAGGAAGATGCATTAATGACCAGTAATATTCTTTGCTGAAAGCGAAGGGGACTAGACACACTGACTAAAGATCAGACTACAGTCTTCAGTATATACCTTGACCACAAGAAAATAAAAATCCCCACAACTGGACTAGTCTGCAGCATCGTGATAAATGGAGCAAATATTCATGCTTCAAGGATTTCTTTTTATTTGTATTCAGAGTCAATGCCCATGGAAGAAGCAGGCACAGAATCAAACAACATATTGCATTGGGCAAATTGACAGCAAAGGATCTCTTTACAGTGTTGAAAACAAAGATGTTACTTTGAAGTCCAGGGTGCGCCTGATCCAACCCCTGCTCTTTTAAATTGCCTTATTTGTACTAAAAACCTGGACAATAAATAGGGAGTCCTAAAGAATTATGGATTATGGTGTTGGCAAAGACTATTATTGAATGCAGTGGCGGAAGAACAAACAAATCTGTCTTGGAAAAAGTACAGCCAGAATGCTCCTTAGAAGTAGGAGAGCAAGTCTTTGTCTCATGTGCTCTGGACATGTCAGCGGGAAGGACCCATCCTTAGCGAAACGTAAAGTAGAAGGCCCATGAGAAACCGAAGGTCCTTTGATGCAGAAATGTGGCTGCAATAATGCTTTCCAATATAAAAATGCTTATGAGGACAGAGCAGGATCAGGCAGTATATCACTACATATCGTTCTGTGGTATCAAGGGTTGCTGTGATTTGGAAGCAACTCAATGACATATAACACCAAACAAGGAGGTAGCTTTTACTTATCTTTTCATGTAAACTATCCCAGATCCCTCCTTTGTGATTCAAAGTATGTATGTTCTGCATATGTAGGTTATCTCAAGTCAGTCTTAGCTTCCAAGTCCCCACCAACCCCTGGATGGTTGTTAAGCTTATTTGTCCTTAACAACAATGTCACCTCATTCCCCAGAGTCACATGCATGGAAGGCAATGGATCTTTCCTGCCTCACCAGCTGAAAGAGAAGAGCTAATCAGACATAGGGACCACAGCCCAGAATTGTTGGCATTGAATCTTTTTAGCCTTGCTGCTTCTTTAGACAAAGCTTTAGATTTCAGAAGGGTAGGTGCAAGGGTTTTTCCAAGGCCCAAAGATGCATGGTAATAGTGAGAGGGAGAAACAGGTAGGAGTTTACCTGTTTGGGTGATCCAAAGAGCTGCCTCCAGTCCATGTGGGTCACATGGTCACATGGCTATATTAAATCTTTATTAGCTCACCAATATAAATCACTGGACCTATTTTCCTAGATGGCTTTGCCAGGTATATTATACTGAGACTTGTCCACTCTCCCTGCCCCTCCATCACCCAGAAAATCTTGACATCAGAAAAATCAATGGCTGTTAAACATAATAATATATTAATAGTGTACATTTCAGATCTTTATGTGGCAGTATCTCTGCTGGAATGTTTTCCACAATTTTAAAACAAAAGCCACTAAGAATGATTTTTTTAAACAGAGATCAATGTTAAGACAGTTCAACATGAACTTATTTTTCTGTAAATATCTGTGATTATCTCTCATTGTTTCCTGCCTTTTCCCCTTTCAACTTTTAGGTAGCTGGTTTACCTTGATTTGACAGCTTTTCATTGGTTATTATGCATTTCGGTCTGCTTCCCACCGGTTCTTGAGCTTTTTCTAGGCTGGATCTGTTTCCTTCTGATGATTCAAGGCTTTCCCTGAGGTGAACTTGATGAAAATCAAGTAGGGGTCACACATATTGAAAACAAACAAATAAATAAGTAAATAAACTAGGTTAAAAAACACAAAACCAAACCATGCCATTGTGGAAAGGAAGCAGCTGTTTAGCAACTGTAGACATTTCTATTGCGTTTTCTCTAGCACATTCTTTCTACTAGCTGCTGTATATAGAAATCATGATTGTTGGAGGGAAATCAAAGGTTGTAGGTTTCTCCAAGACACACTGGCAAAGCGCTTGACTGCTAACTGAATGTGGGCAGTCGAACCCACCCAACAGCCCCTGGGTAAAAGATTTGGTGATCTTTCGTTCTCAAAGATTTCAGCCAAGAACATATTAAGGTTCTATCGGGTGACATGGAGTCTCTATGAGTCAGAATAGAATTGATAGCACCCAAATGCAACATGCTTTACAAATGTATATGTAAATATTCATTACTCAGGGAATTCTCTTCCAGTAAAAATAGAGAGAGAGGCAGTCAACTGTATAAAAATGGGTTGTTAGATGTGTGGCATGCAGACAAATTAACATATAGACCTGTGACCTTACAGTCCAGACTATTCGAAGCCAGGGAAGCCAAGAGCAAAAGTCCTCACGTAATAGCACTTGAAAGGTCATTGTGGGAAGAGAAAGATCATTCTTCTTTTGGAAATGCTGGCCACTGGAGTGGAGAATGGCTGGAGCTAGCGTGAGTTTCATATTGATGGATGTGTGCTCACTTCCCTTTGAGTGAGTTGATTGTGAGATATTAAGGGAACTCCAAATCTTTTGGGGAGAGACAGACACAGATAATTACATAGCAATTTGAAACATGTTACTTAATGACTTGTCCAGTGATTGATGGAAGAACTCTTTAGTAGACACATGTAGGAAGAGGTGTACAGCTAAAGGCATTACTGGGAAAAGGCTCCAGGCACAAAGTTGTAAGTGCAAATTTGTCTGAGAGTTGGTGTTTTAGTTGACTGTGTAGGACCTTTTTTGTTTGCTTTGGAATCCCTGTTAAGGTTCAGAATAAATTCTAGTGGCAAATGACAGTCATAGCAGACTCTCAAAGTGAGGAATAAAATTGCATCAGAGAAAATCTCTCTCATGGTAAGAGATTAGGAGGGGAAGTAACATCCTTGCAGGAGAGAGCTACTTCTAAGAGACTAGTGAGCTATCCAAAAGAGATGCAGAGGAAAACAATTTTGTTGGTATATGTATATTCATTGTTTAGTGGTAGTTTATTGAAACCCTGCTGTATGTTTAAGAATGTGTTCATTTGTTTAATCTTGATTATGTGTTTTAAAGCAGCAAGCATAGCTGGAGAGGATATACGGGATTTATTTCGTGAGGCAAAGACATTGTCTCTCCCTAGGAAAAGGTGATTGGAACCAGAACTCTGTGGCCGGGTACCTCGTGCTTTCATGGAGGCTTCTACACTGCTAGTTCTGCATGTATTCAAACCTTGCTTACCAATTTTTGCTGCCTCAGATTCCTTATTGGTAAAATGGCGATGATGATATTACTTGTTTGAAAGTTTTTTTATAAGTGTATATATATTCAATAATATAGATGATGACTACATATATCAAGTGCTTTGTAAAAAAAAAGCCATAATTCTATCCTAGTAAATTCCTAATTCTATTGGGCCAAGCTGGTCAAAAACTCTTTCCAGATTTGGAAAATCAGAAATCATATTCTACAGATAATATATTCCTCAGTACTTGTCACTGCACGTGTCTACCATAACAAAATCTACATTTTAATATGTCCATGACATTTCTATGCATTGCATGTTGTATAATACATATGTAGTTATCTAGTTTCAGTGGAAGTCATTTTTACATAGCCCACGTCTATATTGCAGGTGAGCATTTATAGGAATCCTTTTATTTTAAATCACTGTATTCAGAATAGATGAGAGTATGGCAGGGGTGCTCACACTTTTTCAGCATGTGAACAACTTATAAAATGATCAAGTCAAAATGGTCTACCAACTACAAAAATGCAAAACATATATTTATTTTTTATTTATCTATTACATTTATTCATAAATGCCTTGAGAATTCGTTATATGTACAGTGTATGTTTATGTACCTTGCATAACCGCATGAGTCCATATTGCACATTTAACTACGTGCATGTTTTGTCACTACCTGAGTTGACTCTGATGACTTGCCCTGAATGGAATGAGCCCGGGCTGCATAGTCACAGGAGCTGCTGACAGCCAGTCTCAAGCACACTTCCACATGATCATCGGTCCTGGTGGAACGGTACTTGGACTTAATGATCTTTATGTGGGAAAAGGCCGACTCACATAAATAAGTAGAGCCGAATACTGCAGTCAAGGAGGTAGCACATTTTCTCATGTTTGGGCACTTTCCCTGTGTGAGTAAGTTCCAGAACTGTTCATGCGCTCTGGACCTCAGCTGAATGTCGGCTTGTAGTGTCAAAATCTCCCATTCCGTATGGACGTGATGCGTTTTTGTCTTCTTACTTAGTCCAGCTCCCCTACTCATTTTAATACGCTTTCTTACTTTTAAGGGGAATAAAAAAGTTGGTGATAACTTAGCTTGTCAGTTTTGCTGCACTTAGCGCAGTTGTTTGTGCATATGTTTGACACCTAAGATTGCCTCTGATTGGCTATGCTGTATATCAATTAAGTGATGGAATTGATGATGGGCTTACATCTATCTTTTTAATGCCATGCGATCTGCCCGCACTACATTTGCGATCAACTAGTAGATCACAATCAACTATTGAGCACCCCTGGAGCAGGGTTTGCAATGGAGCTTATTTACAACTCATGACATGCAGCACTAGTGCATGCCACTGTAGGGAGCGTTTTAAAATATGTTAAATAAAAAGTCAAATTTGTTCACATCAGTGTAACAGGTATGAGTGGATACACATTCAGTATTTTCACTATATGGACCCTTTGGAGTTTGTTTTAAATATCTTCTTGGCATTAAAGTTTGTGTGTGGGGGTTGATGGAAACCTAGTCTCACAAAAGGAACTTTTACACGTGTGAGAACATCCAAAAGAATAATGTTTCACATAAAAGCAAGTTTACATTTTCATTTTCTAAGCACCCTTTGCTCTAATTGAATGCACTTTATTTAAAGTGGTTTCCTTGTTTTTCATCACATCTCTCTTCATATCTCAGGAAGACAAAAGCTCATTTTGCTGTTAGTATTTATTCATTTATATACTCATTTAGATATGTGACTTGTGTTAATATATGCATATATTTATGTGCTTTGTTAAATGAATTATATTTAGGTTCATCTTGATATACTGCGGGAAAAAGTTTTATATGGAGTCATGATCTCCATCTCCTAATAATATATATTATCGTTAATTATATTGGGCTACACATGGATCTGCAGACCACAAGGTCAGTGGTTCAAGCCCCCAGTGAGCAGATGAGGCCATCTTCTCTCATAAAGATTCAGTGTCTCAGAAAACCAAGGGGAAGGGCTAATCTGCCCTCCAGGGTCACTATGAGTAAGAGAAAACTTGATGGCCGTGTGTTATTTTTTTATTTTGTTTTATTTATACTGCACTTAGGTCTTCTCTCCTCTCCCTCCTGTCCCCTCCCCAGTTGGGTTTTCAGTAAATATTTCAACAGACCACTTACAGTGAGAACGTTTGGGGATTAGTTTCATAGTTGATGGCCAAGTTATAATACGATCCCTTGTTTTGGGGAATTTCTATCTACAAATCTGTGATAACGGTCCCAGGATCCAAAAGGCTACAACAATCATTTTTGTTAGGTTTCTGGGTTTGATTTCTTCTATTGTGTCTGTTTCTTTCATATTGTAACACTTTGTTCAGATGGCTTTCTTTGTCTCAGTGTTTACCTGCAAACATCGCGATGCTACGACCGTTCCTGTGTCTCCGGATTTTTGCTTGGTTATTGTTTGAAACGAGCTTGTGTGTGTCTAGGGAACTAAGGTCAGAGTCACGGTTCCTTTCCCTCTTGTTATCGCCGTTCAGACCAGCATGGTTTTGAAGGCTATGACTCTTCTCTCTCCTTTTTTAATTTTAATTAAAGAATATATCGATATAAAATTCCCTTTGAGTTGTGGAACATAACGCATGCAAAGAAAACCTACTGTATGTAGTTGAAAAGGCCCTCACATCAAAACAGCACCAGTATCCCAGGACACCCCACTCCTAGTGGATGTGATTCTTATTTTCTCTGCACCCATCCGCCTGCCTTCCTTTGCCGCCCCTCCTGTCTCTCAAGCCCCAACCTCTGACTTCACCCAGCATTTCAGTATTTGGGTATGGAAACCGCTTTCTTTCTCTTTTCCCCTTTTAATCATGTGGTCATAAAATATGTATCTTTATGAGACTGACGAACATTGCTGATCATAGTGTTCTCCAATTTTGTCCATGTCATTAGGTGTCTGACAGATTTGTCAGTGTTTTTAATATCTAACACTTCATTGTATGTATGTACCAGAGTTTGTTCAGCAATTCTTTCACAGAGGGGAGTTTTGATCATTTCCATCCTTCTGCTATTATAAAAATTACTGCAATAAATATGAGTATGCATATATCTGTTTATATTTTGTGTTTTAGGTTTAGAACAAATAAAGGATTATAGGATCATAATGTATTTGCATTTTTTTAAAAGAGAAGTGCCATGCTATTTTCCATAGTGAGTAAGTTTGCAATCCCACTAGCCATGTATGAGCATTCCAATCTCTCCACATCCTCTCCATCCTTTATTATTCTCTGTTTTTTGGTTTGTTTGGGGATTTTTTTTTGCCACGAGTGTCAGTGTGAAGTGGTATCTCAATATTGTGTTCATTTTTATTTCTCTTATTGCTAATGACTGAGCTTATCTTCATATGATTGTTGACCAACTGAATCATATTTAGTAGATAGTCTATTCAGATTTTCTTTGTGTTTTTATTATAAGGCTTTGTAGTTTTCTAAAGGTTTTTAAAATTAGCCCTTTGTCTGATTTATCATTGCCAAATCAACGCATTCTCTTTTCAGTATCTGGTTTACTAATAAGCACTGTCAATAATGATACCAATAATCTTAATACTAAAATAGCTAACATTTAGCAAGTATATATAAGAGATATACAGTGAACTTTCCATTTTATATATTTCTTTTCTAATTATCACAATAACCATAGGATATAGTGGTTTCTATTGTCACTTACATGGAAGAAACTGAAATTCAAGAGTGTGTTTATCTAACTAGTTCGTGGTCACCTGAAAAGTAAATGACAAATTAGAATTAGAATTCTGGCGCTTTTGGCTTTTAATTCTCTGTCTTATTGTAATACTTCTCTTGGTCCAATGTGGAAGGGTAAATGAAATACTTCAGGCTTTCACATTTAATTATTTTAAGCATATAAAACTACAGATCTTTATAATGTACTGCTTCCCATTCTCTCTTTGTGGTCAAGTTATATTCATGATAATTAACTTGGGGTGTCAAAAATTGACATAGACTTAACAAAGGATTCCCTCCCTTCTGCCTTGGCTCTGTTTTAATTTTGTTCCTCTGATGAGCACGGCCAACCTAGAAACAAAGGGGGGGGGGCTGGGGGGGAGGAAGAATCATAAATCTGCTGAGCCCACGGTTCATTGGTCCTAATGTCCTTTTTCATTACAAGTTATACCTGGATTAAAACTAGAAAGACAATAAAGTACTGCCACACTCACTGTTCATTGATGAACCAAGCATTCAAGGGTCTGTTTCAGGATATAAGCAATTTGATAGAAATAAGATGTGCATTTTTTCATTACAAATTTTCACAGAATGATGCAAATTAAAGATAGACACTAGAGCTAGATGACAACAAATGTCAGTGGTACCTTGGTATTTTCCATTTTAAAGTATCTAATTTGCCTCCATTCTGTTGAACCAGATACCTTGTTAACCAAATCCTTGCATCCATATCTTTTGCTTCTTTAACTGGATGATGGTGTTCATTCTTCATGTGATCTATGGACTTTGGAAAAAAAAAGAAAAAGGCTGCGGGGCCATATCTGAGCTCCTCTGCTTCCCTACTGCCACAAGACAGGGGCCGACATGCTCCATGTTCCATCCTTCTTCACTTATTGTGGCACCAACTGTTCCTTCCATGACACTCCCATGCTGTGCTTGACGATCCATTCACTTCAGGGAGTTTCTTAGTGAAGTTATTAGTTTACCACAACTCAGGATCAGCAGAAGTTTTTTAGCCTCTCAACAACATAGCCATTGACCTTTGCCGCCGTGGTTTAGGAAGCCATTCTGCCTGCTCTGTCCCACAGTCCCATCGTCTCAGGTAAAATGGCCAGAAAATACCCCATGGCCTCAGCGCTGCTCCTCAGAAGCTCTGTGCCCGTTTCTGCAGCATCTGGTCTCATTGGCCCTCCCCACTGCAGACGGAGACCTTGGCAATGCTCTTGCAGTGGTCCTGGGAGTTCTCTGTGTCCCCGTTGACTCGTCTATACCAAAAACTGGTGTTAATCAAGTGTGTTTTTGCTTTTTGTTTTTCCTTTTAGCTGACCTTCCCCCAAGAAAAACAAATTTTCATTTGTTTGAAATGAAAAGGATGTCTTATATCAAACCCGTTAGTTAAGTAGTCTGAACGATGCTCCCAGGGAAGCAAAGGCTGTGACTTGGTCCACACCTCTACGAAGGTCAGGATTTAACAGCACCTTAACCCTGTAGTGGGGCACTCCTTCCAAAACTGAATCCTAGCCACAGGCACAGAGCAAAGACTGACACTGCATCACAAAAAGCATGATGGCCAGAAGGGCCATATGAATGGAGTACATTTCAGGCTCCCCCTGTGGGCAGTGAAAAGAGTAACAGTCTCAGACTCAGAGGAGCCTGCGCTGTGAATCCAGTCTGCAAACTGTGACCTGGAAAACTTTAGCATCCTTAGTTCACCTCTTGGAAATTTAGTTTCTTCATCAGTTAGATGGGCTTGTACTACACCTCTTGCAGATCTGATGATTAAATCGAAAAGGCAGTAAGTCTTGGGTATAAAGTCAGCATTCAATAAATATTTGCCTTTTCAGTTTGGTTCTTCACACAATTCATTTTCACTTTTCTCCTGATTTCTCAGGGTTCACTATGTTGAAATCAAGTTTAATTTTATACAAGTGTAACCATTGCTTCGAATACATGATAATGCTGTCCTTTGTGTGGCACTATCCTGATCTCGAAAATAATTTCTAAAATAATATTCTAAAATAGTTCTCACAGGGAGTGAGGGTCAGAATGAACCAGAAGGCTCCCAGAACTACAATAAAGACCAGGAGTTGCAATATGAAGCCAAAAGGACTCAAATGATTCTTCATATCTGTCTTAAATTTTAATAAAGATGTATGCGTTGTATAGAGTAGTTGTAAGCACATCACCCCTCCCCCTCCATGCATAAACACACAGAGATGTCTTCTTTCTGATCACCTTCTCTTTTACGACATTTCCTTTCTCCAGGTTAATCAATATAGAAAATATTTTCTTTCTCTCTGCTTCATAATCAACTCTCTACTTCTTATCTCCTTACCTTCAAATGATCTTATCTCTCAATATTTCCAGCTGTTTATTGTTTTGCCTATCACCAGTCATTTCCTGGCTCTGTCCATCATTTACTAGACTCCTGATAGTTGTTCAACAGGCTCCACTTCCTACAAGAGCACATTCTCATGTAAGATAGGGTTGAGCTGCCCCTGTGGGTTTCTGAGAATGTTACTGTGGAAGAGAGTAGAAAGTCCCTCTTTCTCTTTCAAGAACACATTAAAAAAATGAATTTGTTGTGCTTAAAGACCGTTGTGGTCATGACATTTCTTTCTTCACATCTCTGCACTGACTCTTAATGACCAATAAAATATTTTATTTCTTCTCTCCTTGCAGAGCAGTTCCTATTAAGACTTATGAATGTATTTTCCATGTCTCTTAAGGTTTTGTTTATATCATTCAGTCCTCTTGTCTCTTCAAGTTGAGTTTTAGAGAAATATTTCAGCTCAAACCTCCATCTCTATTTTACTTTGGAAGTATGTCTTTTATTAGTAATCAGTCCACCCAGATATTTTTAACAATTGATATATACTTTCAATTCTGAATATTTCTACTCTGTTCTTCTTCTTCCTCATAGCAACCAGTTGTCGCTTTGTGAAAATATACCATTCATTGACTCATCTCAAAGAAATGAACTACATTTATTTATTTATAACTTAAGGAGTCTTGGTTTCCCTGTGGTTAAATCACTTAGCTGTTAACCAAGAGGTCAGTGGTTCAAACCATCAGCCACCGCAAGGCTGGAAGATGCGACTGTTGGCTTCCATGAAGATTTAGCCCTGGGCACCAAGTGGGAAAGCCTGATTCTGTGCTTGAGGGTCACTATAGGTCAGAATAGACTGAATAGACCTGGTGTTTTCAACTTTGTTTTATTTGCACTGTGATTACGGTTTCTCCTGAAGTTGCTTCTGTTTGTTTGTTGCTGATATAAAACCTATGGGTTATGTTTGGCTTAAGTCTTTTCCTTCAGTGTTTTTTCCATTTTCTTATTAGAATGTACTTTTACTATCATTTGGAATTTTGTCATAGGACAAAACTTGACTACTGTCTTCTGCTCTGAATAGGTTTGTAAGACTGGCAGTGAGGAATGATGGTAAAACCATACTAGACTTTGAACAGTTTAGTTCATAGCCCCTAGTGGCCACCCCTGTGCCCACTTCTGTTCTTGTATCAGTTGACTCATCTCACACCAACCCCAAACTACTGCCTCTGGAAGCACAGGACTCTCTTGGAATGTTTTCGCTCCCAACTTTCTCTTGTCCGATGCAATTTGATGCCATCTGCTTTCCATTTTGTAGAAACTTTTTGATGTAGGATCCTTTGCCAGTGCCACTTTTATGTCGGATTGATGCTTATGGTACTGCTTAGGCTATTTCTTTGGGGTTTATATTAGGGTTTGGTGTGGGAGAGAGGAAACCCTTGTGCCCAGTCTGCCATTCTGATCCTACCACATTCTTGATCATGTTTGCTTTTTTTGGTAAATATCGATAATGTGACCCTCAAACCTGTGCTTTTTAAAAGTAGATCTGTAAAGGGCAAGTAGTATTGGTGAATTTCAAGATAATAACAAGTATGTTAGTCTAGGTAGACTAGAGAAACAAATTCATAGACACTCATATGTGTATAGAAAAGAACTTTATACACAAGAACAATGGAATATTGAGAAAACATCCCAGCCCAGTCCAGATCAAGTCTGTAAGTCCTATATTAGCCCATATGTCCGATACCAATCTATAAAGTCCTTTTCAGACTCAGGAAACACATGCAATGATGGTGAATGCAGGAAGATCACAGGCCAGTGGTGAGAGGTCTTGTGGATCCAGTGGTGTTATAAGCATCTCAGAGCTAGCAGGGTGCTCCATGTGGCTTCTCTGGCTCTAGGGGTTTGGCTCCATCAGCCTCTCTCCATGTGTCTTCTCAACAGGGAGGTCTTACCGGGAATAAGCAGAGAGCTCCCAGAATTTCTCAGGAGAAGCCAGGCCCACACAGAGGCCTCATTGGCTGTATCCTGATTGACAGGCTAGACTCCAACCCTACACACTTAATCCTCAGATGGACACTGGGTTATATAAACACCCCAACAAGTATGTGTCATAGAATGTCCGAGCTGCTGCTGTTGGCTAAATTTCTCTTGTTTCTTTATTGTAACTTCTTAGAATGCATTCCTTTCTGGAGTCAGCTATGTTGCCTGATGGGATATTAATAATTCTTGGATAAAGCAATTTGTAGTGTATTATTTTGAGTGCTTCATGAAGTTTTCATGAATAATAATAATGGGGTGAATTTCATTTTTTTTCATGTTTTTTATTGTTGTTTTATTTTGTTTTTGCCTTGTCAAAACTATTGACTAACTTCTACTGGGCTGAGATCTGGTCAGAATAAACAAATATATTTCTTTCTTTCTCCCTTTTAAAAATAATTATTGCAATGCTCATTCAAGCTATGCTGTACATAACACATCTTCCTGTGGTAATGAGCTGTTAAGGATTCCAGTAATAGTTGCTCAGTAACTGTAGCTAAGGATTTCCCTACCAATAAATATAGTTTCCTTGGTCATTAGGCAGAAATCCTTGCAGAAACACTTAGTACAAGTGACACTGAATAATGGCCAAAACAAATATTGTTCTCAGGGAACAAATGTAGCACCCTCTGAAACCGCTCTAATCTAAAGCAGAAAATATAGGTTTCTAATATATTTGGGGTATCTATAGTAACCCAAGAATTCATGGTGCTGTAAAAGGAATGTCTAAACTTGAAGGAATTTTAAAAATGTAGAGAAATACCCAATGTTATCAAGTGAACCCTTTCCTTTAACAACCATTGCCCATACCATGAATATAAAACCATAACCCGAAATAACTTTTGACCAAGAAAACAACCTAATAATCCCATAGGATGAATATAAATATTTATATTAATATTCAGGAGCATACATTTTAAAAATCCTTCAACATTATTGAATACGTTTCAAACAAAATTTAGATGCTTTTTAAAGCCCAAGTTTCATCTTTAACAAAAACAACTAACCCACCTTCAAATAATTTAAATGTTAATGATGTTTATTTTTTTCCAATGAGGACTACAAAGTGAAGATTAAATAAGTGAAATGTTTTCTCAATCCTCAATTTTCAATAGGTGCATCGTCTTGCTACATTTATTTATTAATCTTATAATATACTGTGTTAGTTTTACATAAAGTTCATCTTTTGTTTTATAAAACTGTAAAAAAACATGTATTTGTTCTGAGATATACATGTTATTTTAGTATATAACCTTTATGTAGTCTGCTTGTAATTTTAATAGTTATTTTTCATTACCTTTATTGTTATATTCTATGGTTATATGTAAATCCATTTAAAATTCCGTTTTACAAGGATTTGTCCATGTCCCTCTGCTAGGTCCCATTGTGATATTCATTCTCTTTTTCTCAAGGCCTTAATTCAGAATTAATTTTTATTCTAAATATTTCATTTGCTACAGTGCAGTAGGCAAATGATTACTAAAACTCACTGTTATCAAGTTTATTTCACCTCACTGTGACCCTGTAGGACAAGGTGGACCTCCACCTGTGGATTTTGAAGATGCTAAGTCTTCATGGGGGTAGAAAACCCCTCTTTCTCCTGAGGAGCAGCTGGTGAGTTTGGACTGCTCGCATTGCCATCAGCAGCCCCGTGCCTCAGCCAGGAAAGCACCACTCCTCCTGATGATTACGACAGAAAACGCACCGACACAGGACAATGCATACTTACAGTGCCGGGCACTATGACGATGGTGGCTGGAGGACAGGACTTCCTCCTCTTTTCTACAACGCCCTCCCCTGAACCCGCAGTGGGCTATTGTCATTACTAGACCAGAAGCCTTGGCGTTAGCTCCCATAGCAGCCCCTTCTTCTTGCAAAAACATTCCTGAACTTTGAGAATATCTATTTGGTGTTGGAAAGCTGTGCGCTTTCTACTTCCTCATTTCTCCAAAGTCAGTGGCATCTATCAGACCACATCTATTTAATACCAGTGTAATAACCTCTAGGCTGTGTGACCTAAGGATCAATTTTAGCTCTCTAAGAATGTCAGCGGTACTGTTGGCACACATTAAAGTAATGCCTACCTGATAAATGTCTCCTTTCAAATTGACATGAAAAGGTGAACGATAAATGGTGGTGTGAATTCCTTTATTAATTTAATAAAAGAGATTACAATATCTTCCTTTTCAGCCAGTGTCACAAAGATTAAAAACTGCATCGATATATTTTAGAAAAGGATAACTAAATCCTTCACATGTTCTATTAGTTACTACTGTACTGTGCCTTGAGATAACATTGTAATTGTTTAATTTTTGTAGGGTCATCATAACCACTGACTGTCTAATGCTAACAGAGATTAGGAAGGAAAAAGAGAGGGAGACTTTATATGAATCACTAACTGTTCTGGTGTGGATGAATGAAACTTGCAAAAAAATACATATTGTAAAATAGGAATTTAACCCTTTCATTATTTGATCAAATTTTGTTTATAAAATTGTGTGTGTGTGTGTGTATTCATGAAATGAATGCAAAATCATTCTGGTAGGTTTTATGGCTTTGGGTAAACCTATGTGGGTTGCATGTGTCCCATTGTACTTTCGTGATAGGATAGTTCAGATGTTTATGTTCTATGACAGACAAATGCTTTCTAACCTGTTGGAGGTCAAGGACCAGTGGACACGAACTTTACCCTGCCTTGTTCTTCACTTGAACAGTCTTTCTCTTACGTGGATTTTCCACAATAAACTGTGTAATGAGAGAGAACCTGAAGGAAAATTGATCACTCTGCTGCTGCCACAGCCACCACCACCACCACCATCACCACCACCACCACC
>NW_022103899.1:37940558-37946449 GCF_000313985.2 Echinops telfairi | reverse complement strand
CACCACCACCATCACCACCATCACCACCACCACCATCACCACCACCACCACCACCATCACCACCATCACCAGCGCTGTGAGGAGCCCTAGTAGCTTAGTGGTTATGGCTTAGGCTGCTAACTGCAAGGTAGCAGTTCTAATCCACCAGCTGGTCCACTCTGAAAAGATGAGGTTTTAAGTTACAGTCTTGGAAAGCCATAGGGGAAGGTCTACCCTGTCCAGGAGGGTCGCCATGCATCAGAATGATCTCTGTGGCAGTGAGTAGGCCCCCATTGTTACAGTGCCATATCGAAAACTGTTTACAAGGCTAAGATCAACATGAAACACAGCCATCAAGTTCACGCTTTGAGAGTGCCTTCTGCTCGTTCACCTCTGAAGTTCACTCCTCCCATAATTGAAGCAAATTCTACTATTGCTCTTGGCAGACATTTACCGAAGAGAAACCTTCTGTGTCCTCTACTTGACACACTAATGTCCTTTGGATTGTGCAATTCTGACGGAACCGGCACAGGCATATCGGCCTTACACTTTACTAGTGGTACACATCCTTTTGTACAACCGAAAGTCTCCCTGATGTGAGTTACCTCTCTCATTGATCCAATATCTCATTCGGGTGTCCCTTTTCGATTGGCCCCTGCAGTGCCTACATCATATAATTCCATGTCAAGACCTGTTCAGGAGATCATGCTTACCTTACCTTTTACAAAGGGGTAAAATTAGATGACAGTCCATGTATGCATCTAGGAAAGAGACGATGAATTGCTTTATTTCTCTAAGCCATATCCCCAAAGCAAGGCTTCTAAAAAAGCAAATAAGAAAACTGATAGAAATGTTATTTATGCTAATGACTTTAAAACTAATTAATTGTTATTACTTATTTATTATAAAATCAGTTACTAGTATATTCTGTTACTTTAATTAAGGCTGCTGATATAATCAGATAAATGGGAGGCATGGAGTTATGTGGGAAAACTAATTTTCTTATATAATAAAGCCTGCTGAGGTCAGAAAAGAATAAACTATCTGTTATTAAGTGACCCTCAAAAATCTAATTATGTCTCTATTGAGAGAGTTTTGACTAGTTAAATTAAAATTAACACATCTTGAGAAATGAAAATAATATATTAAAAAGTTAAATTGCAAAATATGAATAAAAGGTTTCTCTATACAACTTAAAGAAACAATTGTTAAGTGTATACCTGTTAACAAGGAAAACCCAGTGTCTTTGTCACTTTGTTCCTTATGGAGGAAAGAGAAATTGGCATTAAAGTAATTAGAGTGGTAACTGAAACGTGCCTCCTTGTTATTAATTTCAGAGTATCCTAGACCGCATTGGAATATGAAAAGCAACAGTATATCTCATTTAATCATCACATAAAAAGTTCAGCACCCTGTGGCTGTACAATTATTTTCAGAGACATTCCTGTTGAATGTCTGATTTGTTTAGAAAGCTATCAATTGGATTGACCATTTACATTTTAAAGATCTCACTAATATTATTTTGTGTACTAAGCAAAAATAACAAAAATCTACCCTTACATTTTAAAGAAATAAACAAACAGATAAAAGGCAAATTCTTCTCTAAAAAATCATATTTATGTGGCAAATGATTTCTAATAGAAAACATATGGATATATTGGCCTAGATTCTTTATAAAATGTCAAATCCAGGCATAATATTTAAAAAATTACTAGCTTTTCCTCCCAGGGGATTAGTAAATTCAAGTATGCTTATTTTTTGCCAACTTATAAAGAAACATTAATTGTCAAATAGTTTAACTCTGCTGTATCTTAAAGAACAACTCTTCATGCCCCTAGGATTTGCTTTTGTGAGATTTGATTGAAAAGTTCTCGCGAATACGCAATTAGTTAACACATTTTAACATTTAGCAGTTTTGCCACATACATGAGTAAACATGTCATATGCCAAGTTTAACATGTCTCATTTAAATAATTTTGAAGATATTTTTAATCTTCACATTTGTATTTACCAAAGCAAATGTGTTCTATGCTTGATTTTATTTAATGATGGTTAAGTAAATCAAAGATCATTTTTGTTTCACTGTTGGATTTTGCAATCAATTGTTCTTCTTTGTATAGTAAATTTTGAGTTAAAAACCTGCCCGAGGCTACACACACACACACATTCATTTTGACTTTTGTATACTGCCAAAGGTTGTTAAATAACATGAATATATATTCCTAATTTCTAAAGAGAATTATTTAATGTATATCACCACAGATTTTTTTTTATTGATAGTAATGTGCTGTTTCCCATTTTGTGCAGAACTCCATACTTTTATGTAAAGTAGTTTTTCTTAAGAAGCAGACATTTCAAAATGAGTTGATGTGTTATACATTGTATTATTCACCAGCTATTAGTAACTACTGAGAATAGCATACTTGCAAGCACTGGACACTATTCAAAATTAGAGAAATAAGAAGAGAGTTTGGAATTACTCTACCACCAGTATCAAATTTAAGAATGAAATCACAAGAAGTTATCTACATTTGCTGGTTAGGCCTAACAAGGAAAAACGGCCATGATATAATTTTCAAAACCTCGATTTCAAAACTGCACATTGAGACAATCTAGGAACACATGGAGTGCTTGCTGAGAAAGTGTATGATACAGTCAGTACACAGATACCTTGATGTTTCAGAGACTCCTACAGCCCAAAGTATGTTAGGCATTTTATGTGTTTTTAAGTTAATTATTCTAATAATGCAGTACACACTTTTGAAACATTAAGAACTCCCTGCCCACACAAAAATCCACTTTCACATTTCCTAAATAGCCATGTGTTCAGATGCCTATTAATTGCTCAGTGGTGGGCAGATTCATAAATGGATATTATCTGATAATTTTTTATAAAGGATTCCCCCCACGGTATTTAATGAACATTTGTATTACTTTTTTTTTTCCCTCTTCTCAATTTCTAACTTCGTTCAACTTATTTTCAGGGATTATTCATTATTTGTAAGCATTATTGCAACTGATGTTATTACACAATATTATAAATAGGGTAGTAAGCTAAGAGTTGAATGCTTTTATGCTGCCCTAATTTTATACAACATATTTATATGAATAAAAGAAATTGAAGCTCTGTTTCTGAGGAAATTATTCAAATGAAACATAGATTGTGTTAGAAAGGTGAATGCCTTACAAATATTTTAATCACACTCATTGAGGACCTTCCTATTAGTACAATACATGGGAAATGCCATTAAACGTGTCCTCTGTCAAGATAATTAGTGTACCTTCCAGTGAGTAATCACCTACTGGTGGATCCCCATTTTGTTCCCTCTTTTATGAATGAGAACCTGGCGGGGACTGGGTGGACTTCATTGGGTTCTGTATTGCGTAGAGCTACTGCCAGTTTCCCTCCTCCCAGACGCTTTTCGTTTTGTTTTATCCCAATAAAGTCTCGGGGGGAGGGGAGTGACAAATGAAAGAGAGACAGACAGACAGAAAGAAAGAAAGAAAAAGGAAGGACGGAAGGAAGGACGGAAGGAAGGAAGGAAGAAGAAAAAGAAAGAAAGAAAAAGAGAAAGAAAGAAAAAGAAAGAAAGAAAGAAAAAGACACCATATAAGGCAGTTATGCTCTGTCCTACAGGGTCCTATGACTCAGAATGCACCCCACATCCTCGGGTAAAATCCAGCCAACCGCTGCCATCAGTGGACTGCGTCTCACAGCCACCCTATAGGACAAAACTGTAACTTTTCGTGGGAGCAGCCAACCTCAGCTTTCTCCCACGGAGTGAGCGGTGGTGTTGAGCCACCTACCTTGTAATTAGTAGACCAGAGTTTAATCTACTACATCACCAGGTGCCTTACTGATAACATAGCTGTCCACTTCTATCTAGATGATTCTGATGCATAGCAACCCTGTCACAGAGTACAGCTGCTCCCTAGGGTTTCTGAGACTCTTAATCTCTACGGGCTTTGCAGAAAGGCCCATGTTTCTTCCATAGAGAAGCTGTTGGGAATGACGCTGAACTTTCAGACTGGCGGCCCAAGGTTGGACAGACAGCGCCAACAGGACTCCCTTTTCAGCCGTCTCACTGCCATCGAGTCAAGGCTGACTTATAGTGACCCCTCGTGGGTTTCAGAGACCACAGTGTTCTTCTGCAGTGGAAAGCCCAGTCTTTGTCCCACAAAGCCGCTGGCCATTTCAAATCGTGCTAATCACAGCTCAACGTGTAACCACTGCACCATTTTCACGGGGATTACAAGCCCTGGAGGCACTGTCGAGTAATTGTTAACCCCAGTGAACGGGGTTCAGACTCTCTGACCATTCCGACAGAGAAAGGGGAGGCTGTGTGCTCTCCTAAAACTGAAAATGTAGTCTCTGAACGCTGTACAGGGTTGCTGTGGGTCAGAATCAACTCCTCCGTGGCAGTGGGTTTTGTTTCCAGAGGACTGGTTACTTTGCTGAATTAGTATTTAGAAATGTATTAGTAATTTGCTCCATTTAATCCTGCAGTGATTTTTTGGTGACTTTTGCACCTTGTTACTTCTGCTGGTTGATTTGGGCCTGGAGAGAGATTTTGAAGTTTTTCTATTGGAATTGTTCTAGAAAGTAATTTGGAACAGAGTCCCTTGCTTATGCTTGAATTCACTGTGCCTACTAGACAATATTATAGATAATGAAAACATAGTAATTCAACTGTGAAATAAGATTAAAGAAAAGGTTTGCAATAAGTCAATTTTCTTTCCTTTTTCCTCCCTGCATCTCTCCCTCCCTCCCTTCTTCAATTTCTTCTTATCCTAACACAATGCAAACAACAGTTGCTGTTAAATGCTGTGAGTAGATATAGGATGCATTTGAAAAGATTTAAGTTCTTGATGACCATTTTAACTCAGTTTCTGACCCTTGCTACAGTATTCTGGGCCAAAATTTACGATTTTGATCAGTGAAGGTTTTTGTAAGCCTGGACTAAAGACAGATTTTGTCTTTTAAAAAATATTTTCCGAATTAGAAAACACAATCACAAAAATAACTATAACCATTAACTGTTGTATGCTAAAATGGTAAACATTGCTTAAAGTTGTTCTTTCACACAAGTAGAAATAGGTATAGATTATCTGTATTTTTTATGACTATTCCACAAATGCCTTCTTTTTCACATTACAATGCTAAACATGGGCGCACAGTACTGCAATCAAAGTACCATTTCTGCCTGCAACAATTCATAATCTAGTTAAAGATACTGGAACTGAAGGATACAACTCATTGTTACATTTAAATGATGGCCACAGATACATGGTTTATACTTAGTGGTGTGGTGGTTATGCGTTGGGCTGCTAAGTACTAGTTTAGGAGTTCAAAACCACCAGGCAGTCCCCCACAGAAGGAGCCTTGTTCAACTCGATTAATCACGTATTGTCTTGGAAACCCATTGGAGCTCTTTGGCCCTGTTCTAAGGTGTTGCTGAGTCAGCATCCACGAGATGGCAGTGCATTTGAATTTTGGAGGTGGTGAAGTGGGACTGGTGTCTTAGTGGGGACTAGTTGGGATTCTAATATATCTTACCCACCTTCCCTTTCTCATCTATTAGTTCTTCCCTTCAAGCTATTCTCCATGCCGCCCAAGTCATCATTTTATTTCCTTTTGTCAACCCCCTTCAATTATCTGAGTTTTATCTTGAGATAAAACTCAAATACCTTAATATGGTGTTAAGGCTATTTTTCACAATGGTAAAAATCACAACTGTATTACAAATATGAAATTAAAACCTACCGAACATTTTATTTAGTGAAAGTGGTTTCAATTATGTCAAAGGAAAATCTGAGGGATATGAAGAGACATCAAGAAATATAACAGCAAGCCCCAGTCCCAAATACTAAGTGGATGCTTGCCCCTCCCCCGAGAAGAATTTATTTCAAAG
>NW_022103899.1:37911915-37937444 GCF_000313985.2 Echinops telfairi | reverse complement strand
GGGAGAGAGGGGGAAAATGAGGACCTAATGCCTGGAGAGGAAATGTTTTGAGAATGATTAAGGCAGTGAATGTACAAATGCGCTTTACACAATTGATGTATATATGGATTGTGATAAGAGTTGTATAAGCCCCTAATAAAATGATTTTTAAAAAAAGAAATATAGCAGTAGATTTTCTAATAGATACAAAGCTGTATCCCACAGAGTAAAATTGTGTTTGGGGGCATCACATTTGCCAGAGGTGAAATCAGTGATCTCCTTTATTTGGATTTCTACAAACAGGAAGCATTTGCACTACCATCAGCTTTCCATAAGTTAAATTCTGTTTCTAGGAAGCTGAATGATAGTCCACCAAGACATAAAAACAAAAAGCCACATGGGATCTGAAATCTGAGAAGGGTTCAGGTTCTCTTTACAACACTGAACTTTATTAAACAGTCAACTGGTGTTATTCTTACTCAAAAGAGTTTACCCTCCGCCCCTGTCAATGGCTTGAAAGGCAATTTATGAGCTGTTTGATGGTCTCACTCTTCTTATCTCAATACTCCAGATATTCTGGACACCGATGCCTCATTGTGTATGGTGTGGTGGTGTAGTGGTTATCCTTGGGCTGTTAACTGAAAGGCAGCAGTTTGAAACCACCAGACACTTCTCAGGAGAAAGACAGGACTTTCTACTCCTGTAAAGTGTTAGTCTTAGAGACTCCCAGGTGCAGTTCTACCCTGTCCTATACGGCCAGCATTGCCTGGAAGGCAGTGCGTCTGGGGTGGTGTGGACTACTTCTCAAAGGAAGAATGTTGAAATGCAAGAAAGGGGCTCTCTAGACTCCAGTACCTAAATATTTTAGGGAAAAGCTTTAAACTTGTCTCTGTCCAGGGGATGCAAATAATTTATGAAAGCTCTATTGTTCAATCCACCATAAAGGTATTGTTCCTTTGTCAGGCCACAGAGCCACTTGTCCTACCAGTTTCCAAACTCAGAGGTGGATTTCAATCATTTTCCCTCAGGGATATTACCTTTCCTGCATTTTCTCACCCTCTTTAGTCTGATACCCGATTAGAGTGATGACACTGTCCAAAATCCTCTTTCCATATGCCAATTGGTTTGATCTTTACAAGCCCCTTAGAAATAATACATAGGCAGGTAAACATCTCTATTTTGCAGTATTCACAGAGGTGGAAATTCGAACTTTGTATTTTCTTTTCGTACAGTATGCAAGTCATGGCTACATAACAATTGATTTTTTTCAGGTACTTTCTTAGAAGTTTAACCACTTTTTCTCTCAGTCCTTTACCTGTTACGGTTGGTGTGATTGATTTTATATCAGATTTGATTTCTCTTATGGTTTGTTTTCAAATTGTAAAAATCATGTTAGATATCAGCCGCCAGATGGTTACCAAACAGAAATGCTTTTATAAATCTACAAATGAGGAAATACAGGATATGCATATCATTGAAGCAGATTTAATTATCCTTAAATTAACTTCTTTATTAGAAATTCTCTGCATTGAAGCTGTGAGGAGTACATCCAACCCTGAACATTACAGATCTCGATACACACACAAACACACACATTACAGATCTTGACACACACACACACACACACACACACACACACACACAAACTCTGTATCTCGGATATCCTGGCGTTGAAGAGGTGAAGTGCATTTTCAGCTAAGATGAGAGATGTAAAATATTTTTGATTCTATGAATGAGCAAGAAATGAAGCTAATTAATTAAAACTGTTGGGAATTCCTTTGATGCAGCCTGTGATTAAACACAAGACTTTCTCTTGGAACAATTAAGTAAATTTGGCCTCAGGTATCTTTGTTCTTTCCCTAGGGAATGAGTGATGAAATTCTGCTTTAGAGTTATAGTTTATTAGAGACTTATCTATTTTAATTGATTCAGCATTCATTATAAAACTGAATAACTGATGCACAGGACATATTATGTTAATAGGTAAACCTCCCGTGAGCTAATTTTAGTTTTGACAAAAGCAGAAAACATTACTTTTCTGACTATTGTGCACAAATGAATACAAAATAGCAAAAATGAATAAACTATTATAGCTTATATTATCTAGAAAATTTGCTTATGCAAGATGAATCATAAATAGTTTTCAATATAACAAGTAAGTACAAAAAGGTTTATCAGAGTAACATTTAAATAGAATAATATTAGTATAAAGTCTTTCAGTCATTGGAATGAGACAATTTTTTTTAAATCATCTCCCCCTGATGCTCTTTGGAGAAAATGGGTTGTTGAGAAATAAAGTAGTATTTCAGAATTTAGAAATTCAAAACTCCAACTTTTTTTAAACTGACATTTTTACCAGTAATAAATATATCCCCATTTGCAAAATTACTCTTCCTTATGCATTCTAGTAATAACATTGAAAATGTTCCTTTAAGAATTGAGATGAAATGGAGGGATTTGAGGTGCATGAGTAAAGCATTTGAATATAATTAAATACAGTCAAAGTAGTTCCTCTTTTAGTAGCAAGTCAGCTTATCCTTTGGAAGATGTCGAAAAAGATAATGTTAACTATGTAAGCAGAGTATCCCTAAGGATTTACGTCATCCTTCTGGACAATTCTGCTCTGACACCCATCTCTTTCTTTGATCATGTGTTCTCAAGTTGAGTTGTCAAAAAAACACTTCCAAAATTGACAGCATGAGAGCAAAGACTTTTTTGTTTCATTCTTCTATGCAACTTTTATGATATCCTCTATAATTGACTTTCTAAGCTGCTCAGTTGTTGTAGGTTCTGTTTTAGGCTGCTAACCATGAAGTCTGTGGTTCAAACCCACCAGCCCTGCTGCTGGAGAAAGAGGAGGCTGTGACTATGAGTTGGAATCCACTCAGGGTCAGTGGATTGGGGTCGGTGTGGTTTGGTATAGCAACAGTGAAGAGCAGGGCTGTCCCTTGGAAGAGGATCAGTTCAAACCCACCAGTAACAGTCCCCCCAAAACAAAACAAAAAACTATTCATAACAAGTTGATGTTAAAAAGAAAGAAAGATTAAGAAAAAGAAAAAATAATGACCTAGTGAAGTTTTCTCAAGATTCTCCTTTCTACCGAGTTGTTTCTGATCTGTCGTCGACCCTGTGAGACAGAGTGAACTGCTCCATAGGGTCTCCAGGGCTGTCATGTTCTTAGAAGCAAGACTGCCACGTTCTGTTTCTACGACAGTAGTTTCACCACTCTCCTCCCCAGGATCCTCCCTGCAAAGATGACTATGAAAGCACATGGGCTCCTCTGTTCTGTCCCGTAGGTGGGTCAGAATTGACTCCAGGGGAAGCGCCAGCAATAATAACATGGCTTTGTAAATACCTGAGAATCAATCAAAGCATGTCTGATTGATCAAAATCTGGAGAGGGTTTGATGGTGTAATTTGTTTTGTTAAATGTCACTCTTTTTGATGTAAGTTGTGTGAGTGTTCAAAGAATTCAAACTCATAGACCATTCTAACGTCATCCAGTGGTTCCCTGAATGCATGCATCCATATTTTAATTGAATGTGTATATTATGCCTGATGAACATATTAATAGAGTAAACGTTCAATTAAAAAAAAATTACAACATCTGAAACTATAAGGGGCAGTTCTACTCTGACCTACACAGTCACTGTGTCGGGGTTGGCTTACTGAGAGTGGGCTGAATTTTCTACTTCAAATAATTTAGTACCTTAAGTGTGCCTGTGTCTCCATTTGGATTAAAGAATTTTGTATCCTACATCTTTCAATGTCCCATCCACTTCATTATAGAGGGGGTGATAAGGCGGTGGTTTTAAACTTTCAATTGGCAGAAAATGTGCATTCCTAATTTGGATTCCGTTTTACTGAGTCCCTTAGGTAGACACACCTTGTGGTGGTTAATAGTCATCATGTCATTTACAGCTTGGGGCAACCCTCTGTGTGCACGGTAGAAATGCCACAGGACTGAATTAATATTTTTCCAATTAATATTGCTATTTTGAAACTTATAAATCTCCCATGGTTTCATTACTTTATCTAATCCAACAAGCAAATCTTTCTTGGAAGAAGTACTGGTAGGACGATCCTTGGAATGGAGATGGTAGAACCTTGCCTTACCTTCTCTAAATATCTCATTAGCACAGATCAGTCTGTGGACAAGAGATCATGTTTGGTCAAGTTGAAAACGTTGAAAGAGAGGACGACCACTGACAAAATCGATTAGTGTGAACAGGGGCTTATACCAGTAATGATTATGAGGACGACTTACAATCGGGCCATGTCTTCTTGTGTTGTACATGGGCTACAGTGAGTCCTGGCCAATGTAATGGCTCTTAACAACAACCCACGTACTTTCCAACGCATGATTTTAAAATGTCCAAAATGTATATGTCAAAACAATAGTGTTTAAGAACAGGAAATGAAATATATCTGCAGTACGCTGATGAAAGCATATGTTAATTAAAGCAATAAGAAGCAAAAGAGTTGAAGTATTCTAAGTGAATTTCTATCATTTGAAATTTTCATTACAGGAATTTAGAATTTAAGTAAACCTCCATATTACTCTTAGATTATATGAACTTTTAAATGTACAATTAGTTTAAGTTAAATATAATTATGTGGACTAATATACTTAGGACAGAAATCCATTAATACTTTATAAGACTTTATTTTTCATATTTAAGGTCATTCAGAAAAGGAAATAAAAAAGTATGTACATATTTCAAAGATTAAATAACTTTAGTATAGTATTACATTAAGTATATAAATTGGAAGGAATGAATAACAGAAATGTTGTTAAGGGAGACAATGGACAATGTCAGATACAAAATAATAATAGCAATAAATAATTAATTGATCAAGGATTCACAAAGGTGAAAGGTAGGGGGAGGGGAAAAAGAGGAGCTTATACCAAGGGCTCAAGTAGAAAAAGTTTTGGAAATTTTGATGGTGGCATATGTGCAAATATGGTTGATACAATTGATGTATGTAATGTTATAAGAGCTGTAAGAGCCCCCAATAAATTAATTTTTTCAAATATAAAATAGAAAATTTGATATTCAATAGCTCTCAATTTTAAAATGATGGAAATTTTCTAAGGTAAAGCATTCTATTTCTGTGGGAAAACACTAGAAAGGCATTGCAGAATACAATTTCTTGTATGACTGTGCTTTGATGGCAGATGACATTGAACTGAAGGACAGTTATCTTCTTCCAAGCACATTGTGCGCATGCCCCTGTGTCTGTACCTACGGTTCTATGCATTGCTCTGAACCAGTGTTGTTCCTGCTGATTTCTTCTTGAAACTTGACTACCATGCATGATGCCATTGCCCACACATTTGCAAGGTGGTATTTCTTTGCTAGTTATTCATTTTAATTGACTTTATTAAGGACAATGTAAGCATTATAAGTAGAAATACTTGAATTTTAAATATTTACCATTATACATTTATGGGATTTGTCACCTCAAATTTTTTCTTTACCCTTTTCTATATTTCCATAACACTTTTTTCCTTAAGTGCTGATACTCATTCCACATCCTTAGCAGATGACAAGTTTTAAAGAGAAGATTTATTTTGATTTTTTTTCCCTTACATAAATGTCCAAACTTGACACACAGTCAAGAAGTAAGGAGACGAATGAGAGTCGATTCAAAAACAAAAAGATCCAACTTAAGATTTTGAACAATTGTGTTTCTATATGTTTCTAGACTGTGTCCTCTTAGAATTCTGATTTTGAGAAGCTCAATATTTTAAGTTGAATTTCTAGATCATTTAATTCAACTATTTATAGTCATTAAAAATTCAATTCAGGAGACCCAAGTTCAGTTCCAAGCCCAAACCTCTAATGCATAGACACCACTCATCTGTTAGTAGAAAAAATTATGTTTCAAAAGAGAATCCAGAGGAACATGGTTTAGGAAGAGAGGCCTGGTGACTTAGTGCAACCCCCTGCTTCCCCCCGAAATATGATCAGTTATGAGGACAGTATCAAAAGTAGTATCCGTGGTAACAATGGTTGTAGTATAAATAATAGCTGAAGAAATTGATTGGAGAAGTAGAAACAAACCCTTTTGCAGAATTCAAATACCCATCATTCATATTGTATCATCTCTCATTTTATACATCAGTACCATATTGTCACAAGTAATGCATTCATGTGAACGACATGAGCCTGCATATCACAAACACAGCATCTATAGAACTCTAATGCTGGGAGAATTGGGTAGTTTTCAAGAAACATGTCATGCATGCAAATTTGGATAAAAGACAACACTTTTCAAAAGATAACTGACTTTACCAACCACCACAAGGGCGAAAGAAGAGGCTTTCTACTCCCTGAAAGCATTTCGATCTGGGATATCCTCCGCAGGAGTTCCACCCTCTCTTAGAGGGTTTCTCTGAGTCAGCATCAAAATGGCAGTGAGTACGGGGTTTGTTTTTGTCGGTCCAGATGACCTGTGTGAGAGTGGGTTTATGCTTCACTTCTCTGTATCAGTTAGTAGAGATAGCGTGATGTTTTAGAAATGGAACTTGATTGAGGAAACAGGCTTATCGGGATTATATGAAGTTCTAGGAAAGGTAAATAAGAAACCATCCTGTGAGGAAACACGAGAGTATTCACTCAGATGCCACCTATGTCATCATTGTATTATTATCACCTCATATTTAGCAATCATGTTCATAAACCTAAATCTCTAATGCCTTTTGCAGTCTAACATTCTTGGGATTTATTGAAGTTTAGATGTGCTGCAGGTTAGTGGATTGTTGTATAAGTTGTTAATTAAAAGGTTAATGGGATATTTCCTTGATCTTTCTCAACTCTCACTGCCACTGAGGTGATGCCAATTCAGAGCGACCCTATATTTGCTAGACAGGGCTGGATAAATGATGGCATTCAGACAAAACATTTCTTCCATGACAGTGTTCCTGGAGATGATGAATACGGTGATTGGAATTAAAAAAAAATGAGCCAGTCCTCATATTCCTTTCTATGAGAGGTGAGGAGGATATTGATGTCTGTTGTACTAATGGGCACATCGTGAAGCTAGTGCCCACGCCTAGGAGGAGCAGCCAGTATCGTCAGCCACCTCTGAAGCCCACGGTGATGAATAAATTCTTTCCCGTAAAGAAGGTGGTAATGTTGACTCAGGAGAGGAAAACACCATATATCTTTGTTGTTTTGCCTAAAGGGAATGGAATAAATGAAAATAACTAAATAGATGATCACAAGCATTTGTCTATGGCATATATAAAAAGTAAGGAAGAGACTGTTCATTATTTCATTTCATTCTCCCTATCTGTGCAACATTGTTATTTTTTATATTTAAATTAGCTTGGATGCTGAGTAGAGCTGGGGTGCTATAACATATAATCTGTTTTATAAATGATCCCTCTTCAGACGGAAAGGAGGCTTATGCTTATAAGGAAAATGGTGTTTTTTTGTTTATAAACGTGCTTACAATATAATGACTTAACTTTATAGTTTCTGAGTTACATTAGGGAAGTATTTTTCTTTTTCTGTTTGCTATGAATAAAACAAACAAAAATAGCCAATCAATACAAAAAGTGTAGAAAGTGTTGCTACTGCAGAATTAAATTATCATGTAAACTGAAATACTTATACAATTTACCGCCATGGGTATTTATATTTAATTATCTATCCACCTGTCACTCAACTGACCCTCTTTATAGGTTATATAAACATTTTTCTCTTTGCTTACATCTGTAGATACAGTGATAAATTTACATTAAGAAAACATGTTAAGGTGAGAATATTAAATGTTCTTCATGGTCTATAAATGTTTTAGGAGTTCTATTAATGGGCAGAAGACATTCAACTTAGAGCAAGCCTTCAAAGCCAGGAAATTAAATAGTGTTTCAAATGAACAAATCTGTACCAAAATGTCTCAGACGTCTCATTGTGGGCATTTTGGACTTGCTATAAAGTATGAGAAGTACAGTTTAACTCGGGAGATGTTTGCCCTGCTCATGTATGGCGTTCACCCACATCCAATATCTAGCTGTTAGATGTCAGTAACATGTGCCCCAAGGTTCATTATGAGAAATGACCTAGCCAAATGTCGCCTAGAAAGTGAAACACACCCAGTGTGAGCCACTGCTTTGTACCAATTAAAGAGTAAAACGAACCAGCTAAGGCCTGGGATTGTAACCAGTTTGCAAGCTCCTAATTGAGCTTACCATTTGTGTTGAAAGAGATGAGACTCTTGGATCAGAGACAACACTTTATTAGCTCTGGAACAGCATGCAGTGTGAACTTGACATTCTTATTGGTTCCTTTTACACCACAGGTCCCAGGAGGGTGATTTGGAAATGTGCGCAGTTAAATACTAGACAAAAAGCAGATATGTCACTCTTAAGGAATCGTGAGCCTGGAAACCCCAAACTCTTAAAGGGGCACTTAGTTAATCTGTCCTCTACTCTAGAAGAAGACCCTAGGTGCTTATCATATAGCTATCCTTGTAAACACAAACCAAATAAAATTGATACAAGTCATACAGAAATGTCATAGAGAACTCTATCGCAGGCATTACTCTGAACAAGTAATATAGGGCGTTTTCAAGCGGCAACACACATATATGTGAGTGTATTTTCTATTATATATAGAATATACATATAGAATATATAATGGCATATATATGCCATTTGAAATACATATTTATTTCCTAGAAGTGTTTTAGGTTTAGAGGAAAATTATAAAGCTAGTCCAGAAAATTCTGTCTCCCAGATGATTGCCATCTTACGTAATATGTATACCTATGTAACTATTGAACCAATCCTGAATTATTTTCTAATTTTGCATTTGGTTCTCATTTATTAGATGTAAATATTTTTATAAATATTTATTTCCTTTAGTTTCCTAATTGGCTACATAGACTTATAATTCCTACATGAAAGTTCCATTATTTTCTTTCATGCTTTTTATAAAATGGTCCCCTATTATGTTTTAAAAGTAATCAATTGATTTAATTTATTGTTATTAAAAACTAATAAATATTAATACATTGAGTGATCCAATGAGGTGTAGTTATAATTTTTTGTGAATTTTAAATTGTCCCATCAATGGACAGAAGGGGCCGCTTCCAATCTGCTTTTAAGCCCTTTTGACATGGCCATACACGTATATTTTTTAAATCATTTTATTGCGGGCTCATACAAATCTTATCACAATCCACACATCCGTCCATTGTGTCAAGCACATTTGTACATTTGTCGCTAACATCATCCTCAAAACATTTTCTTTCTATTTAAGCCCTTGATATCAGCTCCTCATTTTTTTCTCCTCCCTTGCCCCCCACCCTGCCTCTCTCATGAACTCTTGATAATTTATGAATTATTATTGTTTTTTCATATCTTACACCTGACCGGTGCCTCCCTTCACCAACTTTTCTGTTGTCCATCCCCCAGGGAGGGGGTTAAATGTAGATCATTGTGAATGGCTCCCCCTTTCTTCCCCCATGTCCCCTTACCCTCCTCGTATCACTACTCTCATTATTGGTCCTGAGGAGTGTATCTGTCCTGATTCCCTGTGTTTCCAGCTCTTATCTGTACCAGTGTATATCCTCTGGTCTAGTTGGATTTTTAAGGTAGAATTGGAATCATGATAGTGGGGGGAAGAAGCATTAAAGAACTAGAGAAAAATCATATGTTTCATCGTTGCTACACTGCACCCTTCCTGCCTCGTCTATAAGGGGATGTCCAGTTGCCTACAGATGGGCTTTGGGTCTCCAGTCCGCATTGCCCCTCATTCACAATATGATTTTTTGTTCTTTGATGCTTGTTACCTGATCCTATCAATACCTCATGATCACACAGGCTGGTGTGATTCTTCCATGTGGACTTTGTTGTTTCTCAGCTAGATGGCTGCTTGTTTATCTTCAAGCCTTTATGATCCCAGATGCTATATCTTTTGATAGCCAGGCACCATCAGCTTTCTTCACCACATTTGCTATGTACCCACTTTGTCTTCAGTGATAGTATCAGGAAGGTGAGCATCAGAGAATGCTGGATTATTAGAACCAAGTGTTCTTGCATTGAGGGAGTACTTGAGTAGAGGCCCAATTACCATCTGCTACCTTAATACTAAACCTATAAATATATGTGCATAGATCTATATCCCCATGGTCATATATAAATATATTTACATATCTACATGCCTTTATTTAGACCTCTATAAATGCCCTTTGCCTCCTAGTTCCTTCCTCCATTTCCTTTTACCTTCCTCTTGTCCCACTATCATGTTCAGCCTTCATTTAGGCTTCAGTAATTCCTCTAGGTTACATTGCCCATGATCAAGCCCTATCAGCCCTCCTACACCCTCCTCACCATCGATTTTAGATCACTTGTTCCCTTGTCCCTGAGTTTGTTAACAGCCAGCTTCCTTTCCCCCACCTCCCCATCTTCCCGGCCCCTGCGAGGCATCAGCCCCACTGTTTTCTCCTCCAGATTGTTTATCCCACCTGTGTTATCTAGATAGACCTGCAGAAATAATAACATGCACAAAAAATAAGACAGAGCAAAAGAAAGCAACAAAAGAAAAGAAAACAACATCAACGACTAAAAAAAAGAAGAAAAAACCTATAAATAGTTCAAGGTCTGTTTTTTACCTTTAGGAGTGTTTTCCAGTCAAGTCTGATGGGGTATCACGCCCTGGCCCCAGTCTCTATTTTTGGCATTCCCTTGGGACTTCGTTGCTCGGTTCCCCTGGCTGTTCTGTTGCACACCCTTAGTGTTTCCCCTCAGTGTGGTGGGGTCAGATTGGGTGCAGTTCCCACACTGTGTCTCCAGTGTTGTTCCCTGTAGGGCTATGGGTCAGTGAGGGATGTCGTGTCTCACAGTGGGGCCGGCCCTATGTCCTCTCTGTGCATTGGCTGCTCTGAGAGGGAATATCATCTTCAGGTTGGGTGGGCCAGGATGTGCTCTGCTCTCTCTTCCTCCCCCTTCATTTGCTCCTGTGTGTTCTGATCAGACATGTCCCTCTCCCTGGGCTGTAGCTTCAGTGCTGTCCTCTGAAGTGAATTCTTCTGCAGGGGTCATACTCATATTTGGGAAAGCTTCTTTTATGCCTGTCTGATGAGATGTTTTGCCCCAGGCACGAAATCTGAAAGTTTCCCAGAAGTTCTGATTTATTTTGACATGAAAGTGTATTTCAAACTAGATTATTGTCTCAGGGAACTCTTATTCACCTTCAGGGCTGGTCCTTGAAAACTCTTACCTCTCACCGCTTTGGCCATTGTTTACTTCTCTGAAATGTGTTCCTTCACGAACTTTCTACTGGTAGAGTGATCTGCTTTATCTTTGTGTATGAACAAGATGTTGTACATATCTCTATAATGATATCCATCACTATCTAATAGTGGTGATTCCATTGGGTCACCTGTTACATGTAATACTTTATTCCTTTAATGTCTGCTTCCACAGTGGCGTATACATTTTAAGATCCTTAGCAAAAAGTATAGCTTCTAACAAATTATAAGTATAATGTGGCACAGAAAAAAACTATTTCAGTATGCAAAATGTATGAACTTTTCAATATATATTTTCAGCTCGATATAAAAATAGGTTGGACCTAGTACTTAATACATGGAGTATCATTGAAAGTATTGTGATTGTTCACTCAAAAATTCTGATAAAGGAAGACAACAATGGGTAATGTTTAATGGTCAAGTTATGCATTGGTAGGCAGTGAAAATACACATGCAAACGCATCTTTCTGATGTAAGAAATAATGAAATTATTTCTTACAAAAATGCAAATTCTTTCTCAGAAAAAGAAGAGAGATACCTGTCACAGAATGTGAGATAATTCTCTAACAAGATGAAAGATGTTCATTGCATTAAACCCTGAGCTAACTGGTTTATGGTTCAAGAAAGGAAGGACATAGAAATTAACTTCTAAGTATCCATTTTTCTGGGATGGCCCTTATTTATTTTGTTGTTTTTCTCAGCGCTAAACTTGTCATTAAATTATGACAGGAGGTGATGAAGGAAGTAACACAATGAAAGAGAGAACCATGTCTGTATTTTTAAACTGCTTGCCCAACACCAAGAACATTGATGTTTACAGAAAAGTTTGCCAATAAGCTCTGTGAATGGAAAGATGAGGCGGGCACTACAGTTCTAAGGACTCTTAGCCATGAGGTCACACAGCAGCGACAGCAATGGGCTCAAACAGTAATGATTGTGAGTGTGGCACATAGGATCCCTATGACTCAGAACAGGTTCTACAACAAACAACAACTGCTGCACCACAAATTAAGGAGCCCTGGTGATGCAATGCTCAGCACCTCACTCCTCATCAGAAGAAAGGTGGGTCAGAGCCACCAGCCACTCTAGAGAGGAAAAGACTGCCTAACTGCTTCCCGAAAGATTTCCTTTTAGGAACCCCATGGGCAGTTCTGTTTTTTCCTGGAGGGTCACTGTGACTTAGAGCTAACTAGATACTCCCAAACAGTGACAGCCAATCACTTTAAGATCTTATTGTGTTTAATTTGAAAATTAAACCGAATTAAGTGTTTGAGTTTTCTCATATATATGGACAGATAGATACATATAGATATGTATACACACACACACATATATGTTGATAAAGCACAGGTTCGGCCCAATAACATAACATACTAATCAGCAGTTCTTCCTATTGGCCCCAGCAATATATTTACTCCTACATTGGAATTGTTATGTTCTATTGTATTTGAATTTTGTATTAATGTATAGAATCTCATTTGAGACTGTATATCTAATTGAAAAGACTCATGCTTTAGTCCCTACTCACTGGAAAACTTACTTCCACGGAGTTAATTCTGCCTCCTGGCAACCCTGTAGGATAGCAGGGAATGACCCTCCTGGGTTTCTGAGACTTTTAATATCTTAATGATAGTAGCCATCCTCATCTTTCTCCCAAAGAGTAGTGTGTAGATTTGAACTCATGAATCTTGTGGTTAGCAGCCTAATTCATATCCATAATTTTATCATTATCCCTGGTGGCACCTAAGTTACTGTTATCTTAAGACTTTTACATTATCGATTGCAACAGACATTAATTTAGAAATAACTGGATCATACTGAAGTTCCTTTTGGTATGTGCTCTGGTTTGGTTAATATTTTTGCCGTGAGGAAAACCTGGGGAAGAGATGGCACCCAGAAGTCACAAGTATGGACCATGTTGCAATGGCTGTTAGCCTCCATAGGGTGTATTGGACACCACATTTTGGAATTCAGTATTTCCAAATGACTGAGATGTTGACTTTTGGTCTGTATTTTTAATCTTTCCTTTTTCACTTTGTCTCTGACTTTGGGAAAGCTATTTAACGTCAGTCTTTTCATCTGTAGAACAGATAATATAGCACTCATACATCTCAAAGGGTTGACATGACCCATAAATGACTTAAGACACATAAAAATGTCTCACACATGGAAAACACTTAATAAATAGGAGCGTAGGAACAGGAAATAGCACTTGGAAATGTGTGACTCATATAAGTATACTTAAGTATGAGAGGCAGTTTAATTCCCTGTCCTCAAGTTCTTGGCTTCAATTTATATTATATTTGTAGTTCAGATTTCACCCACAGATGTCCATAGAGTGCTTGCTTAATATGTTTGAACTGCATATTAAGAACATCATAAGTAACATCAAAGTTTGTTGTCCTAGAAGTGGAACTAAAACAAGTATTTATCTTTATAAATTAATTAAGTCTTTTGTTTTCTGTTTTTTATAACTAAATATTTAGACAGCTATTAAAGTGCATTGTGGCAATCTTGTCTTGGTAACTTGGCTCTCCTCTGTCTGGAAGGGCTCACCCTGTTCATTTAAAGAGAACACCTCACTGGTCAGAGAAGCATTGTGGGCTCGAACTTCTGAATCCCGAAAGGCCGTTTCCCACATGATTTCCACACGGGCAACCGCTGTCATACATCATTCCACAGAGGCCCATTTCCATCTTTTAAATGTTGAAAGATAGGAAAAATTACATTTATAAAAGGCCTCAGACATTGACTATGCGTTATGTGCTGAAATGTGATCAAGCCGATCTCTCACCTAGATTGTGGTGCTATGTAGCTTTCCTATTCAAAATGGAGATCCAGTTTTATAGATGTTATATAGCACAGCCCACATATTGGGAGACCTGTTTCTGGATTCAGAAAATAGTAACATTCCTGTAAGTCTTCTGTGGGCTCGGCCCTTATAACCAAGGCTATGCTTCACAAAAGAATCCTAGAAATTTCAGACCACAATATCCCCATTTTACCTATAGAGTGTGAGGCACAGAAAGACCATCTAAGTTATCCAATATAACAGCTAAATTGTGGAATATAAACTCAGGTAATTTGACCCTAGTTGGTATCTTTCTGCATTACATAGTCCACATAATTTAATTGCTTTACTTTAATAGCAAATACATAGTAAAGATAATTTATTATTTATAATAGTAAACCTGTTTATAAATATTTACATAATGACAATAATAATATGAAACTGATTCACTTTAATATTTCTTTTTTATTAAAGCATTCTGTAGAAATTAGGTTCGTTTCACCCAGAAGGAAAGTCAGGTTAAATGGTGCAATGTCAATAAATAATTGAGACAAGAGTCAACCCCAAGCCTGTAAATTAGGTTACATAGCTCTAACAAGTCCGGTTTGCTCATGTGGAAAGAAATACTCATCATCTTCTATATAATTCAAACAAAAGCTTTAATGCTTTGATTCATGTGTATCCCCAAACATGTGAAAGTGTCAGTAATTTCTATTGGTTTAGGATCTATCTATGTGCAAACAGTTTAATTACAAGGTTATCAAATAGTCTTATTCATTTTACATTTATATTCTTACATTTTTGGAGTATATCTAATTTTAGTTGTGATTTTATTCCCCAAATCATTAGAGCTTACTGTGTACACATTTTCCCTACCATCCGAAAGTAGGTAAAATATTTTGCATGCTGAAATGACATACAACAAAGAAAACAATTACCATTCACTTCTATTCTTGACAGTTTCAGGACTCCAAAGCTAACCAACCAAATCATACCAAATAACACCATAAAACCTACAATCACACGAACATCAAATGTTCACAGACCTCATTCAAAGCTGTGGTGTCTAGATGTGAAGATTATGGACAATATCTGGGTAAGAAACCTAATGAAGCCACTCTTTACAGCGCGTAGTGCACGCTGCTGCTTTAAAGGCTCAATGCAAAACAAATGTGGTCTAGTGTAGCTTTTGTTCTTTCTTTCCTAAAAATGATAATCATCCTCAGATTCCCTTTTCTTAGTGAAAACATGTACTAATGGAAGTTTTTGGTAAACTGAAGTTGCATAACAAACTTTTGAAAACCGTGGAACACTTGTATATGTGCTAAGAAAAATCAAGCAATATAATGTTTTCAATAGGTAGTTATAAAACAGCTAAAATGTCAATTTGGAAATCATGGTAAAAAATGAAATCCTACCTGTCTAGACACAGAGAAGGAAAGTAAATATATATATATATATATATATACTTTTAAATTGAAGATGATCAGATCTTTAGCTTTACAGAGTGTTAAAAATATTGACATCTATACTTTGGCTTAGTTTGATTATAGAAATGGATCTATTTAACATCTCAATTTCACTTTTATGCCATAACACAGGGTTACTATGAGTCAGAATTAACTCATGGCCATTTAGCAGCAAAAACTCTCATTACCAAGGACACATAGTCTAAGTAAGGTCAGGAAATGAAATACCAATAGGTAATACAGACTTGAACGGGGACCATTAAGAATTAATCTTCACTCTGTGGAATATTCAGGCAGAACTTCTTCCAAGATGAATGTGCTCATTCTTCTAGTAATCTATTACCTATTCGATATTCTCTACCAACACTCTAAACCCAAGGCATCTATTTTTTTTCCTGGTAATATTTTAAAGTTTTATTTCGGGGGGAAGTGGGAGCAACAGGACAAGACCAGTTCGATGCTGGCATGCAACATACATTTCTGCTTGTTAGTAAATATTTAGTAATCCTGTGCTTATTTAAAAAATTAGCTTACATATTTAAAAATTGGCCCTTCCCTTCAAGGGGATTGTGGTAGTTACATAATCAGGTGTCAATTTGATTATTAAGAGTGAAGGGCTGGAGTTTAGCCTGTCAATCAGGTGGTAGCCAATGAGGCCTCTGTGGAGATTTCTGGGAACGTTGGTATTCCTCTTTGGAGGCGGAAGACACTGTTCTGCTCCATCCCCGTAAGACATCCATGTGGAGAAGGCACATGGAGTGAGGCTGATGTAGCCAGACCTCTGGAGCTGGAGAAGCCACATGGAAAGCCCTGTCAGAGCTGAGATGCTTATACCACTGGATCCTCAAGACTTCCCACCCACTGGCCTGTGATCATCCTGCATTCAGCATCATTGCAAGTGTTTCATGAGTCTGAAGAGGACTTTACAGATTGTTATCAGACGTATGGGCTAATATTAGACTTATGGGTTTGATCTGGACTGGGCTGCAATGTTTTCTCAATATTCAACTGCTCTTGTAGATAAAGTTCTTTCTTATACACATATGAGTCTCTATGGATTTGTCTCTATGGATTTGTTTCTCTATGGATTTGTTTCTACCCAGACTACCAAAGGGATCTTCGGAGCTTATTCTCCCATTCAGAGCATTAGCTTGAGCGGGTGAAAGATGAGGGGTCCCCAGCTCTGGGTGAACTTCCTGTTGGTTAGGGTTCCTAACTCAGCTGTCTCCTGTATGCTTTTGTATATGGCACGCTTGGAACCTTTCGTTCTCTTCCATGTCAGTGTTGTCTCCAGCTTCGGGCAGGAGTGGGGAGGTGGCCATTGTAGAGTAAAAGTCTGTGACATACTGATGGGTTGGACGAAAGAGAGGGCAGGCACGCAGAGCATCAGCTTGGAGGATGCTTCTCAGGGTCCACGTGCTGAAGAGGGAAGTCTGCAGCAACACTGACTCGACCTTCCTTGGAGTCTGGAACCAGAGAGAGAGTGGCATCGATGCATTTCCGTCCTTTCTTATTCGCCGTTCAGCATTACCAAGCGTAAGAAGCAAAGTTGACATGAAATCTAACTACCACAATCTCTAATTGGATAGGATTGCATAAGATACTGGAGTAGAAATTGAAATGTTATAGGCTTAATATGCTATTGGGCTGCTAACTCCAAGGTCTGCAGTTCAAAACCACCCTCTGTTCCTCGGGAGAGGAGTCTTTATATGCCAATAAAGATCGATAGTCTCTGAAGCCAACAGCAGCATTTCTACCCTCTACTATAAGGTCATTATGAGTCAGAACCAACTCAATGTCTGTGAATAGACAGATAGATAGACAGACAGACAGACAGACAGACAGATAGTTGATCCATAGATAGAGAGGTAGATAGATAAATGGAAAATTTGGATTAAGATAATGGACCTTTTCTGTGAACTTTTTGAAGCCCCTTCCTGATTTTGAAGGGATGCTTATGTTAAAGAAATATTCACTTAAAAACACACACAAATTTGAAGCATAATGTGAATAGGAGAAATTTAGGAAACAGAATTTTACACACTTATCCAAGAATGTGTAATTACTGTTAAGGTGCCTAACAGTAAACCCTGATTAAATATTCAGGGATTGTGAGGTATTGAAATCACATTAATATTATGGTAAATGAGGGAGCATTTTAAAGAACTATTTTCCATTTCCACTAAGGACCAAATTAATGAAAATCATCTAAAAAACAGAATAATGAAGGTATGTCAAAAACATTAAATGTTTGTTTCTTAAGAGACTTCTGAATTAAAATAGAAATATAAAATCATTGAAGACGTACCTTTCTGAGTGAAGACTGACTGTTCCGAAGGCGAAGGACGATGAGGTGAGCTCACGCCCACAGGCTGTTTGCTTGCTTGCAGAACATCCATGGAAAATCCCGGGGAGTTCATGAATGCACACCTCATACTTTTCTAAGGCATGCTAGGATAGGCATATAATGATTTTTTCCATAGAAAACAAAGGAACGTGGGCTTATTTCTAGCTTTATTGCTAATATTGTATGGGAGGTTGCTAATATTTCTTTTATTCCTTCCTTGCTGTGGGTCTCCAGAGGCAAATGTGAAATGCAGAACACATTGCCCCTTGGGGTAGAAATACTTCAAGATGGTAGAGGCTTAAATGTTTAATTTGCTTTCGCGCCTTGAGTGAAGCAGCTATAGAAGCAAATACTGGGGATGGATGGAAACGAATCAGCTCCAACGAAGGGAAACCACATCTAAAGGTGAAAGTGTCAACTTGAGGTTTCTACTTACTCTTTGGTTCACAATATAGGACTATTTTACTGATATGAAACTGCTAATGAGCCAGTACTGGAACCACATTCTCTTGTTTGGTTTTTTATAACTCATTTTATTGGGGGCCCTTACAGCTCTCATAATAATTCATCTATCAATTGTATTGAGCACATTTGTACATATGTTACCATCATCATTTTCAAAACATGTTCTTTCTTCTTGAGCCCTCGGTATCAGCTCCTCTTTTTTCCCCCTCTCTCCCACACTCTCCCACCCTCGTGAACCCTTAATAAATTATAAATTATTATTATTTTCATATTCTACACCATCCGCTAACTCCCTTCACCCACATTTCTGACGTTTGTCCCCCTGGTTGGGGGGGGGGTGTTATATGTCTATCATTTGTGGGTGGTTCCCTCTTTCTCCCTCCTTCTCCCCCACCACTTTTCCCCTACCTTCATGGCATCACTACCCCCATTATTGTTACTGAGAGGTGTATCTGTCTGGATTATCTGTACCAATGTACATGTTCTGGTCTAGCCAGATGTATAAGGTAGAACTGGGGTGATGATAGTTGGGGGTAGGAAGCATTAAAGAACTAGAGGGGATAAAAGAACTAGAGGAATGTTGTGTGTTTCATCAGTGCTGTGCTGTACCCTGCCTGGCTCGTCCCTTCCTTGTGACTCCTCTTTGAGGGGATGTCCAACTACCTACAGATGGGCTTTGGGTTTCCACTCCAACCCCCCTCATTTGCATCAATATGATTGTTTGTTTTGGGTCTTCTGATACCTGATACCTGATCCTGTGGACACCTTGTGATCACAGAGGCTGGTGTGCTTCTTCCATGTGGAGTTTGTTGTTTCCTAGCTAGATGGCCACTTGCTTACCTTCAAGCTTTTAAGATCGCAGACATTATATGTTCTAATAGCTGGGCACCATCAGCTTTCTTCACAACATTTGTTTATGCACCCATTTTTACTTCAGCAATCATGTCGGCAAGGTGAGCATCACAGAATGCCAAGTTATTAGAACAAAGCATTCTTGAATAGAGGTTTGTTATCCATATGCTTCCTTAATACTTAACATATAAATATATGCACACAGACCTATATCCCTGTCCTTATATATTAATATATTTACTATATATGCCTATATTTATACCTATATAAATGTCTTATGCCTTCTCATTCTTTCCTCTATTTCCTTTTACCTTCCTCCTGTCCCACCATCATGTTCAACCACCATTCAGCTCTCATAGGATCTCTGATGAGTCATTGCTGTAATGTTTCTTTACTATTGAGACCCTGTTGGCCCTGTTGAGGAAGAGTCAGATGGCTACCACCGAGTTAGTGGTTCAAACTCAGCACCTGCTGTGTGAGAGAAAGACGGAATTCTCTGTTCCTATAAAGATTGATATCCTCAAACTATGGGGTTGAATAAACTGATGGCAGAGGTACATCATTGTGGTCCTTAAGGAGTCCAGGTTGCTCAGTGGTTACGCTCATCTGCTGATAAAATGTTTGATCAATAATACCCACTGGCTGCTCAGGGGAGAACGATGTGTCGATATTCTTCCATAAATATTTCACCTGAAGGAATCCTATAGGGCAGAACTACTCCATCCTACCATGTCACTCAGAGTCAGAATTAACTCAGTGGGTATTGTACTTTCACGGCACAAATCAGGATTCCGTTGTTTAATGTGCCTTACTAACAGTACATTAGTATAATTATTTCTATGGCTAATGATATCTACAATATCTAAAAATATCTTAACCCATTTCCTTTGAGTCCATTCTATCTCACACGACATAAAGTTTACAAGGATGTAAATCTTGACCAGAGCAGGGAGGCATATTTTTCACCCAAGGAGCCAGTGGTCGGTTTGAACCACTGATCTCAAGGTTAGCAGTCCACACCACTCAGTCATGGCAATAAGGCTCCCAAAAAAGACCTTAAGCATTGTTTCCCCGTGTTGAATTCTACTTCATCCAGCAGCCACTATTAAATGTTCAGTGCTAATATTTGTACTAAAGGATATAGTGTATACCGAAAAAAAGCATAAGGAATTAATCTTTTCATTTGGGAATATATTAAAAGTTGAAAAGGCGATTTATAATATCCCCTAAGTGAACTAGCAAAGAGATTAAAAGCAAGTATTTATACGCAATGCTGTTATAGTTCTTTTTAATGATCCATCTAGATCCAAAGATAGTTGGTTATATCAGCAAAAGTATCATCTGTAATAGAATTTACTCTTTGTCAGTTATTTTTCTTTTCTACAAAAATTATGCATAGGAATTTTTTCAAAATTTATTCAGCTTTTGAAATATTGCCTACGAATTCCTCAGCAGTTAGACTGAGTGATCTGTTTCCCAAACATCACAGCCTGGGAACAGTCATCCTCTGCTCTCTGGTTTGACCAGCAAGCAGAAGCAACGGGATCACCGCCAACAACAGGCAACCCTAAGCAGAAGGAGTCTACGACATAGTGTTTTTTTTACAGTAACTACTTTAATATCAGGTAAAATAGATCTCCTTGCTGTTCTACCTGGTGGTAACGCAATGGGTTTTTTTTCACAGCTTCATGCAAACAGTCACTTACTTATTGAGGCTGAAGCTAATGATGGAGTCCTCTGTTAGAAAGGACGATGGCTATTGTGATATGTTTTAGGGGAAAAAAAACATAGTTTTGAGCTTTTTGATAATATGAGCCACTTCCTGAGGGCTAAGAGTGAATGATGAACCTACAGGTTGGAAGGATGACGCACCTGAGGACATGTTCTGAGCCATCTTGATAATACATTGATCCCACTGCTGCAACCTATGCTATGGATTTAGAGTGCTGGGCATTCACTGCGTACCAGTTAAATAGTAAGATAGTTTTTATAATGAAAAAGAGCATCTTACCTGTGAGAACAGATGATACCAGATCATATTTACATAAGGTGGAAGGGCTAGAAGATTCCGGCAGGAACAACTGCAGATCTGTGGGGTTCTACAAGCAGTATCTGCCACGTGGGATGTTCTCCCCTTCTTTCCATTTTAAAAGCATTGGTTACTTCTTTCCCTCATACTCAGCATCTCAGGATGGCCCACCGTGGCGCGAAAGTCCCCAGTTACTGTCATGCATAAGTAGTTTCATATCTTACTTGTCTCATTATCTCCATTGTTGCTTCATTAGGATTCCCCTCCTCTGTGTGATTCATGATTTTATGCTTAACCCTTAAAATTTTGGGTCTGGAGCCATCAGTCTCAGATTCTATGTCTTAATGTTTATTATAAATTAAATTTACTCTACTCAACTCACTGCTATCTGGTTGTTACGGACTCATAGTGACCCAATAGGACAAGGAGGAACTGCCCCTGTGGTTTTCTAAGACTATAACTCTTTACAGAAGTAGAAAGCCTTGCTTTTCTCCCAAGAAGTGGCTGGTGGTATGGAAGTGCTAACATTTTGTTTAGCAGCCCAACGAAATAACCACTATGCAACTAGGACTACTAAATATAAATATGAAAATATATATATTCCTAAATAAAATATGTTCAGTTCCCTCACTTTTAACAGGCATATTTTATAATCCTTAGTTGGTCAGGTACAGAATGAGATTACTTAGACTCTTCAGACATGTGATGGCATGAAGAGAAAGATGAATCAAATCCTGAAAGTCGTCCCCATCCCAGTCCTGTTCAGTATTATGAGATCTCTTTTCCATAAACATGTGGAGATGCTAGCTTGAATATACCTCCAGGCTCCATCTGCTCTCCCCTCAGCTTCTGCATCTTAACTACCCTTTCTTCCTAGATGTATGTGCACTCTTGGCACCGTCTGCTTTCCATGGATTATAGTTTAGAAAGATTGTCTCACCAGGCCCTGGATGGGGGGTGTGCTATTTGGGAAGGACATTCTGAGATCACAGGGGTTTGGATCATTGTCTGGAAGATGAGAAGGTGGGCTCCCAGTGGGTGAAGGAATCGGCAGAGAAGGGTCAGCATCCTCAGCATGTTTGTGTGGGTTGTTTTGTTCTGGTCATATGAGACATACAAGTGAATACATTTAAAACCTTATTCTTGTTTGACTTATATTTTGAAATGAGTATGAAGATTCTCAATAATGTGTAATAGATATTTAAATCATATAGTTCGTTAGAAGATGAGGAGTTGTGTGGAAAAACAAAACTCGAACTAAGCCAGAGGATAGAAGGCAGTATTCAATCGTTCAACCAGACTTGGGCACCAACTGAGAAGATGAGATTGGAGCAAACACGTGATGGCAGCAATAGGGAGAGCGTCTCAAGCCCTCAGGAACAGAGTGAACACCTTATGGTGGGAACGCCTGGCATAATGGAAGAACTAGTAACTGAAATGTAGTAGGCAAGATACAAAACCATTAGGACGGATTTAAGTAATAGCATGTCATGCTGACCTATGTCCTATAATTAAAATTAACCTGGATTCTACCCTAAAAGTTCCAAGTGGAAACAGAATGAGAAATGATGGTGACACAGATGGAAGCACTGGATAATGTACAACATGCTTGGATTGCTGACCATTCTGACATTGGTAGAACAAATTGTATGTTTTGATTGAGGTGGGTGAGAAGAGAGCCAAAGATGACGCCAAGAAACTGCTTTGACACGATCACCCCCTGCTGGAGAAGTGGGTAAAGACCAAAGGCGTTCTGGGGAAGCATCTTTTATAGTCAAGGGGGAAGGTAGTCGGTTATCTAACCATATCTAGAGATTATCTAGCCCTAGCTAGAGATTAGGGCAGAGTTGGGAGATAGCCCTGAGATTAGATATCACCTAAGAAGTGAGAGTAGACATAGATTAAAAAATACAAGGGACTAAACCAAGGATGTTCTGAAATTAAGATCTCTAAAACAATGTGAAATGGGTACTAAAATGATACCAAATATTTCAGCACGTTTGTATTCTCAGTTAAAATACATTTTATGTATTGCATTAACCGCAATAGGAGTGTCTTTATTTTACTAATGAAGAATACATTTAGATGAATCACAAAGCCACCCCCTACCACAGGACATTCTAAAAATCTAACAAGTATCCAAATATCCACGCTGTGTTATAAGCAATTGACTCGCAGACATAGTGCCGGCCCTGATGCTGCGGTTGATCCCTGCTCGTAGCTTCACTCTGTGTACAAAAGGAAACACCACCCGCTCCTTCACCAAATTCAGGAGTGTTATCGCCCCCTTCCTTCACCAAATTCAGGAGTGTTATCGCCCCCTTCCTTCACCAAATTCAGGAGTGTTATCGCCCCCTTCCTTCACCAAATCCAGGAGTGTTATGCTGCAGCCACTGTGTGTGAATGTAGCTCCGTAGGGGATCCTCCTCTTCTCAAAACACTTCCAAAACACGAGAGGAAGTCTCGCCATCCTCACTTTTGAGGAACATTCTAGTTGTATTTCTTTCAAGAGAGATCTGTTTGCTCTACCTCCACGGAACTGTGACTGTTCTTCCCCATCTCCATAATTCAAATACATGGATTCTTCTTAGGTCTTTCCTTACTCCATGTGCAACATGTGTATGCATAGAAGGGGAATGAAAATACTGGGGCCAGGTATACCTTAGATCTCAAAGTGACATCTTTGCTCGTCAACATTCTAAATCCCTCAGCTTTATGGAGCGCACTACATGCGTCCTGTGATGTCTTACCTCTTGCTTCCATACTCACTGATTGCAGATGAAATCCTTAGCAACTTCAGTATTTTCTCTGTTAATCATGATGTTACCAATTTTTCCATTTGTGAGATTTTTATTTGTTGTTCTTGGTTTTTGTACATTGATTTGCAATTCATCTTACAGGCTGGACTCCTTGATCTTCATCAGCACGTGCCTCTGTTCCTCCTTTATAGCTAGCAAGGTTGTGCCATCTTCTTTGCTCAGCCTACAGCTTGGACAGAGATTGAATAAACAGTATGCAATGAATGTTTAATAATATGGTTCTAATAAATTATAGGCAATAATCTGTCTTTAATAGATGTAGTTGAATGATGTATTTCACAGAGTTGTATCAGACATATCTTCTTTGAAAAATAGGCATTGCATGCTCATATAGCAGTGTTCAATCTGTCCCATAGTCTACCAATTACTATAGCTTTGTCTCATGTGTGATATGTTTGCCAACCTGGTCTTTGAAAAAAATTCAAGCCTGACTGCTGTTATGAGTCTTTAAATCATTTTAGTTTCTCGATGGATGAGATCTTTATCATTTAATTCTATTCAAATCTCAGGTATGAAAATGTCTCATAAAGCAAAATCCATTATTTTACTTCAAGCAGATCCATAGCTTCCCCCCTAAGGCCCCACCCTCCCCCAAATACAGTTTATACATCCAATGACATTCTAATTCTGTGATCTCAGATTAGCAATGTGGTGTGGAAATTGATATATTAAATTGAAAGCTGTAAAAGAGAGTGAAATAACACATTTCTATCGAAAGAACTACATACACATACTGATAGGGGATCTTTAATATATTTAATGGGTTTTGTCGTTTCAGTCTGTTCGAGAAGTCACGGGCTACGTGTTAGTGGCTCTAAACCAGTTTCGTTACTTGCCTCTGGAGAATTTGCGCATTATTCGTGGGACAAAACTTTATGAGGATCGATATGCGTTGGCAATATTTTTAAACTACAGAAAAGATGGGAACGTTGGGCTTCAAGAACTTGGATTGAAGAACTTGACAGGTAAGGATAATAATCAAAATATCAGACCGACTTTCATTGTGAGTATAATGTATCTTGGGGTCGTTACTGCAATACAAATTGAATCGAGGAGCTGTCAAAACATTTTAATATCTACTACTTCCTATTTTAGTAGAAAGTAGAAGAAATTTATACTCCTGCTTTTATTTGCAGATAATATAATGTGCACTCTGAAGTCTACCATAATACTGTATCTCAGCCGAACAGATGTAGCCTCTAAAGAAATACTCCGTGATTGTGAAAACTGTGATATGGAACAGGTTAAGAAGGCTGTGTTTGGCGGTCTCAGTTGAACAGTGAACCATATCATCTAATCTCTGCAATAACACCACTACTCTCACTCTTGCTAGACCTCAGTAAATGCCCAAGTTATTTTATTGAGTTTGGTGAATATTTATTTTTGCCCAATCACCATATTTTTAAGAAGATATGTATAATGATCAATTTGGTTTAGATTTATTTTGTTGAGTAACTCACTGATAATTAACAGTACATTTTACTCACATTATCATTGGAGTGACAGCCCCACTC
>NW_022103899.1:37908861-37911440 GCF_000313985.2 Echinops telfairi | reverse complement strand
ACAGCTTTATTAACCCTCCCATGCAGTTCTCCTCTGTTCTGCAGAGTCAATATGAGTCAGGATGGGCCCAATGGCCCTGGAATGGGGGGTTATATACGCTTTGTCCACATTGTTTTGTATGCTTTTGATTCATGCAGTGTTAATATTTTTGACATTGAAAAATGAAGTATTTTAGAGACATTGCCTTAAAGTTGTAAGAAAAATTAAGATGAACACTATCAGATTTTTAGATTTATTTTCTCATATTTGTATTTAATATCAATAGTTTTAAGCCAGAAACAGATTCACAGCTAGGCAGATATGAGCTGAAATTATCATTTAGATAAATAGAGAAATATATATTTGCTTTAGAATGATAGCAATTAAAAATGTAAATATTTCAGATTTGTATCTGTTTTCCTCAATAGTTTTCTTTTTTGTTATTTTAAAGATAGATTTCTCACTGAAAATAGAAGTTCTGGCCAAATTGCTACTTACATGTAGATAATGATAGGAGAAAAATTGGGGAAGTGAAATGGATGGAGAAAAATTGAATGATGCAAATTAAGAATCTAAAAATAATAGGATCTGGTTTAAGCTTGTATAGTGAGCATTGTTTGTTTGCAATGAGTTTTCTTTTATTACATGAATTGATTTTCTTACTTTTTCTAATACTTGAATTATATTATTTTAGGAGATGAACTAATTGAAGAATCTTTCCTCATTGGAAATTAGTGTAAAGAATTCTTTTCTTTTCATAGGTAGCATTAGTAATATTAACATATTTTTTAGTTATGTAACTACAGTGTATGATACATTTAAAATTAACTTTATATTTTATGAGCTCAGACCATGCCTTCCTTATGGTGGTAAGTATTGTGTGACTTTGTGAGACTCTAAACCCCAAACCCAGTGCCACTGAGTGGATTCCATCTCCTATCGACCCTCTCTGATTATACCATCCGAATGCCTCTTGCAAATATGCACATGGTGGTGACGTAGTGGGTTCCATGTTAGGCTGCAAACTGCAAGGCCAGAACCCACCGGCTACTTTGTGGCATGAAAATGAGGCATTCTAATTCCATAAAGAGTTATATTCTTGGAAACCCACACGGGCAGTTCTACTTTATCCTATATGGTTACTATGAGTCATAATTGACTGTCGATGGCAATGAATTTGCCTTTTGTTTTTATAGCAGTACTACAGCCAAATATTGCAATGCATTTTCCCCCTACATGCTATGTCTTACTGTAGAGATGCAGTAGGTCCCAGAAGTCGTCTACTACTGAGAGGAGCATGATGTCAGTAACTGACTCAGTCAATGTCAAGGGGGATCGATGCAGATGAGCTGTGACCTCCTCCCAATGCTTCACTTCCTGTGTGTGCCCTCGGAGACTCACATTCGATTCATCTTTAAAGTGGCGGATAGACTCGAATTCCTGCAGACATTGTTACAATTGGTGTTAAATAAGTAGAGAGGAGAACTCGCTCAATCATGGCATCCTTAAAATAGAGGTTGCTTAAAATAGAAATCTTCATTCCTGTGCCTGGATCTTTCGTTTTTTAGCTTTCGTTGTGTCTGCCCAGGGATTTGAGAAACAGTGGTATCTGTTTATGTGCATTCAAATCGATTCCTTTTGCTTCCTTGGACTGTGAAGAGTGATTTGTTTTTACAGAAAGATACTCCAAGTGTCAGTGTCTCCTCTGATGCAGTTTCAAAGCGACTTTGTCAATAGGGATTGATCTGGGAGTGAGGAGCCCGGGGCTTTCTCTCTGACTCTGTACAGTGTCATTGTCTTCGGTCCTTCCCAGTACTTTCCTCCTGTCTCCCACCAAGCACCTGTTGCCCAACCCTTCCATTCAACTTCCTCTCATCATGTGACACCCTTCATTGGCCCTGACATTTGTTCTACCCTAGACACAAGACATATTCATTCTGAGCTATTTTTTCTGACACCCGAGTTGTTAACCATCATTCAACTATTCTGTTAAAGGTCTAAGTAATATTTGAGTGGCTTCAACCAGCCTAGCTCATGGATTGTTATGAAATGCAACGTTTCACAGAATTACTAGAAATATTTACATTAGAAGAAGTACTCAACATATTGAGATTCTGAAGAAGAATAAGTGCCAAGAATGCTCCTAGTTTATGGATAAATTCATTGGAAACTGATAGGATCAAAACTAACTGAAAGCGAACTTTTCTGATGGAATCAATGAAGACTGATAGCTTGATATGAACCAGTCTGTTTTTCAGTTGGTTAAGCAATTTCTAGAAATGATACTCTAATCCAAGCCATGATATTTTCAATAGCCTCATGTGCTGTGAAAGCCAGAGAATGAATAAGGAGGATTCAAGAAAAATTGATGGATTTGAATAATAGTGCTGGTAAAGAATGCTTGAATGTGGCATAGACTGCTAAAAGAACAAACACATCTCTCTTAGCAGAAAGTACGGCCATTAGAAGTGAAGATGGTAAGACTTTGTCTCATGTACTTTGGGCATGTTATCAGGAGGGCTAGTCTCTGGAGAAGTACATCATGCTTGGTAAAGTAGACCCATACGCTGCCATGGAGTTGATTTTGACTCATAAGGACT
>NW_022103899.1:37906535-37908095 GCF_000313985.2 Echinops telfairi | reverse complement strand
TTGTTTGGGAAACCTAACCAAAGATGTGCTTATTACGGGGCAATTTGATATAGAAACTAGATCTACTGCCCAGCTCTTATTGAGCCCTCACGAGATACATTGAAGATGGCTTTCCCACATGAAATGATAATCTGTTGGATTTCAAACTCAAACATAAAAAGAAGGACTTTGGTGGCTTTTAGGAAAGAACCTTTTTTTTAATTGCTGTGTAAGACTGGACTATCTCATGGATACATGTGTACAAAATGATGACAAGTGGCTATAAAATATAAGCAAATACACTTATAACAGGGTGAAGCTGGATGAGATCAGATGGATCAGATACATTTTGCAACAACTGCTATTCAACTATGGTGTTTTATACACTGTTCTTACCTTCTTAGCCATAATGAACAAACATTTAGTTATAGATTTAATCTGCTGGTAAAACCTGAGTATTTTTCTGGAGAAATAAGTCCATTCAAGTCTGTATTAGTGTGGCTTTGCTCCACTTGTGTGCTCATGATATGAGCTAAGATATGAGCTCTTTCAAATTATCTCTGTATACCTGCCTTCTCTCGGTAAATATTAGATTCTGACAAATATTTACCCAGCACCAAGAATTGTTTGTGTGTTTTATTTTTCTCCCAAATTACTCTGATTATGTTTTAAAGCTAAGCCTCACTGTGGAGTCAAGAGACTGGGTTCAAATGGGTCATTTCCTCTACGCAGGTGCATTCGGGAACTTTCTGATGGAAATATTCCATCTGTGTTGCTCAGTAGCCACCAGTGTTTATTGGTCACTAGAAGGGGTGCACCTTGAAATATTTTAAATCAGTCCCACTGTGGGAATAAATTTTTAATTTGTGCCCAATTTGAATTAATTTAAATTTCACTAGCATGTGGCTATTGGCTATGATTGTTGACACTGCCAATTCTAAAAGATGGTGTATTTTACTTGACAAAACAGAGTAGGCAAGGGTGTTTATAAGCAGAATAGCATCAGAATCAAAGGACAGCCCCTGGACAGAGACTCCCAGGATTCAGATCCTGATCTCAGGCAAGTGAATCAACTTCCTTAGCCTGGCCTTCTTATCGATAAATGAATGTAATGTAATGAGGCTCTTCATTTGAAGGCTGATACTCATCTAATACTAGATGTGATTCATAAAACCATTGTTATTTATTATTATTTGAGAAAGATGCTTTGGTCCAAAAATTAAAAAATTAAAAAAAAAACCATAGTTTCATAATTATTGACAGCATGTGAGACATAGCATCAGATTATAAAGGCAAAATCAGCCATTCATGACTTAGGACCAAACTATTTATTTTTGGGTCAGCTTGGTACTCGATAACTTACTCTGTGTCCCTTAAGGTGCTTTTGAATGGGTAATTATTATAACTTAAATTTTCTGTTCTTCAGAAATATGAACATTTAAAAACAAGAGGTTTTACACTTTCACCTGCAGTTTCCGCAACTTACACGTCTAGTTAGTCTTAAAGCCCATCTCTTAAATGACTATAGTGGAAGAGGTACATTATAGGAGATGATAATTACAGTGAACCCTCGTTTATCGC
>NW_022103899.1:37864070-37888880 GCF_000313985.2 Echinops telfairi | reverse complement strand
GAGAGATCGCCTTGGAGATTGGGTGTATGTTCCTGCAGTAGCATGGAGCCCCACCAATGGTGGTCAGGCATTTCCCCCAGTCACTTGTAGGGCCTCGGGATTTAGGCTGAGGATGCCCCCACTTTTTGTAGGTGAGAACCCCTTGCTGCTTGGTGTGTGGAAGAGGACTGGCGTGAATTCCCCAGATGCTTGCCATGCTAACAAATTCGGGTAGGAGCTCCCCCAGTTGGGCCTTCAGAGTTGCTCTAGGCAGAGGGAAGTGGCCTGGAGGCTGCTAGTGCCTTGTAACAGGAACAGAGTGAAAGGAGAAGAAAAATAGAGAAAGAGCAAAACACAGACTGGAGCAACAATGCCTATCAAACTGACACCCACTCACACACACTAAACTAGAATGCACAGAGTAAACAAAAGTTAATACAGTAAAAAAAAGAAAAAACAAAAAAGGAGAACTGAATCTGCTGAGGCTGTGGTATGAAAGAGAGAGGAGTTAGAAGAAGAGGAGAAAAGAAGGAAAAGTGAAAGAAGAACACAAAGAAAGTAAAGAAAGAAGAAAAAGAGGAGCAGAGAATTGAAAAAATTGATAAAGAAATAGCTGACCCCATGCTGTGTTATGTGTAGCACTGACTCGTCCTGTGTGGAGCACTGTCTTAGGGGTCAGGCTGCCCACTGGGAGGACAGGTTTGCCCTAGGCAGAGTGTAGTGGTCTGGGAACCAGCAGTGGCATGTGAAAGGAATGAAAGAGAGAAGAAAGAATCACACAAGCAGAGAGAGAAGTGAAGAGAACAAAGAAAGAAAGAGGAGAGAAATTAAAACAAAAGAAAGAGAAGGAAGGGGGGAAAACACAATTGTGTTCACTAAGATTGGCTCTGATGGTAAAAAGGGAGGAAATAAAGAATAAAGAGATAGCTGATCCCTGATTGCTTGTATGTGGGGCCAAAGGGGTTTAGACCCTGCTTCACAATGGCAGGTTGGTGTGCCCTTTTAATGCAGGGACCCAGTGGTGCTGGGCAGAATTGCCCTAGTTGACGAGCTCGCCTTAGAGGTCTGACAGAGGTTTCCTCAGCAGTACAGTGCGGTGTAGATGGCTGTCACAGCATCCTTGTGTGGTGTACAGCACTCCCCATGTAGGGCAGATTGGAGTTCCTCCTGATATTTGGGTTGATTTGCCCTAAGCAGAGGGTAGTTGCCTGGAAGCCAGTAGTGGCATATGAAAGGAGAGAGTGGGAGAGAAGAGGAGAAAGAGGGGAAAAGAGAAAAAAGGGAAAAAGAAGAAGGAGAGAAGGTAAAAAAAAAACCAACAACACAAACCTGAGCGCGTTGATATTGACTGTGGTGGGAAAGTTAAAAGGGCTAGTGAATAAAGAGAGAAGAAATAGAGTGGTAAGTAAGGAGACTTGATCACTTGTCCATGAGCCTGGAGGGGTTCCAACTCTTCCTCAAGGTAGTAGGGTGGTGTGCCCGTTTGATGTAGGGTTCCACAGCTGCTGTGTGGGATTACTCCCAATTTTCTGGTCTGGCGGCAAGAGCTCCAGACGGGTGAGTTCTGTCAGGTCGCCATTTTTTCCCGGTTCCCCAGAAATTGTTTTTTCCCATAAAATATAGAGCTAAAAACTATGATTTTATCTTTTTATTTGTGATAGCCTGTGCACATTCTCATAGTTATTAACAAAACGAAGACTATATTTTGCTTCTTAGTGCCCAGATCTAACCCCAGAAAATGTCATGATGGCATAATGCTTAGGGGTTTGGCTACAAACCAAAGGTTGGTGATTTGAATTCATCAACTCTCCACTGACAGAAGAGATCTTACAATCTGTCCCCAAACAGTTTAAGCCATGGAAACATCAAGGGTCATTCTATTCTTTTCTATAGGGCCACGCTGAGTCCAAAAGTCACATGAAGGCATGTAACAAAAATATTCTCTAAAGCTTCAGTTTTAATTGTTGCTTTAACGGTTAGTTAGCTTGTCCTATATTATGCAGGACCATATATGTGTTAAGATGTCATAAATAATATTATAATGTCTACTCAAATCAAACTCACTGCCATTTAGTTGATTCCAACTCGTAGCAACCCTGTAGCACAGGGTAGAATGGCCCCTATGGTTTCAGAAACTGTAACTCCACAAGAGTAGAAAGCCTCATCTTGCTCCCAAGGAGCAGTTGGTGTTTTCAAACTTCTGACTTTGTGGTTAGCATCCCAAGCTTAACAACTATACTACTAGGCTCCTTTACTTTTGTAGTTTGTTCTTGTAAGTAGAATTACAGTGAACCCTCGTTTATCGCGGTTAATCGGTTCTAGACCCTACCGTGATAAATGAAATTCCGCGAAGTAGGATTCCTTATTTGTAAATCAAATATTTTCATAGTTAGAGCATAGAGGACATGAAAAAACACCCTTTAGTCACCATTACACTCGCATTACCCAATTTATTAAATGAAAAAGGGAAAATGCAGTAAAACATTTTGGACGTTACAATTATCATTTATTATTTATTATATTATGAAGTACAACGGATGGAGCGAACGGAAGACTCATTCAAGTCAAAATGGCGTGCAACCTCCACGATTTTCTTGCTATCTTTGATCATATCCAAAAGTTTTACCTTTTCCTGGATGGTGACGCTTATTTTTATTGTCAGAAGGCTTAGAAGAAGAAGCTCGTTTAGGAGCCATCATAGGGCTTAGATAAAATTTCTTAAAAGTCGCAAACAATTACAGTACACTGTACAAAAGCAAAAATGCATCTGATACTTAGCTCCGATACGTAGCGATGCAGACAGAAGTGTGTACAGTATGAGCCAATCAGTGGCAGTAATGACAGAGCATGCGCTGTTATGCAAAAACCGCGATAGAGTGAAGCCGCGGAATTTGAAGCGCGAAGTGGCGAGGGTTCACTGTATACTTATTCTACTTATGTGAGTCTTTGATTTGGATGACTTGACTTGTTTATCTTAATATAATAGTTTTAGAAATTAAAATACCTATGTGGTATAAGTGACCAGAAAATATCTATGACTATTCATGCTGCTAATGCAAAGATTCATAATAAGTCATCTTTTACTGTTTATTTTTAATATTTATACTGTATTAATGACTTACAAACATTATCTCCCTTCCTCCTCATAATAAAACTATTAGTAAACTCTGTTGTTATTGCCATTAGGAAAATGCAGATCCTACAATTTCAAGGTATTATGCGACTCCCATATGAATTTATATGAATTTTGGAATGGAATCCAGGTAGGATATTTACAGATGTTTTTCTTTATCACTATGCTCTGGAGAGTCTGAGGGGGTAGGAGCTCCCTTGAACCTGACCTTTTACCATAATATGCTATGTGTGAGTGAGCTAAGAACTTTTAATGTACTATAGGATAGCCTCAATGTTAAGAGGGGAATTTAGAGGTTGTCCAACCTTTCCCTATTGTTTTGGCAAAAGGGGAGTCCCAGAGAATATGCCTACTTCACTAAAGATGAGTTTATTTGTTCCTTCACTTAGTCTGGTATGCTTTCTACAATGTTATTTAAAAGTTCTCTTTTCTTCAGGGCCCTGAGAAAATGGAGAGATTAAAGTACTTGTGTTAAATGTGTAACATTCTACACGTGGAATATATTTATTTGTGGTCATTTATTTTGGAGTCAGTCAATTTGTGGAATCCAGTGTTTCAGAGACCTTTGCTGGAGTGAGACCCATGCATTCTCATTGCACATCTTGAGGCTCGGTTGCCACATCTCAGGTAGTGTTCTGGCTTAGTGCCTCCGGTAGTTTCTGTGTGGTGTTTCAAGGTGGCAGCCCAGGTGTTGAAATCCTTTGCATGCATCCAGCAGCAAGCTGACCTCCAGGGAGTCAGGGCCCAGCATCTCCTGCTCCTACAGTCACGTTCACCTGCCTCTCCTTAGATATCAGGGATGTAGCAGTCCAATGTGCTTTGACCCTGGGAGACCAGACACCACACTGGTCAGCTTTTTCAGGAAACATTGATGCTCTTGTTGAATACATGTCTTTCTCCTCTAAAACATATCTGTTTATCTCATCAGCAATGGGACAATTAGTAGAAAAGAAATTGAGACTCCATGTTTGACTTAGTTGTAGGCCACAGTCAACCATGTCCACAAAATATTACTCTACTTCAAATAAGCTTTATTTTTCTGTTCAATCATTACTGCTGGGTACCTTTGGCAAGCAAATACATGGAAAAATAATGAACTAGTATTTGGCATCGCTATAGATGCATGCTTTTGTATGGTATATAAGTGGAAAAACAAAATTAAGTAAGGAAGCTGCTTCTGCCGTTGATAACACGGTTCCCATGGTGCTCTGTGGCTCCACTTCAATCTATGCATTACACTGTCATTTCATGTCATCAGAAATTACATGTCACAGTGATAGATCTTTGCAATTAAAATCATAACAGGCTGCACATGAGGACCAGTGGTGCTCAGGGGAAAGGGATGAATCAAGTATTAGTGTCTTGGTTATACGCGCTTCTTAAAAATGATAAAATCTTCACTAGCATTTGTGTAAACTAAACACATCAGAGGCCACAACAGAGGTTATCAACACCTTTGTGATGTAACTGAAGTCTCTGTCCAATTGTTTTATGCATTTAATAGTGTCACCTTCGGCTCCTTCTTATGTGTCACTCGGTTGATTATTAAATACAAAATATTTTAAAATAGGTTTAAAACTATGTAATGCCTGTTCAGTCATTTTCATGCCAATGTTGATGCCTGACTCAAATTAGAGAGAAAGCTCGTATAGCCTTTTAATTCATTTACATTTTAATTCATTAAAATATGACTTACTAAGAAATTATCCATGTCAGAGAAGGCTTTGAAACATTTCCCTACTGAATCACAAAATCACAGATTGGAGAAATGCATAGCAATATATAAGCCTAAAATTAATAGTCATTAAAATCCCTGAACTATAATGCTTTACAATATTTTGCATGCACTGATGAATACAGAATAAATGCCTCCACAATGGGTTTCTTCTAAAACAGGTTTGTAATTATAATCACAAATTGTTATTTAACCCCGGTAATTTACACTGTAGGAAAAGTTATTTGGGGAAAAAAAAGTAGAGGTCCATGAGATACAAAAAGAAATACAGGTGAAATTGATATGTCTGTAATCATTTTAGTCAAAGTCAACTCTGATAGTTGTCTTTTGTAGTTTCTTAGATCAGCACTTCACCTAGGAGAAATGTAAGACAATCACAGAGAGCCGAATGCAAATCTCGTATCTAGAATAACTTCTAAGACTTGGCTGTATGGTAAAGATGGTTTGTGGAGGGGAAAAGAATAAAACATATAGCTCAGAAATAAAATGACTGAAAGACTCTTAACACAGAAAAATAACTATGCCTGAGAATATTGAATCATGATCACAATTTATTTAAACCCATCCTTGGCAACTGCAAGATTACTCCTTGGGCTGTGGTCTGAAAGGGCAGCAGTTTAAACCACCAGCTGCTCTGCTGGGAAAAGCCTGGGCTTTCCACTCCAGTAAAGTGTCAGAGTGTCTCAAAACTCATAGGGGGCAGTTCTATACTGTGCTATAGGAGTCACTAGGCGTTGGTATTGACTCAATGGCAGTGAGGGGTGTGTGTGTGTGTTTCTGTCTATGTGAGAAGGTATGATATCATGTATGAAAAATGATACTTCCAACATACTCAGTTCTAATTCTAAGGGCATAAAATAATGGAAAGAATCTGAATTTTAAAACTTAATAAGATTGATACTTAATACTACCCCTGAAATCAACAGAAGAAATGCAGAAGTTACTTAAATGCTCAGGGTCCTCTGTGAACTGAGAAATGAACTCTTTAGACATTTATAAATGTACTAACAATATTTAGGAGTGTTCATTTACAAGTCAACCATTATTCCAGCTACAGTAAAGGCCCTGTAAGACCAAACCTACTGCTATCAAGTTGATTCTGACTCATAGTGACATTTCGTATAGGGGTTCGGAGACTTTAACTCTTTATTGCAGCAATCAGCTTCATCTGTCTCCCACCAAGTAACTTTGAACAACTAACCTTGGGGTTAGCAGTTCAAGGCCTAATCCACATCACCGCCAGGGCTTCTTGCATCTATAATATAGGATTCTATATTGGTAGATGAAGTTGAACTAGTAGCATCAGCAACAAGAAATCACCGAAAGCATGCACTGAGTTTTCCAGGTCAGACAAAAAAGAATATTTGTGGGGAAGAGGTTGCTTTTGTTATTTATGTATTACCTGCTAATTACTTTGGGGGGAACGTGGTTCTAAATGAAATGAATATGAAATATGAAGCAAAATATGAAGCAGCTTTTCTTAGTGCTCCAGTGCCTTCCTTTGAACAAGTGGGCAGTGGGGGGTTTATGACATTAACCCTTCCAGTTTAGAAGAATATTATGCTATATTTTTGCAAGCCTAGACCAGATTGAAGTTAATGCCTTTCTTGTTTTAAAAAAAGGGCAACTCTATGTACCTATCAAGAGACCTCCAATAGGGTTTAATGCACTTAAGTGGACATTTCCTAGATTTGGATAAAGCTGCTATAGGAATAGCATCCAAGTTCATTTGCACTTAACTGTGTGTCATTAAAGGTACACTCCTTATCCTTTAGTAAAATGTTTGATTTCCCTGCTAAGGGAATACACACACACACACACACACACATATACATATATATATATATACACATAAGACAAAGAAAAAAGCAAACTTTGGATGACTTTTAGGGAGAGAAAACAAAGCAAAACAGAAAGAACCGGAGCTGAGCAGCACAACCAATTTAGTTGGTTTTAACTGCTGGATTTAAGCCAAGCTTCCCCAGTGGTGCCAAGCAAATCTTGTTCATTGTTGTTCATTTCTTAGTTTCTTCATTCCTCTCAAAGTATTCAAATATCCCTGTTGGATAGAGCTACCAGTTAGGCTAGGAATTTGTTTCCCCAGAGATTGCTTTTATACTGTATTTGAAACTCATTAATCATTGCCTCCTTTTAAATCCATATTAAATAAAAAAGAATGAGGTTTGAATGCCCAGATATTTCATACTCATTACTAAGTAAGGAGAAACACAAAAAACGATAGTTTTCATCTCTTCCCATTAGCTGAACTTGCAGTGAGAGTATGACTATTTCAAATGCCTGAGATTTTCTTTAAGAGGTATTTCCTGCACCTTTTTAAGGATAATTAAAACATCCCCTTATTGTCTGCTTGCCAATTTGAACTTCTAAAGAAAGGGCGGGCTAGTGTGGGAAGTGTTTTTGGTAGCTCAATTGCTAGAACGTCTGTCAGCCTGTGAAAAAGCAGTGAACCCAGTGCTGTCAAAACAGCAGTGCTGTGAGGCACCTGCCGAGAGCCAGCATGGCTTCCAGACTCAGTAACCGCATGAAGCTCCAGGGGAGTTGTCTAAAATTAGTTTCTACCCTAAAGATAGGGCTCTGGCAAGGTGACTTGGTGACATTTTACATGTGTTTTAGACTTATTTCATATTTGTCTATGTTCTTTCACCCCATGAAGTGATCAAATCATAACCTAATCATGCTTTAAAATAAAAACTCTGCTTTAAAAGTTCTAATACACACACAAATAGAGGCCTTCACTGGGTTATGACAGAGCTAAGTCCCTAAGTCTAAAATGTAAATGGTTCTTACTTTAGCTTACTTTAGTGCAAGAAAAACAAAAACAACCTTATAGTCTTCTCAGCGATTTGCAAGCTGCAAGCAAGTGAAGGCGATAGTGAAATATTTCCTGCCAGTAGAGGTGAGTTCAGTTGCTTCAAAATGAGGGCAATTTGCATGACATTCTAGGGCAAGTCTGAGTTGTCCAGTCAGTGACTTGGGCATTTCTAACTAGAGGACTGACTGTGTGTGTGTGTGTGTGTGTGTGCTTTTTATCTTTCTATATACAAGACTGGATGTTCTGGTGATGACTGTTGTTTGCATGGCAAAAGAGCCATTTAATACTTATTTCTGAATTCTTGCTTTAACTTTTTAGATTCTGTGATTTACAGAACAGGTTTTATTGGGTAAAACATTGTTATGCTCTATAACAGAATCTGTTTTCTCTAATAGCATTGTAATACTTTACCCATATAAATGAATAATTCACATCTATTTCAAAGTTTAAAGATAGGTAGACAGAAAATACTTTTAAAAAAATTCAGAACCAAAAAAAAAAAGAAATTAGAGGTTCAGAGAGGACATAGAACAATTGGCTCATAACTAGATGACAGAGAGAGAATATATGTACATTTACATCATATACAGTTTCTCCTTCACATATAAATATACACATATGCATGAGTCTTTATATGTGTACATGTGCATAACTCAGATATATGTGAGTATAGTATACAGATGCACATGTCATTTCTAACCTTAGTTCATAATCAATTACATTGGGATTGATAAGAATCCAAAGAGGTATATAATCAACCTGTTAAGTTCATACTTTTTATTCTTGGTCTAAAATAATATTTGTCTTCCAAGAATTCATTTCCATAAAAAACCTAATTTTATAGAAAGCGGTATGGAATCCTGTAGAGATAACAGCAGATGAGTAATCCACACGCGTTCCAGTCCATCACCACGGCACTGAAGCCTCTGCTGTGTCCCCAGAAATGTGCCCAGAGGTTGAAATGAAGGTACAAAGCCATCACATGGGGAGAATGTGCTGGAGGGGGTTTGTTTGATGTTTTCAAACTGCTCTAGGGTCTGTCTTGCAAGAAACCCTTTTGGTTTCTCTCTCTTTTTTATGCCTCTTCATTTTTATGTTTTAAAGCACATGGCATCCTTCTGAAACATCCTGCTAAGACAATGCGTTTTAAAAGTACTATGAAATTCATATTCTTATTATATCATTATTATTTCTCACTTCTTATTTTCTCATATATTTTCTTCACACACACACACACACACACACACATTCATCCTGGAGAGAAATATCAGCTTTATTACGTGTCTCTAAAGATACCCACTGCTGCAGTCCTAGTCGATAGTCAGTTTTTGAAATCCCATCGCCAAAACTTGCAATCACAAGCTGTATTAATGGGAGGCAGAATAATGGCATTGAAAGAGATACTTATCACAAAGTATCACATACACATAGGAAGTTTTGTAACATTTGATTGGTTTGCTTTTTTACTTAAATTATTAGAGGTTTACCACTTCCACCCCTCATTAACACAACCTACTGTCCTGGAGTCAATTTTGACTCACTCTTACCATGTATGGTTTTTAAGACTAAAAACCATTACAGGAACAAACAGCCTCATTTATCTCAGGAGTCTGAACTATTAGCCTGTGGTTAGCAACCCAGTGCTTACAAGAGCTCCCCCAGAGCTCCTTAACAAAGGAACAATTGGAAGTGCCACCTGGCTTTTTTCTTAACCTAAATTGTAGGTTGAACACAAGTCTTGGGCCATACCAAATAAAAATGTAAGACATTTGTGTGGGAGCTGTGGATTAAGGAAAAGTGTTCTGAACAATTTAGTTATAATACTCCAAATCAAATGAATTCATATATAAAAAAAAAGCTTGGCAAACACATCCCAAATTTCTATAAGTGGTTGAAGTTATTACTTCTTCAGAAAACAAATATTTTATGCAATGCTAATATAGTTTTATTGTCTTGTGTCTTTATTTTTGTCTCACATAGATAAAGTCATGGCATACTTAGTATAACTTTATTTATAATGTAGAACTTGAAAAAAACTGTTGAAAGCGACATGGCAAGGGACATATTCTCAGCCCTCCCACTCCCACCCCACTTCCCCCATTCCCACCCCACTTCCACCACTCCCACCCCACTTCCATCACTCCCACCCCACTTCCCCCACAAGAAGGAAGTTTGCTGCTGAAACTTTGTACACTAACTGTTTTTCAGAAGAGTTTATGTTAGCCAATGATTGAGCCTGGAGAGCGCCGCTACCAAGAGTAAACCATGGCTGGTATTTGATACAGTGGGCTAAGAGGTGCAATTCTCTAGCTTTCACATTACTGACTTATCCACATGACAACGACAGCCCAGTTCCCTAGAGTGGTTGTTGGTGATGGCAGAGTTGATGTTGCTGATCACTAAGCTACTTTTGATGAAAGGTTAAAATGATTAGCCTCAGGAAAATACTTAAATGCAATTTTACATAGAGATGGGTTTTGTGGTGTAAAATTTTAGATTTGTTTCATTCAGTAATGGTCTTAATGAAATTTAGCGAGTCTCCAGTATCCTGTCTGTCTCTAGTGGGTTGTTTTGATGCTATTGGGATCTTCTGGTTATTCTAAGTGTGTGACCCATGTTAAATGGTGTTGCTTTCCACCGTACCCCATTCGGAATTTCAGGCAGTAGAAAATACGTAACATTTTCCTCACTCACTCAGTGTGAGTGCCTTGGGATTATGTGATAACTAGACCAGTGATGTCCCACTTTCAAAGGGAGCATCAAGAAATTTCTTGAAAACTGGAATGAAATGATCATGGAAATGATACACAGGCTTTCTGAATGCCCTCGCTGAAGGTATTCTGGGGAAGATTGAACTGTCGTTTCGTAAAGGACTGCTGCTCAGTGACAGTACAAGGTGACTTACTTATCGTTGTGTTTTTAAAACCAACTATTCTAAATATGTAAAGGTTTTACTTCCTTGGAAACAAATAGGAAATTATGGTGTTTGAAAAATGTATACATACACCATACACAGAGAGGAAAGAGAGTGAGTGAGAGAGAGAGAGAGAGAGAGAGAGAGAGAGAGAGATTGTTCTTGTAGCATTATTTTCTTGACTTTGTATTGCTATTTCATCTCATGGGGTGGTTCAGTGGTGGGATCCCCATCTTGCATGAATGGTTCAATTTGGGTTGTTGTATATAGGGGTCACCACAAGCCATTGGCCAAGGCAGTGGCAACTAACATCAACAAGCTCTGTACTGCTGTCTTGCTTTTGTTTGCTTGTTTTATTTTTTTTCTGTTTCTTGGTATTCATAGCCTTGGAGTTTGGTGATCAATCGTGTCTGAGAATTTCATATTTATGTACACAAGACAGTGACTAATTTTCCCATCATTTCAGAGGGTAGAGGTAAAAGCCAGCAGCCTTTCATGAAGTTTGTCTATTTAAAAATGTCATTAACTAAGGCTACATAGAGAGTAAAATGTGAGTGGGAAGGCTATGGTCTACTTCATAGCCAGGGATATAAAAATCTTTTAGATCATTTTCTCCTTGCAAAAATAAACCCTTGACATTGACCATTTATGGCTCAATGCCTGTCAACCTGCATCCCTGGTGAATATGTAGAATGGAGCCTCCATCGACGATCACAAGCCCTGACATATCAATGAGAACTACATAAATTCTATATAAGCGAACAAAGTATTTCTAAATCTATCCCATTTTAGTTGCTAAGAATTTTTAGGTTTTTATAAGAGTAGCTATTAATTCTGTGGTGTGGGATTAAGAAATAAAACAAAAGCAGTAAAAAAGGTTGACACTGTAGTACTGTACAAAGGTTAGGCCACAAGAATATAAATCTAATCTACAAACATAAAGGTTACATTGTCTGAAGATTCTACAAATAATACAAGGTAAGCCCATTCATCTTTTATTAATCACCATCTACAACCAATTAAGGACCTTTGGTAGTTCTGTCAGCTGTTAGCCTGGAGCGAAAACTTCATCCTCAACTAGTGGGTTTGAACCACTGCCCAAGCATGAGACTGTCTGCACCCATAGAGGTTCAGAACTTAGAAAACCCCAAGGATCAATTCTACACTCTACTATCGGGTCTCATGGATCAGAATTGAGTTGGTGACACTTGATTTGCCTTGTTAATATCTTGAGTCTTTATCAAATGCTCAAACAGCAAGGTCAGAGGCCCCAACCCCCTAGTTGCTAACCAAGTGATAGATAATTATGTCAGTCCTGGCAAATATTTGCAGCCTGGTGAGTTGGGATAGACTGGGTGGCAATGGAGGAAAATTTGATTTTAAACAATGTCAATTTTAAACTCAAGTCTTTTTTTGGAGGGGAGGCGGGGAGCTGAGTTCTAAAATAACACTGTGGTTGCTGTTGAGTTGTAATATCATGGAAGTTTAAAATGGGCCTATTATCTTACTTTACTTCAATAAACTTCGATACATGAATCTTATTTTGGAAAATCCCAAGTTGTCTCTGACACAGAAAACTCAGATAGACACATGCATTTTAAAAGAAAATGTTCTAAAATTGATCTGACCTTGTTCCAAGTTCAATCTTTACCATCAGTCATTGTGGTATTACGTAGTTTTTGCTTAAACAATATAAACAATAGTAGCCAAATGATCAAAAACAGAAGAAATATGAATTGACTTATTTCATGTCTACTATTCTAGTTGGACATGGGATTCTTTTAGTTAATTCATGAACAGTTAAATGGAATGCAAAGAATATTTTTGTTCACTCACTAACAGTTTGAGTATACCAATAAAATATATTTTACTTCCTTTGAAAAATATCTTTTGTTCTTCTCATTAAATAAATTATTTTAAAACGAAGGGAAATTATTATAATAAATAATAATTTCTTGCATAATTATTAGTAGAGGTAATTTTGTCATATATTGTAGGTTCTTAACAAAGTATCCTATACGCTAGGTATATAATACTAAAAATAATTGAGCCCACTTTGTCTCAACATGATATTTGTGCTCAAATTTCCACATTGTGAGGCTGGTCCATTATTAACCAGTGCTTTGTTCTGCTGCACAAAAGATCACTGTAAGTCAGAACTGACACCATATCATCCAGCAACTCCATATGGATAATGACCAGTAGGTACAGTACTCACAGTCCCTGGTCCATTTCAGTATATTGTATAACTAATGATGTTCTGTATTTATGTATTTTTTCCCTGTGAAGGACTAAATAAGAAAGTGTGCATGTCACTTTATCAGTACTTACAGAAGAATAAATTTTGAAGCACAAATAAATGAACATCAGTCATTTTTAATATCATCTTTAAAATTTTACCCTTTTAAAATATAAAACAAATGTAACTTAATATGCAATTAAATAATTAGGACTCAGCTTCTAGATTGGCTCTAATTTTATATGGCTGATAATATAGATTGAAGAATAATCTGATGTTCATTGAGCATCCATTGCGTTCTTCCTACCATTTTATTTTTTACAATAACTCTATTTATTAGGAAGCTGTGACTCAGAGTGAAAATATTTTGTTCAGCCACTTAGCTTGTTTTCAACACAATTAGGATGAAAGTATTTCCACCTCTAATATCTAGGACAAGGACCCCTGGTGGCACAGTCGATGACACAGTAAGGTGTTCACGGAAAGGTCGGCAGTTTGAACTCACCCGCCACCCTTCAGGAAAAAGATGCCGTCTGCTCCCATAAAGAGTAAATGTCACAGAATCAATGAGGGAATTTGACTCTGCTCCACAGGGTCACTTTGAGTCAAATTAGACTTAATGGCAGTGGGTTAATGTCTTTGACAAACTCATAGTAAATATCTTACAAAGAAACCTGCAGTAAATTCACATGCTCTCTCAGTTCTACTGTATGTGACTACAAACTGGGTAATTTGGGAGAGCATTCAGGATGAAATAAGCCTATAAATATTTACAAGAGTGTAAATTGAGGACCCAATACTTTAATTGATATAATTGACAATACAATTTAAATAAAATAATGGATTCTTCGAGATGTGGAATCAGTAGTCATGTCCCCCCACCTCCATCCCCCAGGCAGTGAAGTCAGAAAATAAAATTGACCCATTTACATGATTTGTTTGGATATAAGGCCTTTGAAATATTGTCTATTAGGGTAACCTGAGGTTATCCGAGAATAGTATGAGTCCTATTCCCACTTGAGATGTATCTCATGAAAGAGGAACAACAAGGGAGACCGCACGTGAAGATGAAGCTTCAAGTCAAAGACGCCAGCAGCTACAGGCGGATGGAACAGTTCCTCTCGCAGAAGTAATAAATATAGCATCCATCTAGATTTTGACTCTAGCCTCTAGCAACGGCAAGACAATGCATTTCTTTTCTTAAAATTACAGATGGTTATTTTGTTCTGGAAGCCCTAGGGAGCTAAATCAAGAACCAAACACTTCTCTGTTCACCAGCCGAACTCCACATCACTTTTAAATGCAACAGCTGCCTCATTGAAAACATGCTGCAAGGACTTTTATTTATTTATTTATTGTAAAAGGCAGTGTTGAAAAAATTGGTAATCATTGCTTTAAATTAAAACCATTAACTCAATGATGCATATTTAAACTGCTGATGTTATTTAAGATCATGGTAGGAAAAATTATACCACCTTACAACATCTAAAGCAATTGTGTGCCCTCTGAAGCAAAACTAATTTCCTGATCTATAGTTCAATAATTCTAAATTTTAACTATAGTGTTTTGCTTGGTAAATAATGTATGTGGTAAGTGGATATGACTGTAATATAAAGTCCTTACATATTCTCTCCAATAATCACTTCAGTTCATGACGGTAGTAAATATATAATTGAAAAAGTATCTAATATAAAAGATGGGAGAAAGAAAAAGCATGTGGGGTGTGTATGTGTGTGTGTGTATTTTGTGTAGGCTCTGCAGCTATGATGCTGCCCTTGCCAACTTGGTCCTGATATAGCACTTAGGTATTCCTGTTATGGCTAACTTGCCATTTCCTTTTGGCTATTCCTTATTTTTCTTCCCATAATAGATCAGAGTTTGCTTTGGCCTAGCCTTTTCAACTGACTATGACCCTTAAAATTATTTAGTGGTGCATTTCAATTTTCTCCAGTTTTACTTAATAACAAACAATACTGAATGATGAAGAAAGCATCAAAAAAGAAGAGAGCAAGAATACACAGAGTTACTATACCAAAAAGAATGAATGGGCATTCAACCATTTCAAGAGGTAGCGTAAGGACAAGAACCAGTGGTACTGTGGAAGAAGTCCAAACTTCACTGAGAGCATTAGTCAAAACAAGGCCCCAAGAATTAATGGAATACCACCAAAATGTTTCAAGAAGCTGAGGAAGCACTGGAAGCACTTGCTCATCTATGCCAATAAATTTGGAAGACAGCTACTTGGCTAAATACTGGAAGAGATCCATATTTGTACCTCTTCCAAAGAAAGATGTCCCAACAGAATGCGCAGATTTTAGAAAAATAACATTGGTATTACATGCAAGTAAATTTTGTCAAAGATCATCCAACAAAAGTTAGAGGAGTACATTGACAGGAAGCTGCCAGCAGTTCTGGTGAGATTCAGAAGAGGACATGAAACATGGGATATCATTACAGATGTTGGCTAACTGCAGAAAAAAGTTCACTTTTGTCATTGACTGGGTGTTCGGCCGTGTGGATCCTAACAAACTATAGATCCCCTTGAGAAGAACAGGTGCTCAGAACTTTTCCTTTTGTTCATGTGGAACCTGTACATGGATCACAAATCACTTGTGCAAACAGAACAGGGGAATATTGCATGTTTTAGGATTGGAAAGATGTATCTGCATGCCTCCTCTTATCATAAGGTGATTAACATGAAGAGAAATGCTGTAACAGGATTGGAAAAAGGCTTAACTTTCTGTGATATGCAGATGGTACAACCTTGCTTGCTGAAAGTCAAGAGGATTTAAGCACTTGATGACAATCAAGGGTTGCAGCTCTCAGGATGGATTACAATTCAATGTAAAGAACACCAAAATCCTTGCAACAGGATTAGTAGGTAACATGATAAATGCAGGAAAAATTGGAGTTGTCGAGGATTTCCTGTTTCAATCCACCATCAGTGTTCATGGAAGTAGCAGTCAAGAGAGCAAATGATTCATTAATTAGGTATATTGTCTGTACAAGACCTGTTGAATGTGTTGCTATGCAAAGATATTACTTTGAGGACTATGGTATGGCTGACCCAAGCCAGGGTATTTTCAATTGCCTCATATGCATGTGAAAGTGGGTCATTAAATAAAGACGACCAAGACGGATGGATGCATTTGAATATTGATGCTACAGAAAAATAGTGAAAGTACCATGGACAGCTGAAATGATTAACCAATCAGACTTGAAAGAAGTAGATTGCTTGCTCCTTAGAGACTTCATCTCATGTATTTTTGACATGTTGTCAGGAAAGACCAATCCCTGGGGAAGGACATCATGCTCAGTAAAGTGGGAAGGCATAGAAGAAGAAGTTCCTTCACTAGATGCATTTACATAGTGACTACACCAGTGGACTCAAACATGGCGACAATTGTGAGGTTGGCATTGGACTGAGCAATGTTTTGTCCTACTGTACATAAGATCCCTGTGAGCTGGAACCAACTTGATGCAACTGTGATCCTTTGGGATATTGTGCCAACCTGGCCAATAGGAACATGTGGGATTAAACAGGTCGCAGTTTGATTGAAAGGCAAAGAGATAAATGGCTCTGCAAAGCCCACCCCTCTCTATTTTCCGCTCTGGTGATTGGATGGTGCTGGAGAATGCTATTGCGTTAGCTGGTTCTCTGCTTCAACCTGTGAGCTGCACTACCTGTGGGCCAGGTCAACCTGTGGATCTTGTCACTAGTGCTTGAGGCTCCTTGGAGACCTCCTTCACCAGGTTGCTGGTTCATACTTCCTTTGGGCTTGAGGCTGGTGGATCCTTTATCCTTATATAACCCACCGGGCCTGCTTTACTGAGCTCCAGAGCTACTGACTTTTGGTGACCCACCCTGCTCCTTGCTGGCTGTGGGCATACTCTGCTTATCTTGCCCGAAGGAGGACTCTTCTGTCTGATTCCTTGGACCCAGCAGCCCATGTGAGTTGAAGGGCTTCGAGTATGTTAAATGTTTCACAGGAGTGAAGTTGAACTAAACCCTCTGTACTGCTTCATGGACTAATTAGCTGTTATATTCCTTCTCTCTGTATAAACCTATCCTCTTATATATCTATAAAATTATAAGTGTCCTGGTTTCATTTCTGTAGAGGGCTGTAGGGCCAGCAAGAGCTCAAGACATGATGTCTCCTCACTGGAGCATACTGCGACAGAGGACAATACGGGGGACACATAGTGGGAAGTGTCTCTGGTCTGCCTCCCCACAGTGGGGGGAATTAAGAAGGGAACATAACAGTTCAGCAATGGAAGCAAAGCATAGCCACAAAACACTGAGGATCCCCAAAATAGACTTCAGGTTAGGAAGGGCAGTTCCCGGAATTCCCCAGGACTACTGGGGAGTCATAAAGGTCAGTGCAGAGACCTGGAATTAGGTATGCTTTTTCATTTGGGGGTGTTTATTTATTTATTTATCTCTTTTTTATTCAAACTTTTGTTTTCTTTTTATTTTGTTTTCAACCGAAAGGAGGTGAGGGAAAGGAGCAGTGATCAAACAACGCCATAGACCGGGGAACAACTAGGGAATTCAAAGCAATCATGAGGAGGACAGAGTGATCACAGTGGTGTTGGAGCAACAGCAATCAAGCTGAGAGAAATTACTAGGAGGCAGAAAAAGGGCAAGTGTGATGGTGGGGCAGGAGGAAGGCAAATGAAAACAGAGGAAAGATCTAGGAAGCAAAGCTATGAACAGAGATATAAACCTAAGTGTGCACTCATATAAATAGATTAATTCTTAAAACTAGAAGTATTGGCCTATGTGCATATATTTATATGGCAATACATTGAGGAAGTGGATGGACTTCGGGCCGCTGCTCCAGTGCTCCCTCAACACAAGAGTTTGTTCTAACAACCTGGTATTCTGTGATGCTCACCCTCCCAACATGATCACCGAAGACAAAATTGGTGTATAAGCAAATATGGTGAAGAAAGCTGATGGTGCCCAGATATCAAAAGATATGGTGTCTGAGGTCTTAAAGGCTTGAAGTTAAGCAAGTGGTCACCTAGCAAAGAAGCAACAAGCCCAATTGGAAGAAGTGCACCAGCCTGTGTGATCATGAGGTGAGGACAGAATCAAGTAGCAGGAACTAGAAGACCCAAAACAAACACAAAATATATTGTTGAGAAGGAGGAGGGTTGAAGCAGAGACCCAAAACCCATCTGTAGACCACAGGCTAGCCCCTCACAGAAGGGTCCCAGGAAGGGATGAGTCAACCAGGGCACAGTATAACACTGATGAAACACACAATGTTCCTCTGGTTCTTTGAGGCTTCCTCACTTCCCACTATCATGACCCAGTTCTGCCTTTTAGTTCTCGCTAGAAGGGAGCATGTACACTGGTACAGATAAGAGCTCAAGGCACACCAAATCTAGGTCAGATAAACCCCTCAGGAACAGAAATGGGGGTAAAGATACCAGGAGGTTGGGGAGAAAGTGGGGGAAGGAGAAGTGCAAAGGGGGACTGATTGCAATGATCAAGGCATCCGCCGCCCCGACAATGCAATGCATAACAGAAATGAGGGTGAAGGGAGACAGTGGTTAGTGTAAGATATGAAAACAATAATAATTTATAATTTATCATGGGGTCACTAGGGTGGGATAGTAGGGAAGGGAGGGGAAAAAAGAGGAATTGATACCAAAAGCTCAAATAGAAAGTACGTAAATGTTTAGACAATGATGATGGCAACATATGTACAAATATGCTTAATACAATTGATGTCTGGAATGTTATAAAGGCTGTAAGAGCCCCCAATAAACTGATTTAAAAAATAAATGGCTTAATAAATAGTATCAGATTTTAGCTCATAAAGAAAAACAAAAGACAATCTCTTTAGCTTTTACCCTCTCTGTCTATTCTTAAATTTTCTCTTATTGCAACAATAAATACCAAAATAATTATAATTGCATATAATGGACTGTCATTTAATATTTATGTAATTTAAAAAATATAACAGCTTTTGTCTCCCCAATGTGATTTTATGCTACTATCCAAAGTAAAAAAGAGACAGGATAAGTTGGCTTACATCTTTGAAAAATAAATCTTTAAGAGATTTATCTGGTAGTAAAATTTTACTAATATTAATCTCATATTTTTAAAGAATTTTTTTATGGAGAGAATTTTTCTACTAAGTGGATTGCTGTTACTAGACACCCCCCTCTTTTTGCCCCTCCAGGGCCCCAACTACTTCCGAATATGACAGCTTTCTTATAGTCCTTGACTCAGCACTCCTAGTGATTCCGTGGATATGTGTGAGTTGCTAATCCTGTGGTCAGCAGTTACAACCACTAGCCTAGTGTTCTGGGGACTCCCATCAAGAGTCAGTTTCTCAGAAACCATACAGGGTCGCCATGAGTCAAAATGGATTCAGTGACAATGAGTTTGTTTTGTAGGGTTTTATGATAGAAACTATAGGTAGTACCTGACGTATTCAAATTATGATGAATCATGCATCTGTTCTGTTGTTGTTTTATTGGTTGTTTTTGATACATTTTATTAGTAATATGTACTGCAAGCAAATCTGTCTTGAAAGAAGTGCAGCCAGAGTGTTCTTGAGAAGAAAGGATAGCAATGTCATCAGGAGGGTCCAGTCCCCAAAGAATGACTCCCAAACTAAACAAAACCCATTGTCACAGAATCAGCTCCAACTGATTGTGGTCCTACAGAAGGTTTCTGAGGCTGTCAATCTTTAAAGGCACAGATAATGGCAGGAGGTACTGATGGGTTAGAAGTGATCAACATAGTAGCTAGAGGGCCAGCACCTACCCAACATTGCCTTCAGGGCTCCTCTGGACCCGATCCCCGATGAAGTAGAGAGTTTGGGAAAAGAGGAGACTTGGTGAAATGAAGTGATACAGTGCCTTAGTGATTATAGCAATGGGCTCAAACATCATAGCCTTTTGGGATGCCATGGGAGTGGTGTCTCACTCTATGTCACCTTACATAGCCACATGCATTTATTGTTACATTTGTTTAGAATATTGTAGCTGTAAAATTTGTTTTAATATTAGGAAGTAGGAATCCTCATACTTGCTCTTTTCTTTCAACCTTATTTTAGCTATGTGGGTCTTCTTGTAATTCCATATTAAGATAAGGAATTTTTTTTCCTAATGTTGCAAAAAAATGATACTATTTTTATCAAGATTGTAATAAATCTATAGCCTGTTGGCATGAGTTTTCACATATTTCATATTCCATTCCATTTTATATAGGATTTCCCCTTCTATTCCAATGTACTGAAATCACATTAATTCAATCACACCTCACTAGGTTGAGGTTGCGCAGCCACTTATTCTAATTGCTCCCAATAAGTCTTATATTTGTAAGCAGTTGAATTGTCAGAAGTTTTGTGATGAAAATGTTTACAACAGTGACCACAGTGAGATCGACTAGCCTCATAGCTAGTGATGGACTCCAGTGGGATGGCGGTTAGGCGTGTGATCCAAGACTGGGACATACCCAGGAAGTCACCGTGCGTTGGAGTTAACTAGATAGCAACTGTCTAGCTACCTGTAGTTAGCTGTATCGGTCTAGTTACCTTAGCTTCTTTACATTGCTCGCCTAATTAATAGTTGCTTTTCTACTATTCATTATTTTTGTCTATGTTCTCAGGAGTGTTGATGATGGAGAAATCCTGAAAGAATACTTCAATATTGAATCTGGAACAGTTTTCCAAATTACACACAATCATTCTGCAAGCTGGGGATTTTTGATATTGCCAGATGGTGGTCGTACAATGTTTTCATACAGCAAAAGAAGACATCCTTATTTTTTCTTTTTCCAAATGCCACTTGTATCATTTGTTTGCAAACATCAACACATTGCCATTGTTTGGTTATACTATCAGAAATAACAACCAGGCATGCACATGTGCTGCAGAGAAAGTCACTCCAAAGATGCAACAATCATTATAACAGGCATCCCAATTTCAGAGACCAAAATGTGAAAAAAGGGCATTTCACAATATATTTACTAATATAGGAAATAGTCAATGACTAGTCTCCTTTCCTCCATCTTTTTCTATTGTTGATTTGTCTCAGGATCCCATTTTAACTCAGATATCGTAGCCCAAAGGGGCCTGCACTGTCAAACCCATATAATACTTTGCATGGCTTCCCCCTGTCCTGTGTAAGGTATTTTTTAATAAAATCACTGTTTTATTACATCATATGCCTTATTTTCATATAATAATTTATTTTATTTACTTAGGTGCTTATTTGTTTTTAATAAAATAATAAAATGTAATCATACCAGCCAAACAGACAGATAGTCTGTTTATTCTCACTAAAATGTGTTCTCCCAAAGAACAGGGAACTGTTCCTAGCTACTCGCTCCTGTTACACAGATCTGTGGAATGGAGGAAGGCTCGATGGGTGGATGGATTGAAAGGATGATTTTTAAACTCTGCTTTCAGACTTGCACCTAAGTTAGGCAGTCTCTTTGGCTTTGTTTTCTTATTTGATCTTTCTTTATTTTCTGTGCCCAGAACAATTTCTATCCTATGCCCACAATAAGCTCTTACTTTTCTGATCCCCAATCAAGCTGAGGGTTAGCCCTTCAATTTCCTTAGTGAAATGGAGAGTTTATGAGTATCCTAGCTATATTGAAATCTATTTTCCCAGGTACTTTATTATTTTTGGTAATAAGGAAAATTGGAAGAAAAGAAACAGTGTAAAGGTTTGTAAGACAACTGATGACTGATAGTCAAATTGAGGATCTACTCATTACAGCGAACAGGAAGGAAATCTTTTAGTAAAATGTAGTGAGAAATTATTGGAGAAAAATATGAGTAGATACTCAACAAAATGGTTGAAAAGGAAAGTTTTACATGCAAACTCACTACCAGAAAGTCAACTCTGACTCACAGCTTTCCTTACTTGTAATACAGAATAAAAAGCTTGGGCATCTTGGAAGCCTACGCACATTGAAATATCTTGTAATCCATTTGTGCTTACAAATAGACTTTGGATGGATTTTAGCGTGTCATACATAAAGCAATCCATTTCAATTTTATGAAACTATATTTATATATCGATATAGTAGCACTCTGTATTTTATCCTCCTGTTTCACCCCCTCAGAGGGCTTTGTGTATAGGTGATAAGCCTTCCTAGTTACTTATCACCTGGCAAGAAAAATTACAAAGAAAACCCAATTCTGAGGCATGTGAAAACTCATAGACTTCAGTTATTTCAAAACCATTAGCATAACATGGGAAAAGATGTCACAACTCCCCAAGAAATGTCACTAGCTTGAGTAGCCGACACTAGCTTTGGGTTTTGCACGTGATTTAGAGGTGCTTACTAGGTTCAGAGGAGAGTTGTGTTGTGTGCTTGAAAAACCCATTTTGTAGTGTGTGGTCAAGGTCTGCAAGTGCCATACTAATGCATATGTGTTGGAGTTTAGATTGGGAATTGTTTATTCTTAAAAATAATAATTACTGTATGTTGGGGGTGGTAAGTAACTGAGTTCAATGTACAATCTTTTAACATTTAACTGTCTCAGTTGATCCCCTTGGTACCACCCATAATATAAAATATATAAGAGGAAAGAGTCACATGGTTCAATTTTAGGAATGAAGATGAAAGTATGCACCAAAGTTCAAGTTGACTCGCACGATTATGAAAGATGAAAACCTCTAATCCAATGTCAGAATTTGCTCACAAATTTCCATTATGCTCTCTGATAAGCAATCAGCCAATAGGGCTGTTTTGGAGTTGTACATATTTGATGACATAAATTCTTTTAATTGTTTATAAAGTGAGTCTATAGCAAATGACATTTCATGTCAGTGTGTGTGTCCATTCTTCTTTTAATATTTTTCTGCCACCAGATCATTTACCCCCAAAGAACAGAGATCTTTACTTTGCTATTCCTTCTTGTATAACACATCTGTTAAATAAATGGAAAAGGTGATTTTTGCTACATTTTTTTTCTTCTAGGAGAACTGAATTAATTTAGAACCCAACTTAAAACAAAGTTTAGATTTATATTATATTTGCTCCCTTCATCACTCACATAATTTAAAGAGACTAGTGGTTAATTATAATATTTTGAATTTCATAGGATGATTTTATAAGTGTACATTATTCCTTAGGATGATATCAATGGGTTATACAGAGGTCAAGAAAAATGTGTTTTCATAGCGGACAAATGTATGTCTACATATTGAATTATGCTCGATCGCCCTGTCCCAACTAATCTCTGTGGTTTATTTATCACAAACCATCCATGGAAAGGGAACCACAAATAATTTGTCAAGTCTAGAGCATTACTACTCTTTATTATAGTATGAACACTATTGAATTTTGAGTATTCATATGGGCATTTGCATGAAGTCCAAAAGTTTTAAAAAGTAGTATATCCTCAGTTGAATACAAATCTTTTGTATTTCTAAATGTATTTTAAAATCATAAATAACTCTGATTACGTGCCAGGCATTATGCCAAGCATGTTTCACATTTTAATTAAAAGTCATGAGAACACTTGAAAATGGGAAACTACATTTGGTAGATGAGGAAATCAAGATGTAACGATTTTTAAGTATGCTCAACACTGCTCTAAATGGTAAATTTTGATTTCAAACCCAGGGAGTCTGGCTTCAGAGTGAAGGTACTCTTATTCTTAGTACTATTTTAAAATATTATCAAAGGTAGAAATAATTTGTAAATAGTTTTTAGGGCATGTTAATGTCAACATTCCATGCCTACCTAGGTGTGCAACAGGAAAATTACAATAGAAGTAGGTGAATTACATGGGAAAGTAAAATGGAAGAACTATAGAATTTAGTAGGTGCATAATTTAAATAAACTACATTTGTTGTGGTAATTTAGAACCCCCAAATTTTAGTAGCTTAAATAAGCAAATGGTAAATTGTGAACATTTCTTAAAACTATCATGATTCAGATTTTGGCTTTATTTCAGTTTTTCTTTCTTAGTGATATGGGGATAAAGGAGTCTCAACCATCTGAAATCACACTAGTCTAAGGGCAAGACAAAGGAAAGTGCAAATTGTGAACCAGCTCTTGTCATCAATTCTTATTAACCTCAGGCCTTCCTTTCACTCATACTGCCTGAGAAGGAGCATGGTGTGAAGCCTAACTTCAGGGAATCGGGAAGTAAAATCCTACCAAGTGCAGAATCCAGTGAAAAATCCTTATGCCTACCATCCCCAAACTATTATTAAATCTTAAGAAATTATATTGTAAAATACTTGTCAACCTCTATGAGATATAGTTCCCTGTCATATAATTAAACTCTCAAACTATAGGTTGTTGTCAGCTCTGTTGATTGTGAGCTTATGGAAAACAGCGCAAAGCACTGTCTGGTCCCGCGTTGTCTTCCAAATGGTTCTGTTTGAGCCTGTTGTAGCAACTGTGTGAGTCCACGCCATTGAGAGGCTTCCATGTTTTTGCAACCCCCCTACTTTACCCTTTGTCCTTCTCCATTGATCTATTAATTTATCTCAGTGATTAAGACAACTTTTATAATCCATATGTAGACATTTCTTTAAACTGGCAATCGATTTTAGTTTACTACACATTTTAGATTATTTCTGCAATACAATGGCTGAAATTATTTCTTACCTACATAAATTATGAAGTTGTTTTCTAGTGAAAATTGATCATTTGGAATCTCTGAACATGTAAATGTATTTTGCTCTCATAAACATCGATGCTTCTGGCTGTGATGTTCTGAAACTGGAATAATGGTTATTATCAATAAATGGTTCAATGTAGTGGGCACTCTTCTGTTATGTCAGCATGACAGAAAGAGAAATATATACAATCACATTATTTTTTAGTAAAATAATTTCCCTTGAAATGTACGTTTTAAATGTACTAGTGGGTAACCTCCCACCCCCAAATGGGGAAGCTCCAGTGACCAGGGCTTTTGTAGTAAGCACTGAGCAACTAGCTCACTTAGTGACCCATTGGAGTCATCTGGCCACTTTGAAT
>NW_022103899.1:37852880-37863763 GCF_000313985.2 Echinops telfairi | reverse complement strand
TTGAAGACCTGGGGGAAGTTATTTGGACTATCCTTAGAGGATAGTCATGGAAGATTTGGGAATGAGAAGGGTCACTGTGAAATTTGTACTGGGGTTCTGAGTGACCAGGAAAAAGAGCGTCAAGTGGAAATATACCATGCTTTCAAAGACCAGCTACAAAGTGACTCTGATTTTTTCACCCAGGTTGTTACTGGTGTTAGGACATGGTGCTATTCTTACAACCCCAAAAGCAAACATCAATCAAGCCAGTAGAAGATGCCATCTTCACCTCTCCCAAATAAAGTTGGTCAAGTACAATCAAGATGATGCTCATTTGTTTTTTGATATGAGGGCATAGTGTATTTAAGTTCATTCCACGAGGTCAGACTGTCAATAGGAAGTTCTGAAAAGATGACATAAGAGAGTGTGACCAAAAAAGGCCTGAATTTTGGCAGACAGGGTTTTGCCACCATGACAATGCACCTGCTCAAGCAGCCATCTTAGTGTGCCAGTTTGGGTCAAAAACCAGCATGCCTCTTTTGCTCTATGCACCTCACGTACCTGACCTCACTCTGTGCACCTCCTTTTTGTTTCCACAAATGCAGAGGGACATGAAAGGCCAGTGAGTTGACTACATCAAAGAGTTTAAGAAAAAAAAATGAGGGCGGTGCTGTCAGCCATCCATACAGATGAGTTTGAAGAATGTTTCCAAGAATGGAATCACAGATTTGACAAATGTACAAAATATAGTAGAGAGTACTTTGAAGGTGATAAAGTTGTTTTGTAAAAAAAATATATAGCCTTGATATATCTTTCTCCCGGAGCTGTGGATTTAGTGCCATCCTTTGAAATAACTTCTTCTCGGGGGAGGGGCAGGCAACCACTTAGTATTTGGGACTGAAACTTTTTTTCTGTTTCTTTGGGGATACCCCCTCATTTTAATGTAGAGTTATGTTTTCATTGTCAAGGGGCCTGATAACCCAGTGGATAAACATTCATAAACCAAAATGTTGCCCTATTGACCCACCAGCCGCTCTGCGGGACAAATATGAGGCAGCCTGCTTCCATGAATACGCATGCTGTGTTGGTGCTATCAAGGCAGTTCCGACTTAAAGTGACACAGCAACACGGTGCACCGCAGCACCAGGCATGGCCCGTCCTCTGCCATCTTCACAATTTGTATTATGCTTCAGCCATTGTTGCAACCACTGTCATAATCCGTCTCATCTGGGCTCTTATTTCCCTCTGACTTTGTACTTCACAAAGCGTGCCATCCTTCTCCAGGGACTGGTGTCAGGTGAAGTCTCACAATCTTCCCTTCGAAGGAACATTCTAGATGTATTTCTTCCGAGGCAGATTTGTTTGTTCTTTTGGCAGTCTATTGCAATTTAAATATTCTTCGCCAGCACCAATTCAAATGCATCAATTCTGTGGTCTTCTTTATTCAGTGTCAACTATTCACGTGCATTGAATGTTTCAATGGCAACGAGGCTATTGAAAATATCATGACTTGGGTCAGGTACATCTTAGTCCTCAAAGTGAAGGTGCATAGATTTGGGAATCCTATAGATAGTTAATCTCTGCCCTATAGGGTCACTGTAATAAAGGTCACTATAAATTGAAATTGATTCTACAGCAGTATATTTCATTGTTGGTTATATTTTGTAATTATATAAAACTCATTTTATTTACATGGGCCCAGTTTAGTTACATGGATCCAATGTTAGCCTCTGGATAATGAGAAATTGGTTTATATATTTGGGGGGGGTGTGTGTGTAAAATGCCAACTTAGCTTTGTGACATGGTGAGAATCATAAAAGTATCATAACTTTATGGAAATATACAAAAATATTTCAAGTAAGTCTGACATCCTCAAGATAGGACTGTTTTCATTTATTAAAGGTGTTCTACATAGATATGTATAATATAATATTATATATATAAATGTTGTTTAGACTCTAGGACCAGTACCATTTGCTCTAGGGTCCGTTCCAATTCACGATCATTTCACGTGTGTAAGAGTGCAGCCCTGTTCCATAGGGTTCCAGTGACTGATTTTTTGGAAGTTGACTGTCAGGTTATGCTCACACCATGAACCTTTCAGCTAGCAACCAAGTTCTTACTGATTTAAACCACCCAGCCCACAGAAAGTATCTTCATTAGTAGGTAAAGGAACACTTTAACTTAGATTTCTTTAGTTATCTTTTCCTCACACCTCTTATTGATAGAGACATATAATGAGTGTATATATAATATTTATGTAAATAAATAAAAATATTTATGTTGTGTGTGTATACATATGAAGGGGCTTCAAAAAGCTTGTGGAAAATAGAATCAAGAGATGATGGAATTTTTATATGAAATTTAAAAATACCTTTCATATGTATGTGTGTGCATATGTGTGTGTGTGTGTGTGTGTGTGTGTGTGTGTAAAACCCAAACCCAAATTTAGTCATCAAGAAATACACATGTTAAGAGAATTGAAAGCATAAATCAAATGACCACTGCTATACTTCCTTGCTTCCAGGAGATATTTGTCAGAAATAATATGGAAAATGTGTGGCCGCCAAACAGCTTGTGGATATTTATTCCAAAGAATATCTTCTATTATACCAAAATGTTTTAATAAACAACAGTATTCAGTATAGATAGCACATTTGTCTGCTCTATTCTCATAATGTATTTTAGATTTAAACATATATTGAGACGTAAATGTAAACTTATTAAAATTAAAAATATTTTAAAGCATTGTTTATTTAATTGGTAAAGCATATGGATTATCTACCGATGATAAAAAAATTTCACATTTGACTAAAAAGATGGCAGGTCTATAGAATTCATATAATTCTGGAGAGTGGTTCTCCAATTTACTCTTACTGCAAAAAAATGGGTACTAGATATTTTCATGTTTGTACTACAAGCGCCTTTGTATTTTATCACTTATTGTTGGAAACAATTTGCTACAAAGTAATAATAAAGTGAAATGTAATCAAATGCCACTATGGTCTGTTATTCTGCAGTAATGTCAGATAAGAATAATAGGTTTCATAAAATGCCAGGCAAATCGGGGAATAACCTGATTCAGCTGGTGTTTGGATTCATAGCCCAATAAAGTTTATTCATATGTATTTGGTATCCACACATTGATGTACAATAAGCTATGTCTTTGATTTATTTAATTATATGGATTGTTTTTCCATAATGCATTATTGAAGAATTTTATTAAGTAAGGTTTTGTGAGCCAAAATGTAGCAATAGATTTGGAATTACAAGTATTAGAAGAAGAAAAATTTTATTTCATAATTCTAGTTCCATGGCCCCATACCATGAGAGAAAATGGAGCCAGTTATTTGCTCTACTTGAGGCCCCGACATATAGAGTTTTTGAAATTTAAACTAATTGCACAAGATAAATTCTCACACTGAAGTGTCAAAATAAACATGGTGCCTTGAAATGTTGACACCAACTTTTGTCAACACTCACACTGCCCTTAACCCCTTGTGGTCCGTAAAAATTTCAGAGCTCTAGTCTTGGTTTACAGTCTTAGAGAAATAGAATCCCTCCCAAGTCTCATGTCTGTGTAAAGTTGTTGACCGTATTTGTGATAGAGCTACCCAAACAGATTTTTCCCAGTACTTAAGAAAAACCAACATTAGATAGAAATGACTATGCATGAAACCATAAAGTTTCACTATAACATTCTTTAGCTGATATGTGCAAAGTAAAACCATCTTTGCAGATGGAAATGTGTCCTATAACTTTTTATATGAAGGTTGAATACTTCCAAGAATACTTTTTAACAGTAAATCCAAAATTTATGTAATTTTCATTCCAATTTGATTGTGCCTGTGTGTATGTTTTATATATTAATTAGGATGGTGCACGTACAAAACTATGGAGAGTGTGGGAGTTTGTTGGGCATTAGAGAGAGAAAACCTGAGCCATTAAATTCATTTTTAACAATAGGTCCTGTCTTCACAAGCACTATCTTTGTCACCTAAACTCTAAGAATTTGACTTTTATAGATATGTCTGTTGATATAAATATCAGTGTAGAATAAAAAAAGATATTCTGGTCTCTATACAGTAGAATAAGGAATAATACAATAAGATGAATTTCTCACTCTGGAGAGCAACAAATTACTTTCCTCCTCTAAACTTGAGGGGTTCATGTGACCTCTGGGATGATAGCTAGTACTATGACTGTGTCCTGTGGAAATCAAACGACAAAGCCAGGCAAACATCATGCTATTAAATACCCATTTCCTCACAGAGGAATGGACCCATGGATTTGAGGAAAATTGATGTTTGTCTGAAGTTCATGTATGTCAGCAGTTCATATCATCCCGTTGTTTCAAAAACAATCCAGGTGCTATAGACTCTCTGAACTTTATTTCCAGGGACTTGCTCCTGAACTTCAAACTCATATACAAGTACTAATTGATTTCCTCTTCGTTATCTTTGCTTGAGTGTTATATTTAAGGTATAAGCTAAGGTGCTATAATAAATCAGCCTAAAATATGCTAACTTAAGCAAAAAATCAGATAATATCTATCAGATAGTTTAATGGTTGTTAGCACAGAAGTAGCATGAGTGGAGAAAGCACAAAGGACACTCACATCCAGGCACAATCCAAAATTGGTACATATCACTTCCTCTTACAGCTCAATGGGCTTAATGAAGTCAGATGGCCGAACAAGGCAAAGAGAAGCTGAGATGTGCACCCAGGTCAAACTAAGGAGTTCTGTTTTGAAATAGAAGATGATGGACTATTGTTGGACAATGAGCCACATTTGCACATCAAGGCGTATTCAATATAGTATTGCTTGATTATTATTTTTAAAGAATAAGCAGCAGTCCTACTAATGACCCATCAAGATGGTCACATCTGATCCTAGAAATGTAACTAGTTAGGTAGCGACAAAGAGTCATTCAGGTTGAAGATTTGAAGATGGATTAAACCTGCTAATCTACTGACCTTCAAATAAAGAAAATATGACCCTGGGTTATGGAGATGAGCCAATGTTAGGTACAAATTCTTAAATGTGTACAAGGAAAGCAGAGGGAGAGTTGCAAAGAGGAGACAGAATGAGAAGGCTTAGCCTGCAGTGTACACGTTGAGGATGCTGTAAAGACACCTTGAGTCCAAGCGCATGGGTGTCTCTAGGTGCTGGACAAGACAAGGAAGCGGAGCCTTGGAACGGAACTCAGACCAGTTGACACCTGATTCTAATCCACAAAACCCACATCAGAATTCTGATTCCAGGACTATGAGATATAAGAGAGTGTGTGTGTGTGTGTGTGTGTGTGTGTGTGTGTGTGTGAGTGTGTGTTTACACTACTAAAACTATGATAAATTGCTAAAACAGCAAAAGGAAATTAATTTGAGGTATAATGTAAATTTCCATAAGCTTTGTACATACTTAGTAAGATAGGAGATTTGTCTGAATCAATGATTATTACAATCTCTGTGAACTTCCTTTTGCTTACTCATGGTGAAAATGGAACAAAATCATAACAGAAAACTAGCTTCATTCCTTTCCTTCTGATAGAAACCCCTAGCAGTATTCTCAGAAATGTTAATTGTGTGTATGCAATTGTTTTTCCTGTGATCCCTTTTTCGTGTAATCCTAGTAACAACCCTGCGATGCATTCTTTGATTATAGGAGTTTCTAGAATATGAAAACAGAAGTACAAGGAAATAAAGGCTGTCCAAGAGCTAAACAGTATTTAGGAGCACTAATTTTTCCCTGGTTTTCAGCCTGAATATATTCCCAGGGTCTGCCTTAAACTTTTGGACTGTTATGAGTTAAGCAATCACAGAGAGAGGGGAAGGTAGTGATCAAGCATTTATATGAGCTCATTACTTTCTGAGGTTTCTCTGCTTACAGTTTTCTCTCCTCTGCATTTCAAGAAAGTTAGTTTATATTGTGCTCTGTGTGCATGTCTGTATATGACTGTGTGTGTGTGTGTGCTGCTGCTGCTGCAGCTGATAAACACGCACCTGCACCGAGCGGAATCCATCCCAAACCCACTATTAGTGCATATTATCTGGGATACTTGGAATAGTGCTTGCTTCCTTTTGACGTTAATGGCTGACCTTAATGTTCTTTTATCTTTAGACAGTCAATCTTCTTTTCAGTATATTCTTCCTGCAGCACTATATTTAGCTAATAATTTGATGTGTTGTCATTTTTTCCTTGCAACCAGTTTTGAATTTTAGATGTTTGATATAATGACAAGAAAATTTAGGATTAAGTTGACATGGTACATTTTTCCCTTCTGTTCCCTTCCCTTCCATTTCCTCTTCTTTTTAAACGTGGCCATTCATGCACACGAGAAGGTGGGTTCTAATAAATAATTTTCTATTTAGGCTCTTTAAAAAATAATAATAAAATCAATGGTACAAAGCAAAAGGTGGGCATTTAACACCAAACCTCTCTTTTGAACACATATGTTGCTAAGAGGATTAATTATATTGGTGCTTATGAAAAGATGAAAGTTGTTAGAGTAGTTATTGTTGTTTTTAAAGCCATTTATATAATTATTGACTGGACACCAATTTTATTAAGAACCATGTGAACATTTTAAAGTGTTTATTCAAGTACATGGATGATATTTGAAATTTCACTTATGAGTCAGACACAAAATTGGAAATTACATTTGTTGAACCCCACTGACTGCTCTTTCTCTAAAAGTGAGATCTCTGTTGCAGCTCATTCTTAGGGCTTTTTCGGTGTTTTGCTTCTATTCTCCTTCCACATACACGCAGGGTTATTTTTTAGAGACTAAGTCAAACTGATCATTTATATATTACTGTGGGATCTTTGCTATGTTTTTCCAGTCAACAATAAAGTTGCAAAACACAGGATTTTTATTCAATTAATTGTATAACTCTTAATTACTAAGAGTTTATTCCAGTAAAATTGATGGAACTATAAATCAAAAGAATGTATTCAACTTTCCTGAAAGTGGTAGAGTAGTAGAAGGAGAAGGAACGTTTGGAGAAAACATCGTTTTCATAAGTTATTTCAATTAGCAGTGAAAAAGGAGAGGAGGAAATACAATAGAAGGAAATATGTATATGAGGCCATGGAATATGCTTTGAAGAATGAATTTTTAATATGTTTCAATGGGTTCAGGTTACAGAGGAAATTAATTTCATGGAGTGAGTTATTTTAGTTTTCTAGTAGCAATAGTCTATAAAGAAAGATCATAAATGATTGAAAGATACCCTTTGAATGTTTTAAAAATAGGCTAGTTATCCTATTTTGCTCCTATTCATAGCAATTATAGAATTACAGATTATATTTACCTTCATAATATATTATTTTTTAGTAGTTCATAAGAATCTGATTTGAAAAATGGGAATTCCAGAAAGCCTAGTTTTGCTCATGCGAAACCTCTACATAGACCAAGGGGCAGTCATTTGAACAGGGGAAAAAAAGGGGGGGATAGTGTATGGTTTGACATTGTGTCCCTTCATCACATTTGTTTCATCTGAGTGGTGAACAAATACTCTGAGAAGCTAGCCTTTATGAAAAGTTTACAAGGATTGGAGGACAATTAATTAACAACTTTCAGTATGCAGGCAACACAGCCTTCCTGATTGAAAATGCAGACTTACTGATGATGATCAAAAACTGCCATTCAGCATGGATTCCAAAACTTCCCAAAACTAGTCCCATAAGCAAGATCATTATAAACTGAGAAAAGATTGCAATTGTCAAGGATTTCATTTTACTTGCATCTACAATCAATACCTTGGAGTATCAGTCATGACATAAAACAATGTATTCCACATCTGCTTCAAAATACCTCTTAAAGGTGTTAGAATGCAAAGCTGTCACTTTGATGGGTAAAGTCTACCTGATAGAACCCAAAATATTTTCAGCTTCCTCACAGACAAAGCAGACCAGACAACGCAAAATTGACGGGAGAGAAGAATGACTGCATTTGAATTTTAGTGTGTGTTAAGAATATTTAATACATGTATCATGAACTGCCCAAAGAATGGATAGATATGTCTTTGAAGATGTGCAGCTAGACTGCCCCTTCGAAACAACAACTATGGACGTGTTTCAGGAAAGAATCAGTCCCTATAGAAAGAGATCGTAGTTGGGAAAGTAGAGCAGAAGAGAAAAGGGGGACATTTTTGTTTGTTTGTTTTTGAGATTTTCAATGAGTAAGATCATTGCAATGGCTGCAACCAGGGGCTGACAGCTAACAGTGATTGTGATGATGGTGCAGGTTCCACAAATACTGTGTTCTGTTGTGGATAATGTCGGTCTGAGTTGGAATTGACTTCATGGCCCTACATTCACCAACAACCAGTAGTCTGATAATACATCGATGAAATTTGCTCAATTTGAGATGTTATTTACTAACTAGTAGACCTGGTTCTGAATACTTGTTTCAGAACAGACATTCAAAATATATTTGCAGTATAAATAAGGAAAAATTCTAGAAACTTTCTAGGAAATTCATTCATTTTAAATAACTATGCTTTTCTTTTTGCATATCTATAGGTTGGTATTTTCATTGAAAATCACATGACACTAATTTTTTTTCTTACCCCTTGTCATATTTCAACTTTTAGATGCCCCCAAATACTTGGTGTGATGTTATTTCATGTGAACTAGGGACAGACACGACCCAACACTACAGTTCATTTTACATGTAGTAGATGGGATTACTTGTCTAAGTATTTAAGGCTAGAACAACCTCTCCTCAAAAATCTTTCTGCCTTCTGATTAAAAACACATGTTTAACTTATTGATAGCTTAGTAAACATTTTCATTGGTTAGCTTTTTCAAGCTAGGAAAACATTGCAACAGAGCTTGTTGTTGTTGTTGTTGTTGTTAGGTGCCATCGGTTCTGTTCCAGCTCATAGCTACCCTTTGTATAACAGAACAAAAGCCTCTCCGGTCGTGCACAATCCTCACCGTTGTTCTTATGTTCGAGCCTGTTTTACAGCCACTGTGTCAATCCATCTTGGTCCCTTGCCCTCTACTTTATCAAGCATGATGCCTTTCTCCAGGGACTTCATGGGCAATGAAAATACAGGCTTACTATGAGGCGGAATTGCTTGACAGCAGTGCGTGGCAATGGAACATAGCGATGACCATCTATAATCCCTGCCTTCCAAGCACTATATAATACAATTAAGAGGCTAAATGTGTCATGAACTCTTATAACTGAGCAAAACAATTCTGGAGAAGTGCATGGAAGTTGCAGTATCCGTGTGCCTAAAACAAGCGGGTTTGAAGCTTTATAATAGAAAAGCATTATTTCACAAACCTTAACATCTAGCAACGAACCTTAGCAATGATATAATATAAAACAATGCATCATTTCTAAGTCGTACATTTTTCTGAACTCCTACATCCATGTCAAAGTTTGCATTTCTGTAGAATGATAAAGAAGCATTGTAAAATAAATACTCAATTGTACTCAGTTTCAATGGTGTGAAATAGCAAAATCTCCCATTTTCTTTGTTGTTACTGATACCCCTGGGTTTGGCCTCATTTACTCATCTTTTCCATTGCAAGCCTCAACTGAAAATACAGTATCAATGCAGAGGAATAAACAATTCTCGTAAGGCTACAGTAACTACCAGGGTTTTTTTTAATGGGCACTTCCTAGTAATACATGTGCGAGTGTGTGTGATGGCTTCTACCTCTGGGCAGATCACGGTGGAAAGCGTCACAGATGGATCGTGGAGTGTGACGGATGCCGTGAAGGTGGTGAGAGGTCACTGGGAAGAGCACAGCTATGCAAAGTGAGCCTCCCTCCAGTAGTCATTGAACGAGAATATTCCCAGCTGGGAAATGCCCGGAGAAGGACATTTGGAGCTCTTTCCCAGCTTTCCCTGTGGGCTCCCACAGCAGGTCCCATGCTACTGCTGCCAGGAGCAGCGTTCACACATGGCGCAACACCGTGCACCTGTCACGCTCACAGAGGGATCTGCTGTATCTACCAACCAGCCTACCTTTTCTCTATCAGGGAAGAAAAAGGGCCACTAATAGATTGCAATCTCTCTAAACAGAAAGTAAACACTGTAAAAGTGAGGGGGATCAGGGAAGCAAAGTATCTAACCCAAGGTCACAGGGCTAGAAAGAAACCAGAGTTAATATATACTCAGATTTTGGCAACAAAAACTTTACTGGTTTACTCCGTCGTAAAGCTATCTATTTGATCCTCATCGACGTGCATTTGATTGCCAGGATGAAAGAAAACAGGAGAGGAAAGCTAATATCTTTCCAGTATTTTAATGCGTTCAATATTATCATTAGATATATACTTTTTAAAATGAACTAAGATGTACACTTATTTTTAATAATTTGCTTTTTCTTCCTGGTACATGGAGGGTGAATATTGAACTAAAGATTAGATATTTACTCTTTAGCTATTATAATTAATTTAAGAAATCTATTTGAAAATTATTACTTAATGTATATCTTTGAAACTGAGGAGTCAATAAGCATATATATAGCCTAGAGAATAGGAAAATCACTATTTATATATGTTTATAGCATATAGACTTATATAGGTATGTATATGTGTGTTTAGTATATTTCTGTATATGTATACATGTATGTATGTGTGTGTAGTGACATTTCCCATTTTCATAAAGTATATTTTTTGGCTTATTGCTTCATCTGTTTCAAAGATACGCATTTGTGAAAATGCAAAATTTCCCATTTTATTTGCTTTTACAAATGATGCCCATGGACATGGACATAGCATTATTTATTCATTTTTTCAAGTGCCAGCCTCAACTAGAATTATAATATCAATGCAGTCTAAATATTCCTTATAAGGGTATAGGAACTGTCAGCTTTTTATTGTTTTAATTGACATTTCCAAAAATGTCCTATGTGTTCATAGTAGTAAATACTCCAG
>NW_022103899.1:37850890-37852073 GCF_000313985.2 Echinops telfairi | reverse complement strand
GTAGTAATTAGACCCTGACCGGGCAGCAAAAAGGTGAAATGTTCACGCTGTGCTATTTTAAGATGTGCGAACAACTGCTTTCTCAGTGTTGACGGAGTCAGAAAGCCCAGCTAGGCAGAGGAGAATTTCTCACTGGGAATTTGCAAACATTTACTCTTTTGAAGTGTGCCTTATGTTTAGGAATCCGTTTACAGTTCTGGACACTCCTGGGGGGTTGTGTTTAAAACGCTTCATGAGATAGAAAGTGGAGGCCTCAGTTTAGCTTTTTGAGAGCAGTCTCTTCCATAAGAAAAGCAGAGCACCCTTTTCTGCGAATGGAGAGTCGTATTAGAATTGCATTCTGATTATAACAGAAGGGCCCAAGATGCTAATTTAATGTTGGCCATGGAAGTTAGATTGTGTCCACATTATGTTTACCCCAATGGTAGAAGATGTTTATTTTATCAATAATGTAGATTTTCTTGATGGACAATGAAGACGAATTTATTAGACTGGACGACTCTGACTTTCTTTGAATCATATTGCTGTGCTTCCAAAAATCAAACTCATTGCCATCAAATTGGCTCATTATTGCCCAATAGGACAGGGTAGAACTGCCCCTGTGGATTTCTGAGACTAACATTTATGGAAGTAGAATGTCTCATCTTTTGTATAAGGGGCAGCTGGTGATTTAGAACTGCTAGCCTTAGGGCTTGCAGCCCAGTAAATAACCCATTATGGCAAAACCACGGAAACTGAATAAATTCTGGCTCAGCGATCTTGATAGCCTTTCTGAACCTGTAAGTCTCTTCATGTGACCAAAAGGATGGCACTCTCGCCCAGAGAGTGGTTAATGGCTGGGTTTACACCGCTCACCGTGAGGTTAGCAGATGGACACTCTTCCAACAGGGCCACTGAGGGATATAATAGCTTATAATTCTTAAAACTAAATGATAATATGTGGTGAAGTCAAGCTACTGAAGTAATCTCCTTTTATGTTAGAGAATCCTATACTTTAGCTAGAGTTTTGATTGTGGGCACTTCTTGAAAGATTGACAATCTACAAATTCAAACACATCATTTAAAACTGTGGAGTTACCAAAATATTTCTAAAATCAAATTCAAATATTGTAAAATAAAATACAGTACATAATTTTTTATGATACAAACTACTTTTCCCACTTAATCAGAACAGTCTTTCATG
>NW_022103899.1:37850092-37850790 GCF_000313985.2 Echinops telfairi | reverse complement strand
AAAACACTACAAATGTTTTGCACAAATTTAAAATGACTTTAAATCGGAAACAAATTGATGTAAGCTTAATAAGGCAGTTATTTCATTAGTACTTGTGTGGAAATACGTGGAGGTAATGAAGTTAGCCTCAAAAATTTCAAATGAAAGATTCTTGTCATTTCAAAATGATGAAATGTATACTTATAAGTTGTCATATGAACCATATAACATTTCAAGTTGTATTGGCTGATCTTCTGAGTAATTAGCCACTGAAAATCTTATGGACAGGTATTGAAACTTTGTCAGCTAGTGGGCAAATACAAAATGTGTATTTAAAGTCATGGATCAAATATGTGTGATCTATAAAAGGAAAAATACATGCAATAAAGAAGGGGTATTTGAGAATAATAGTTTGTCTGATTAAGTCAGAAGATTCTATATGACTTGTTTTAATATTAGTTTATAAATAATGGTGAACTATTGTAATTTAAGATCGTTCAGTTCCATACTTTGAATGTTAAGCATACAATTTTGGCACAAATGACTGACTGTAAGAAGTTTCACCAGCAAAATTACTAATTCTATTCCAATTAAAAGAGCAATACAAATTATTGAATAATTTGTAAGAAAATACAAATTTTCTTATTATTTTTAGTTTACTGATCCTGAAAATGCTGCTTTGCTGTATTTTGTTAGAGTTATGCAAGAGTCAACTAGTG
>NW_022103899.1:37843781-37845934 GCF_000313985.2 Echinops telfairi | reverse complement strand
TAGATGTTTTTAAAAAATGTGATTACTATCACTTCCTTTTCTCTGTTCACAAGCCATTCCTTATATTCTATATATCAGGATGGTGATACATTCATGAAATATGCCCCTTTCTCTTCTTTTTCAAAATGAATATTTTTCTACTTGCAGTACCGTAAGATCACTCATTTACTTGTTGTTTATGTGCATTCGTGTTTTTAAACAACTTCTCCAGGACTACCCCCAGAAGGTTAGTATTTTAAAAGAGGATTTTCAGTCCAAGGATCTCCTGGTGGGTAGAGGTTACCCATCAGGCTATTAAACACAAAGTGAGCAGTAGAAACCACAGGACCTTGCAAGGGAGAATGATGAGGCTTTTCCCTTCTGCAGAGCTACATCTCAGAAACACGGGGCCATCCTTCCCCGTTCCGCAGGGTCACCGTGTGCCGGACTCGACTGGCTAGCCATGCGTTGGGTTTCCTTTGCGTAAATATCCTGTCCATGAGACTCAAACTCCTTTAGCAGACTTCTTTTTTTTACTTGTGTGTTGGGAAATTAATTTAGTACATTACCGGAGTCCATATGTAATAGAATAAAAAGGGACATAGAATCAATAATGTATAGTAGACAAACGTTTCTATTAAACCCATGAGTACACATACATTGTTGTGAAGTACATAAGACTGCAAAATAAATAAGTACCACTCACTTCAATCCAGTCCATTTTGATGTACGAGACAGGGTGGCACTGTGGGCTCTGAGACTAACTTTTTACAGGAGGCGAGAGCTGCTTGTGGTGTCATGCAACCCACTGTCACAGGGCACCTCCTCTCAAGTACGACTACATGAAATAGATTTCATCGTATGATTAGCATAATAAATATATGACTGTTGAGCACCGCAGAGTCCACTTCTCACGGTAAATCCCTGGGGCACAGCTGCCCTACCCAATGGGGTGTCCTAGGCTGTATCTTCATGAGAGCAGAGTCCCAAGTGTCTTCTCCAACAGAGACATTGGGTAAGTTCAAATCTTCCCTTTATCAGCAGCAAAGTACTTCATCGTGGTATAAACAAAACCCCAAAGCTTTTTGCAATTGAGTGGTTTTTCCACACATCGTGGTTCTGCAGCACAGAGCAGAACTGCCCAATGCATTTCTCAGGCTGTTTTCTTTATGGACACAGATGGCCACGTCTTACTCTCTCAAAGTGGCTGTTCAAACAGGGCTCTTGTTGTTCCATGACGAGTCCTTGTAAACTCTTCTCGGGGTGCTGAGAAAAGCAGAAAAAAGTTAGAAAATCAGTGCTTCACAGAGTTTATGTCTTTTGCCATCTTTCTGGCATTCTTGAGATTCGAATCTTCTTTAATTTAAAAGTTCATTAACCAGTGTCTGTGCTTATAAATATAAAAATGACTCATTCTCTTTGGTGGAAGAGCTAAAGAAAAGGTTTCTGGTTCAAGAAGTGGCAGCAGGAAAAAGTAGAAAAGAAAGATTATGTGGAATTATTTAAATATAGTATATAAGTTTCTTAGCACTGAAACAAAATAACCTGATCCGATTTGTATTTTAAAAAGACATTCTTGAGAGGGCACATTGATCTAGGGAAATATTAAGAATGTAATTCAGTAAGAAGCCTTTTTGAATGGGTCAGGGGCATGCTTATGATGGTCTAGTTGAAGACAGACCTATTTGGAATGGAGAGGAAGAAACAGATTAAGGGTTATGTTGAAAGAATGAAGTCCTTTTAAGTAATTTATTGAGAGGCTAATATTTGAAAAAGGAGGAGAGAATGTAGATGTCTATTAAGAGCACATTCCAAGAGAATAAGGATAGAAAGTTCAAATTCCCCAGATAGTATAAATTTGAAAGAATACATTGTAATTTACAGCATTCTCTGAAATTTTTTATGTTTGTCTTCTGTGTTGAATATAATTTAAATTAGCAACATGCCCAATTCATATAAAACCTATTAATAGCATTCTCCCCATCATTAGATTTAGCTAAATGACATGCAATAATTTTCTCTAGTTTTAACTTTATCTAAAACACTTTAAAATAAATACCACATATTAAATTACAGGCATAAACCATACAACTTCATTTCATTATTAACCATTTTAAAAGCAATGTTGCTTCTCTGCACAAAGGTTATTGAAGCTGATAAAACTGTTGGACTTT
>NW_022103899.1:37841300-37843168 GCF_000313985.2 Echinops telfairi | reverse complement strand
TTCCTCTCCTGGCTCTCCAAACAATAGCTTGCCAGCCATGTATGCCATCTTGTAAGACCTTCAATTACCACCTGCAGCTGTGCTGTTCCCCTGCAACCCTGCTACCCTGCCAGGCTGGTAGGAATGTAACAGCTAGCTGGAGATCCAGAGCCGCAGTGACTGCTGACAAGTTGGAGGCCCGGAGCAGAGCTCCTGTCTTCCCTTGGCTGTGGAGCCAGAGCGCCGTCAGTTTCTGATGGTGGACATCCTCAGCCAGTGCAGCCCTCGCAGCCCTGAACGTCAGAAATATAGCCAGGGTGACCCCGAACAAATACAGGAATTATGTACCCCAAGTGGTATCCCCTTTAATAAAACAAAACAAACATACAAAACCACACCCACTCAAAAAATAATGCTAGAACTAGCGCAGTTCTCTAGTTTGATTCAGAATTTGTCTACATGACGGAAGACATTTTTTAAAGAAAAGGTTATTTGTAGTGGTATAGTTTACTAATTTAGGTTAAACCAAACTGACAAATTCCCATTTTCATGAACACAAAATACCAAACTCACTCACCGCCATGGAATCGGTTCTGATTGACTGCATGTGACCCTGCAAGACAGGGCCCTGTGGACTTCCAAGACTGTAACTCTTTCCAGGAATAGGAGGCCTCCTCTCAACTATGGTCAGAGTTAGTATTAATTGTGTGATTTGGTTGACGCAATTGGATAGATTAAGGAGGATGCCATTACCTCAGTTAACATGGAAACAGACTGCCAACTAGAGATGAGCATATGTCACAGTGAGAGGAGGCGTGACCTTCTGCAGAAATGAGGCATGTAGCAGATGGACACACTCAGAGCAGTTTAGAAAATCTTATCAATAACTGGGAGGGTCTTTGGGCAGGATGGCCCTTTGAAAGAAGATTCTGGGTCTAAAATCTATGATTTATTGTAGAGACACAAGGATGTATTAAAGGGCAAATCTTAGAATTCATGTATGATAATAATTCAAAAGAAGGAAAGTACACTTTTGGAGGGTACACTTCCACAGCTCAGGCTTTCAGAAAATACAAGTAGAAGAAGAAAATTCCAAATAGATGTCCCAAGTTTAACTGTTCAGGGTAGACATTAGAATATTTGGACTTGCATTTTCTGTAATTCTAGCCTCAATCAAGAACAACTAGTCCTTATAACAAGGCCCTGATTGATGCTCAACTTTATAAAGTGATCACTAAAGGTATGGATGCTATAGCAAAGTGTGGTGCAGAAAATAAGAAGAATAGTGTCTGTGATCTTAAAGGTTTATTTGCAAACAAACAACCATCTAAGTGAGGCATCAACTAAGTTCCATGGAACAAGTACAGGAGTCAGTGTGATCTAAGTATTGTAAAAAATATAATCCAAAATTAAAGGAGGGAATGGTATCTGAGCTTAACTTGTGACCACCTGGTTTGCAGAAGGTTATGGATGACAGTAGAAGACCAAAATCCATTTGCAGGGTCCACACATAGATTAAGTCTCTGGTGAATCCCCTCCAGTCAGAGTTGAGGGATGTGAATGAATAGCCCTGTTATGAGACAGAGAGCATTGCTTATGGCAGATGTAGTTAGACCAAAATGTAATAGCTTATCATTTTATCTCCCTTTGACCCATTTTAAAGCTTTTTCAGTTAAAAACAAAAAAGTGAAGGGAAACACACATGAATTAAGCCCTCAGTGAATGCCCTCTGACTGTGGACCCATGACAAGCCTGGGTAGCATGCAGAATGCATGGGGAAGGGGATTGTTGCAAATGCAGTTATGTTAAAATTTAGCACCCTGTCACCTGATCTCCCTTATGATCCACTTAAGTTTCCTCTGGTTGTTAATATTTTCTGCTTTCTTTTT